>NC_088979.1:106291364-106598864 GCF_963932015.1 Anas acuta | reverse complement strand
TAATGTATATCACTACTTGCAATGAAGTTACCATTAGGTGAGACAGCATCTCAAGTTCTTGATCAGGAGGTTAACTTCCATCTCAAAGTATTATTTTCATTAGGAGTGTGCAATTATTACTTTTAAACAGTATGTAAAGTCTAAATGAAACGATTGACATCTAACTGCCTGAACTGTTTTTTCTATTAAAGACATCTGTTCACTACTATTTACATATTCAGAAAAAAATGTTGAGCAGGTTAAGCTTCATGGTCTGAAGAAAAAATTTTGGAGATACTGGATCTGTTTTCTAGGAACATCTCATTCACTAGAGTCAGCAAACGTAGTCATAGAGAGGGAGCTCATAAAATTAGTTTATGAAATAGGAAAGACCGTGGTCAAATCCAGGAGGAAATGAAATGGTAGCACATTTAACAATTGTGACGTTTCTTATTATCGGGGAGGGGAATTCTGAATAGCTAGGAAGCAGCTTTAAAGAAGAGAGAAAAGAGGAAATTACAGAGATGAAAATAAGTAAAATGTTTACTAATTTTCTCACCCTTAAAGTCATTTGAGGTCAAGTTGAGGAAATTCACCTTTGAATGTAATGAAGAAGGCAGAGCTATGCAGCACTGCGAGCCCTTTAAGATAGTTCCATGTGTGGTGTTTATGCATCCTACAGATGTCTAATTCTAATAGCCTCTTTATGTATTTTAACACCTGAAAGAATTATAAGGTGCACAAGCTTGTCATTTATTTCTTTTAATTTTGTGTTAACCTGTAAGCCTAATGTTCATTCCTCCTAAGCAAAATTTAATTCCATTTGTTTGTAGGTTTCTGTTAATTTAAAAAGTACATCACCATAAGGATCTGTTTGTATTAAACCTTTTGATTGTCTAGCGGAGGACCTGTAGGAAATGTCATTGTGCGCACAAATACCAAATGTGTTGATAGCTTGTTGTTCATCCATCTTAAACCACGTACAAGTTAAAGGATTTTCTAATCTGGGATAACATTACTAACATAGTTGAAGTGTTCTTATTTAGTGTAACGTTAAGTTAAATGAGGGTACAATTTCTAGATTGATGCTAAACAAGAGAATAAAACTGGAAAATATGTACCCGAGTATCTCTGTTCTAAGAACTAGTATACTTACTGTAATTCTCATATCTTCTTCTTCAGAGAGGTAAAGAGGATAGCAGTATTTGCAGTCAACCTTAGGGCAATGTTTGTGTTTGTTTTGTTGTTTGTTTTTTTTTACTTGTTTTGGTGTTGTGTTTTTCTTTCTGATGTTTTTTCCTGCTAGCTTTACAAGTAACAACCTTTCTAAAAAGCAGCCAAGTTACTTGTGCAACATGGTATGTAAAGGAAATAAACTGTTAAAGCTAGGAGCAAGGATTTGGAGAGAGGTTTGAAGTTCAGAATCTGCTATCAGACAGGTTAATTGTAGTGTAAGGTGACATTGCCCTAGGGATTTCCTATATGGAAAGTAACTAGTGTTCTAGAAAAACTGTCACAGCAGCAACCACTTAGAAAATTATCATGAGGTAGGAAAAAGAGATGGTGGGTTAACAATAAAAGGAACAGGGTGAGATCATGATTGATACTACACAGGTTTTGACTGAAAATTGCACAATGTTGTAGATTACCTGAGGTCAAGTATTTACACGAAAAAAAAAAATAGAAGTCCCGGGTGATTACTGTTTTCAGATGTAGATGCCAAATGTGATGCCACATGTGAGAAAGAACAGTTATTTCAGCAAATTGAGTTTTGTAATATATATCCCACAGTAGAGATATGAAATACAGTTTTTGGTTTGGGGTGTTTTTTGTTTTTATTTTGTGGAGCTTGATGAGGATAATATTGAACTTGCTGTATTTCAGTCTACTGAAGTGCAGTCGTAAAAATATTTATGCTATTTGGAGAGAGTACCTACTCTGAAAGTTATCCATCTATGGAGAAGATACACTGACACTCCTTGTTTAGTCACTTTAACAAGAGGAGAAACAGATTTAAATAGAATAAGGGCTTGTATAAAAATATAATGTTCTGTATTTGATTTAGCTGGCACTGCTATTGTTGCAAGAATTCAAAACATCAAAATACCACATGGACTTCTCTGAGCCAGGTTAACATTTGCTCACTAAAAGCAGTGGCTGAGTTCTATAGGACATCTGTGTAGTTGTGTTGTGGTATTAGGAGCAACCATTACGCTCTAGCCCCTTCATCTGGTAAATGGGAACACAACTTCTATTTCTCAGGGGTTCATTGCAGAGTTTAATAAATGGCAAACAAATTTACAAAAACACTTCAATTTCCTCTCCAGCTCCTGTGTTGTTATTTTCCTTCCTGCGTTAAACAGTGCTATCACAAAATAAAGTGAGGTATGTCTTACCGGCCACTACGGCATGAGATACCATGTATTAAAAAATTGTTAGTGAACTAGAATACTATATTCTTCACAAATCTATAGTCTAAAAGCCTTAAACTTCTATATATCAGAAGTGTCCAGTTGTAGCATATGAATATGCAGTGAGGATTCATGTTACATGTAGGATATAGAGAAGTGCCAGAGAAGCAAATTAACTTATCTTGAACAATATGTAGAACTAAACTTACAGAAGCTGGTTGGTATCACTCAGCCTAATCTAGTAGTTTACTTTTCTTTAAAGACAGATGATGCACTGTCCCAAGGCTGCAGACTGCTGAAACTAAAGGTGCAGGCTGCAGTGGTTTGCTTGGCAAGCCATCAGGTAACTAAGATTTCATGGCACAAGAAAATGTTGCATGTTGTTAGCAGTTGGTTATGAGAACTCTGTAGGTGAAGTTAAAACTTCAGGTAATCAAGGTTCATGCATGTGTGTGGATTTTCTGGGTACTGTGTGACATCTGAAAGTACCCTTCCATGCGCACTCTTTTTTTAGAGACACAGTGAAGTGCTAAACAAAGTGATGTCACCCTAACCCATGTTTGAACTTGCTACCTAGGAACAGAATCAAGGTCTTCAGAATCAATTTCCAGTTTCACAAATATTTATTCTAATTAAAGTAGCTACTATAGCACTACCCTTTCTGTAAAGATTCCTGCAACAAGAGTTACAAACAAGAAAGTACTTGTTGCACCTCCATTTTCTGCAAAGCCTGTCTTTTCTAAAAGAGAGGAAATTGCCAGTGAGTGTCAGTAAGTGTAGTTTCTCATTTTTGGTACAGAGACAATTCAAAACATCTAGACGAGAAATCTGTAGGAAGAATGAAGACCTATGACTGTTCTAATCATCCCCTCCATGCCCAAATCTGGCTAAAAGTGATTAATTTAAGATTTTATCTAATTTTAGATTAGATAAAATAAGTTAAAGACATTTTAGAGAAAAAATAAACCTCTAAGATCACCATTTCTGTCATTGACAGTATTGCGATTTAAAAAAATAATAATAAATAATATTTAAAAAAAAAAATAAACTTGAGGAGTTTGTTGAAGGTGCAGATGAATTTTTCCACAATGTTGTTAAAGCATTTTTCTTTGACCTTTAACAGTTTGTTAAATTTAGGAGTTACCACTGACTTTTCAAAGCACATGATGTAGGAGACAGATAGTAAAATGCTATTTAGAGAACTGACCTCATATAAGTTACTATTATTAAGCATATTAACATGTATATTTTCTTGGTTATGTTTAAGGTATGAAAGTAGAGACATGAGGGACGTAAGACATGATGTCTTATCATAAATAAGACATTAATCAGCACATGCATTACAGATTGTACTTGTAATTTTCTGTTTACTTTCATGCTTCGATAGCAAACATATTTTGATCATTACTGAATAGTGCCATACAGTGTTTCTGATAAAATACATACAAGCATGTGAGGTTGTTTGTTTGCATGTAGTCTGTTTTACAGAGCTAATGCATTAAAAGAGGCATTGATGCTACTTTACAATAGTGCATTTGCACTTGGATGCAGCTCATGAGCTGCAGTGTGTCCTGTTTCCCTAACTCATCTACTGATATAAGTAGCTAAAAATAATATTGGTCTGCTTAGAAAACTCAGTCATCAAGCAGCATAACTCAGTCATCAAGCAGCATAGAAGTTAACTTGTATTTGCAGTCATAGAGGCAGAACCAGGAGGAGGTGCCTGTAATTCACATGTAACTATGGAGGTCTTGCTGTTCAACATCCATCTGAAGTTCAACTCTTTACCATAAAAAACTTCCTGGAAAAAAAAAAAAAAATATTATATATTTTATTATTGTATATGTTATTTCTATAGCTTTCTGCCGGAAATGCTATATGAAAATGCATGTCCAGTCTTCTGTAAAAAGTGTATTTTCTAGTTCTTGATCAACATAAATCAACCACAGTGGTCTTTCACTTTTAAGTGGGGTTGGGCAGGAAAAGGGAACAAGACCAGGACTGACTAGCTAATAACAATCTGCAGTAGGAGAGAGAGCAGTAACTACTAGAAGTACTCTGAGAATTTGCCTGGTTGGTTGGAAGGTGTGCAGGATGTAATTTCTGGTGGGTGGAATCTAGTTATGAAGGCAGTTATAAAAGCCATGAGACAGTTTGTTTTCACAAACAGTATATGCATCTCCAGTTTCAGTGAAATTTCCTCTTTGTTGTAGTTTAGTTTAGGATTGTCTCTCTCCTACAAATCAACGTTTTCATATGAAGGGTTGTCATTTTTGATTTTTTAAAAAATTAACACTTTTCCATGTGAAAAACTTTGTCAGAATTTCTGTTTAAATCTGTTACAATAAGCATATTTTATCATAAGTGTTTTATTAAACTAGCCATTGTTTCTGGCTTTCAGATTTGAAAGCTGACACACTGACCTCTACTAAGATCATTCAGATTTCATTTAGTTCCTGATGTTTTAGAGATCTCATGATTCTGGGTATATTGTATCTTGACCCTCTTTTTTCTTTTTCTGTTGAAACTTATGAACAGTATCTGATCAGACACAATCTAAGCATGGTTTTCTGATTAGCAGGAGTGGGAATAAACTGAATCAAGTGAAATAAACTCCATACCTCTTAGTAAATAGAATGGCAAAAGCCATTACTCTGGGGACTCTCTTCCTTAAAAGAAGGAAATGGCACATGTTAAAGCAGTCTAGTTTGAAGTGTCTCAATGTTTTAAGAAGTCTGTCTCAAACCAGTAGTTGACAACAGGGTCAGGTTTACAGGTGGGCTGTAGAGGTAGTACTCTTCACTTCTGCACACACTGGCATAGCTGTTTTTCCAACATGTTGGTAGCTGACTGGGGACACAGCCCATGGCTCTTTTTAGGTCTGATCTCTCTTCCCACTTGGCCAGCAGTCCCCTAGTGTGACACTAACTTACATGGCACTGTATTTCTCTGAAGTCAGCTGAAGATCTAGCCTTATGGCACCTAGACTGTGTGGGTTCTACCTGCTGAAACTTAAGGTTGATGTACCAAGCTTGTACCTGATCATGTACAAGCTTGGGACCTCTGTCTTTTTTTAATTATGCTGTAAGCTGCAGTAACTCTAATTGCTATTGCAGAGAAATGTACCAAATAGCTACTTGGGCAGCACACAGTTTGGAATTTATTAACTGTTGCTATGATCCTAATTTAGTGGCATGGTCTCATCTCACTGAAAGTATAATTGCCATTATTGAATAATCATTTTGATAAGTTATTCCATTTTCTGCCCTGTTTATCTTCTGTTCTTGTTTTAAGTGTCTCGTTTTCCTCTTTTAATATTGCCATCTCACTCTGAGCTCCCTCTGATTCATTCTCAATGTTTTTTAGTCTTTGTTTAATGGCACAATCATCACTCAATAACATTAGTGTGTCTTCTGCAATTCTGTCAAATTGACTGGTATGAAGAGACTTAAGTACTGCAATTTCCCTTCTGAGATCCTGCTGTTGCTTTTTTTTTTTGTTTTGTTTTGAACATTAAAAAGTCTTTCTGATGGGACAAAATCAAATCAATTAGCCTTTGAAAAAGTTTGTGTTCTTTTTAATGTCTTGTTTTGGTTTTTAATCTCCTATGCACTGAATACCCTCAACTTCTACTAGGGTGTGTACATGAAAAGATGCCTTTTTTTTTTTTTTTTTTTTTAAGTAACATTGATGTGCCAGTGAGGGTATTCAGAAGGCAAAGTTATCTTTTTCTTGGATGTGTGGTCTAGCATAGTCATCTTGCCCTTTATAATTAGATTGTTTCAGATTAAGATGTTCCTTGTCAACGTTTGCAAAAGGAAATAGAAAATAATGTTCTGTTCATTTTCTTATTTTGTAATTTGCATTGTATTTACCTCTACAGTACCTATAGTGTCTTCTAATGCATCCTCTGGTAGTTCACACAGGCATGTGTGCCTGCACATGCACACGTCTTCATGCATGTGTGTGTGCATGTGCATACACACACTTGTAATGGCAACAAGACCCCTGCAAGGGAAATGAGAAGTCAAATGTAGTTGTAGGCTTCCTTACGAGTCTTAGGAAAGAATCTTATAGATCATTACTAATAAAAAACTTGCTTATATTTTTTGTCTGGCTTGTTTCTTCTTGCTTATCCTTCTTAGTACCTCATAGCTGTATTTCAAACCTTTGGCTCTTCTTATATCTTTAGTTATTGTTATCTTCAAGTATCCAGTAGCATCCAAGGCTTTTTTTTTTTTTTTTTTTTTTTTCCAGCTGGAATCTTTATGGCCACTAAATCTTAAAAAATTCTGAGCTTTAACAGTTCCTTTAATTCCACAAAAATCCATGGATAATAAAAGCACTTAATATTTCAAGCATGTCAGAACTAGTCAAGCAGATATAAAGAATAATAGAGGAGGTATGACATAGTAGGAATTTGGGGTTTATGATTTGGTAGGGAATACTTCTGACAATAGTATCCTATCTACTGCCTAACACTGGTGCATCATATAAATGACAAGATATAAGATGTACTTCTTTTTACCTAGTGTGGCCTGCCCTAAATCTTTTTTCTTCTCCATGTAATTCTGCCTGGTTGGATTGCCACAGATGTCTCTTCAAAAAATGGTGGGTTGGGGCTGAAGTCAAAGCAAGGAATGGCCAGTTTAGGAATATGTAATCCAGATGGAATCAATTCAATGGTATTATTACTCTAATTCTGATGTTGTTATTACTGTACTGAAAAGGAGTTGTGTTTAAGCACTTTTAAAACTTGTGTCTGTTATTCCTTTAGAGTCTTTGTAAGGTATTGCAATCATACCTCTTCATTTTTGTAATGCTACTTCTTTCTCTCCTGACTTATTGGAAGTTGTTTCCTCCATGTCACTGTTCTCTTCATCCTGTGGAGATGAATAATAATTTAGTCATTCAAAGATCATTGCAATTTGGCTTCTACGTTTCTTACTCAAGGTATTTATCTGATGCAAATCACTATTCTAGTGAACAACATGTTATTACTGTGCCTGAATGTGAACGAACCTTGCTGTTCTTAAGAAAATGAAACAAAATCAGAGCAATGAAGAAACCTAACTGATTGAATGAATGGCTATATGATTATTTTTTTTAAAGCCCTGTTTTAAATTGTCAGTACTGTAGTTCTCATTATGTACATGCTTAGGAGCAGAATAAAGAACCATAGGTCTCCTTGTTTGATATACACATATTCTGTGTAAAAAAAAATATATATATATATATATACATGCATAAAACACTAATGCTTTAGTCATGTACACTATGCTACTTGAGGGCTCTGCAGGGAATGGCACTATAAACACTGCTGTCTACTTTGGAGTGAAAAGATCTGCTAATAAAGGATAGCCCTCTATCTGATGCAGGTTTTCTGCTTGCCCTTCTAACATTATGGACCGCAAAGGTTTGAAAGTATGGCAAATATTTCTTAAAATCTTGTTGACTCTACTAAGCTGGAACTTAAAAGTGTTACGGCTTGTTACGTGCATTAGTCAAAAACATTTCTCACTGATGCTGGTGTATGTCACTTCCTGTTCATTTTTACTAACATCTGGTATGACATCATAGGCATAGTATCTACTACCATTAACCAAGCCATCCAGTCTCCTTCAATAATACTAAACACATTCACTATAGATCTCTCCAAATCTGATGCAGTAGCAGTATTAAACACCAGCCAGGCTGGCAGCAAAGTCTTGTGGCTTGTTTGTTTGTTTGTTTGTTTTTTAGTATTTTATGTTGGTTGGGAATAGAAGTGCTGAGGTACTAACAGGTTGACTACTGTTCTTACACATGTCATCAAAGTGGTGCTAAAGAATTTTTATCAATATGGTGATAACTATTTTATATATAAAAAAAAGTTATATATTATTTATACTATATATAAATATGTCCTTAGGGAAGTGTACAAAAGCTGAACAGGCTATACACAAATGTGTGCGAACATTTAAATCATGCCTGTAACTGGAAACAACTTTCTTTAAATTCTACCTGTAATAAATGTATTAGAATACTTCTGGTCTCTTTTGGAGAGGCATTTCAGAACTTACTTTTAATATTAAGTATTTACTTCAGAACTGAGTATTTCCCTAATACAAATTCCAAGCCAAAATAAACTGCTGAAGTGTAGGACTGAGATACAAACCCTGAATCCTTGTCATTCAGAAAGCTAGCCTTTATCCTTAATTTAAAATAGGAAAAAAAAAAAAAAAAAAAAAAGAACATATTCATGGGAAGAGCTCTCTGAGCTAATCTGAATTGCATCCCCTTGGCATAGAGCATCACTGCACTGGAGATAGAGCCCTGAGACTTAAAATAAGTGTTGTTGTGCCAGGACAGGTTCTCTACAGGGCCTATATGATGACTGCAGTTGGGGGATCTGTGATGAATTCTGGTGTATGTTCCAAGTGTCCTCAGTTCTGCAATTGAAGCTTTATTTTACCATACTAGCTCCTCTTTCCAAAATCTCTCTTCTCCTTTTCATGGTCCTCACTGCTGCTAATGGGGGATGGCAGCTGTCACAAGACCTGGTAGCTGCAAGCTGCTTTTGTAGATGGAAATATTTTCCTTCTGGCACTTTCAGTCTGGCTGTCACACTTTTATGCCATCTTTATGAGCACTGTAAAGTTTCTCCTGATAAACTGGATAAGTCCATTTAAACTGTTAGCTCACTTAATTGATTCCACTCTTATTTTTCATTGTGACTTTACAACTTGAGAATTAATTATCACATTTATTGGACACCTTTTAACTAGCTCTTATTAAAGGATGTCTAGCAAGAGAATGCATGATGTTGCACTAAATCAGCATGACATCCTTCCAGAAACTGGCATATGACATACTATCATAAAAACGAAGTCAGTTGTAACAGCCTGGATAAATAGCTACCAAGGAACTGGAAGATCAGCAGCTCAGTCATCCAAGACAGGGACAAGCAGATGTATCTGAGACCAGCTTGTCTTTATTTTTATATGTAATGTATACACACACGTATGCACATATGCTTAAGGAATAGGATGCACTTCTTTTTGGCTGAATTAGTTTGAGCCTGGTCTGAAATCTAGTAACTACAGTATTGCTCTTGCCCTGAAGCAGCTGCATTAAAATGTGTGTAAATGAATTCAGAAGTGCAACAACATATCTGTGTACACCCTGAAAACTTCTGAACTAGAATGAAAAACAAAGCTTATGACTGGAAGGAACTTAGGATCTTTGAGATTAATAGGTAAACTGGTATTTGGGGGTGCAGACAACTGAATTAGAATTATTTCTATTGATCTTAAGTATTGGTATCCCTGATCCCTCTTTCTTTGAGTACACCCACAGCAATGAGATGCCTCCAGAGAGCAGTGAGTTCTCACTCCACCTAGTGATGTGGTTGCTTATCTCCAGAAACTGGGAGGTAGGAGAACATGTGCTGAGAGACCTGACACTAGGGCAAGTGTCAGTCCAGGACTGCCTGCTACTGGTTCTTTTGCTCTGTTGCTCTGTTTTGGCAGGCCATGCTTGCACAACAGCTTGCTTGCAGAGCTACAGATATCCTTTGGTAGTGTTGGCAGGAAGAGTGTGGCAGACAGACAAGTGCTGTGCCAGTGACCAACAAGTGCAGCTTGTCAAAACTGTGATTGTTATAGACATCTTGGAACAAACCTGACCATGCTGCAAGGGAGATGCATTTCTGCTCTTCTCTGAAGAAGATCAAAAATTTTGTTCTTCTGCAACTTATTTTTCTGATTTAGTGAATGCTTAAGCAAGCAATCAAGGAAGGTGCTCCTCTTGACTGTTAGGTTAGGAAGTGAGAACAATTCCAGCATTGTAACAGTGCAGGTTTTCTGTATCCACCCAACACATCTACTATAAGAATAAAAAGGAAATAAGGAACTGGGAAATATTAAAGATAAATTGTTTCTTTAAAATATGGTGGAAAGGACATAATGCTTTGGAGAGAATGAGTGTATCATCTACAAGATATGCCCACTTACATACTTGCATAGTTTCAGTACATCATCATTTTAAATAAGTCCTTATATGAACTCCTAGCACAGTGAAATAATATATCAAAATAGGATGTAGAAATCCTAATAGCTTTGAGATCCTCTTAAGGAAAATAGGGTGAAACTCCCCTCTGTGCCAGTTGGTGGGGTTGTCTCTTACTGGTACCTATCTATGTGGGCAGACAAACATCTGCCATAAAACAACAGGCCAAAGAGGAAAAAAAATGTGTGCTGAGATAACATATGAAGGTCTCCAGCACTGGGGACCAGTGGGTCTATTGGATCCACAGGAATTGATAAACTTAGGACATGGAGAGTATGCAGACAAAGCGAACAAGTGTAGCTACATGTCTGTGGAAATGAATCAAAGAATATTCAGAGTTACAAGGGACCCATAAGGATTATAGAGTCCAACTCCTAGCTCCACAGAGGACTGTCCAAAAATCAGCCCCTATGTCTGAGAGTGGTGTCCAAATGTTTAATGAACTCCAGCAGGCTTGTTGCTGTGACCAAGAACTCTGTCAGGCTAAGTGCCATGAGTACTGCCCTGGGGAGCCTGTCCCAGTGCCCAACCACCCTCTTGGTGAAGAGCCTTTTCCTAACACCCATCCTGACTCTCCCCTGTCCCAGTTCCACGCCGTTCCCCAGGGTCATGTCATCATCACCAGAGAGAAGAGATTAGTGCCTGCCCCTCTACTCCACTTGAGAGACGTTCTAACCTGGCATTGATGAATTCGTATGTTATGCCACTTCTGAATAAATAGCTGAGGTTGGCATCCCAACTTTTGCTCCATCAGAGTAACAGGCATGTGTGAGTGTATGTTTGTGAATGAATGCACTGTGTGAGTAGTTATCTGCTATTAATAACAACTTATTTATTAGAACATCTTTAATTGCTGGCAGCAATCTCTGTCTTGACTAAATCCCCAATGAAGATATTTACACCAAATGAAGATATTCACACCAAAGGATTATAAAAGATTTTTCTACCTATTTGTAATTTTTTAAATGTACCTTTCCACTATTGTGTATATAAACTAGATTCATCATGATCACAGCTTTTAGTATCAAGTTTAAACTTTCGTTCTGAAAGCTCAGACTGGAGTGCAGTGTGTAGCCACAAGGGAAAGAATTGGTGTGCTGAAATGTTTGCAAGGTGGTCTTAAAGAGCAACTACTTCTAAACATCCAAGGAACATCTATTATGGGGGAGAAGCTTTATGTAATGAAGTTAAAGACTGAATTTAAGTTTTGACTGTCTTGAAATAAAGGCAAAAAGGATGGAAGAAAGGCTATAATTATTGGAAGAACATAATGTGATGCTTAGACAGGATGTGAAATTCACTGAGGAACATATTGCAGCTATAATTAGAGATAGTGTTTCACTCACTTTAAAAATGAGTCATTAGAGAATGTACTAAAAAGCAAAATTCTACATCTGTTGGGTCTCCCAGTTGGGACAGAAACCTAAAACCTAAAAGGGAGATGCATTTATATATATATATATATATATCTTTTTTTTTTTTTTTTAAAAAGAAACTCTGAGGCTGAATTCCAGAAGTAAAGCACAAATAAAGCTTTGGAGTTGGAAACTGATCAAAACAGAAGTACAGGTAGTTTGCACTACTTTCAGTATATGCCTCTAGAACATTAACAAGAGTCCTGATAATCATGTTCTACAAGGTGTTGTAATTGATGGCTTAAGTTTTACAGGGATTTCCTCTTGTCTTTCATCCTTGCTCCCAGTCATGGGGTGGGGATGGGGAATATTTCCACTTTGTTCTTGGAATGTATGAAGAGTAAGAACAGTTCAATGATGTAGTCTCAGTTCTTCCATGTCCATTATCCATATAAAATGAACTGGGTGGAGAACAGATTTTATTATGCATTGCTCAGCTATAATAAATAATTTTCAACTAAATTCTTCTAATTATGCTAGGGCTGTGGGTGAGAAGCACAGATGTCAGTTTTTGATTGCATTGGCTTTCTGCAAAGAGTTGGATTTTCTGGGGGAGAACTTTGTAGTAAGGAGGTCAATGTATATAGCCGGCACCACGTTTTTCTCAACCTGTTTGCATGAGGGAATTCTCTACAATTAAATGTATTGACAAGCAATTTTAATCACATAGCAATTTAAAGGAAAATGAACTATGCAATAATGAAGAGAATTCTGGTAATGATCCGGTGGTTTCCTCTTGTCAGCATCTAATTCTGATTATTCTCTAGATCTTTTGTTTTATTGTAATCTGTTTTGAAATGTGTTCATTTTCATCCACAGTTGTGCCACTCACTAAACTTGTGTAGACTTGTAATGAAATAAGATGACTTTGTGTCACAGGCCTATTTGATAAAAAGTAACTCACAGATTTGAGGTCTCAGATACTGCATGAGCAACACTGTCACTAGCTGCTAGGGAACATATGGAAGTAACACTTAATCTAGTTAAGATGAGGAAATGTACATACGCTGTACTTAGAACTTAATTTATAAATCTTTTTGTTGAATATAATCCATAACCACCAAAAATTGCTTTTGAGCACTTCATTATTGCAGTCAAAATAAGAGGTAGCTCGAGTGGATAACTCTGAAGTGTTTTCTTTTGTCACTGGTGTCTGAAAGTGGTTATTGTGGTATTAATCACAGAATCATTTAGGTTGGAAGAGACCTCCAAGATCATGGAGTCCAACCTCTGACCTAACACTAACAAGTCCTCCACTAAACCATATCACTAAGCTCTACATCTAAATGTCTTTTAAAGACCTCCAGGGATGGTGACTCAACTACTTCCCTGGGCAGTCCATTCCAATGCCTAACAAAAATATTTATCAATGGAAGAATAGTGTGTTTGCTCAAAAGAAGCTATTTACAAGACATGAGTTCTGCTAGTTGGCTTGTCAGTTAAGTTCATCTCTGTGGAAATGCAAAGTAAACATTTCTGGGTTATTTTGATGTTAAACTACTGCACTCCTATGATGGACTGTTATTTGGAAGCTGACTTTCGCTGAGCTTTCCTGTTCTGTCTTAGGTGCTTCCCCACAGCAACCTCACCTCCTGTGGTGCAGTGTAGTAATACATCTAGCTGAATATTGTTGATCTCCAGAGCTGTGTGCTTGTAGATGCAAGTAGATAACATAGCAGCGTAGGAAAACCTGGGCTATGCAAATATAATAGGACAACTGCTCCCAACAAGGTGCTGCACTGAGGTGCAACTGAGAAATCAAGTGGTGTAGCCCTCTACACCACAATATGTTGTGCTATATAGATATTCTCATATTTGTAAAGGCTCTTTAACTGTATTTAAGACAACACAGCTTGCAGGCTTCAACAAGAAATGATAACACCTTAGAAGTAACCCAGTTCTTGTAACTGCAGTATTTTTTTTGCTTTACTTAAAAACAAAAACAAAAAAAAAAAAATTTGGAACCCGTGCTATTAACAACTTTCACAAAATTCAGAGGTAAGTGTTTCTTGAGTCTGTTGCATCCTGTCTCAGATAAAATGTCACAAAGATGATATCTGGGATAAGGACAACTTTCCCCTGCAAACAGGATTTTTTTTTTTTTTTTTTCTGTTGCACTGATTAGGAGACACATTCTTTATATTATTTCCATTTAATGACATGTAAAATTTAAATTTGATTTAAATTTTTTTTTAACCTTCTCATATATATAGAAAGTGATTCTGTCCTGTGAGTGTTTTTCATCAGCCTAAAACTGAGGTACTGTCTAATGTAGCCAGAAGTAAAATCATAGTTTCTCAAGAGCAGAGCAGGAAATGCTCATCTGCTACAAGTGTGGAGAGTACTTGATCAGATGTCTGCAGCCTGGTGTTGGCTGTGGCAGTGACAGGTCTGGTCTAGAGATAAACGCAGAGTGGAATAATCGTATTACAACTAGTTGGATATGCTTCAGACTAAAAGGCTTTCTTAGGCAGATGGATTTTGGTGCATTCTTTTTTATTTTTTTTTTAACTGCTTTAGGACAAACAGTTTGTGTACACTTGAGCATGAGTAACCTCAGTAATATATCTGATCATACTTGTGTGTGTCAGCATTCCTCTGTTACTGGTGAACAGCAGGTGAGGCATGTCTTCTGGAAGACTATTACACATGAAAGCAGAATAGAAGTACCAGAAACACAAAATGCAGAGGGGGGAGACTTCAGGTTTGGGGGTTCTGTTTTTTAAGAAAACTTATTTTTTGAGAGGCCTTCTTAGCAAGAGAGAATGAAAACTAAACTGCACTTTCACTTGTTGCCGTCTGGTATTAGTACCACGGTGTACCTGTGTGAGCTATCCAAGGCACACTTATGATGCAATTAATAGAGTTGCTTAGCTTTTATGTAAATGGGAATATTAATTATCATCTCTGAATTGCAAAACTACAGTACATCTCAATAACAAATGTAACCCTTGGGCAATGGTTTATGACTAGTGTATTTTAAACAACCCCAAATTTCTATAATTAATACTGACCATGTAGAGTCTGCAGAGAATGATTTTTCTTAGTTCAGACAAAGCATAGTTTGAAAATGATGGTTAAAACTGACAAAAGGGGTTATAGCCACTTTATTTTTTAAAGCTGGGGGTGTAATTCTCTCAATGCTCTGTTCAGTTACTTTTGAAAGGGAGTGAAAGAAAACAACAGTGAAGCTTGTTGATATGCTTGCATCTTATCCTAGTGGAAGGACTGTTCAGTTACTGTGTTTAAGAACTCATTCTTCCCCCTTACCCCCCACGCAATTTTGAATGACATCTCAAAATTCTTTTTTGCTGGGCTTAAAAGCTACCTTTCACAATATCAAATACATTTAGGGTAGAATTTATATAACGATGTCTAGAGCACCACCACTAAAATTGGGTAAGTTGATTTTAGTGTTACAATCATTATTTTGTGAAGCATTTGTTTAGGTAGTAAGGACACTGTAATAAAAGAACATCACAGTCAAAGCTGGGCAACTCTTCCCTGTTCTGGGTGGGTCTTTTGTGATAATTCAGAGCAACTTCAAGGCATTATCAGGTTTGGTAGAAGGATGTAGATACAAACTGACCTCTAATACTATTTCTGTCAGTGCACATAATTTGAACTAATATTTTTTTTAAAAATCACTTCTGTGTGATTTTAACTACTTATTATCAAACAGAATTCAAAGGTCCAGGAGCAAATAACCATCTTAAACACTGAAGTATTTGTATATGTATTCTTTCACATCTGGAACATTCCTGTGTCTTTAAACAAGCAAACACAAAGTTGTACAAGCACCTTAATTGCAAACTAGACTGCAAATATCCATAGATTTTTATTAAAAAAAATATTTTTAACTGTTGCTTATTCACCTAGCACCATATTCACCTATCTCAGTACTCAGATAATCTTGCTGGGCTTGAGGGTTTTCCTAGACCAATTCTTGTGTTGCACCATGCTGTGTAAATAGATTTCCATTGAAGTTTGAAGAGCTTTTAAAAGTATTAGGTAAATTCTGCTATGAAGTATGCCCTAACAAGCTCCCCAGATAAGTTTCCTCATCTCTTTCATTCTCAGTACACACCCCAATCTTTCATAGCTCCACAAATAAGAACTCCTTCAAACCTCCACAGAACAAAGAGCCTCTCCCCCCATGAAGGAAGGAGCAGTTTAAAGGAAAGCGGGAAAAGAAGATACACTGAACTCAGTGAAATAAAAGATACTTACTTTTATTCAATTTCCAAACCTTCTCAAGAAGAATTCTTGAAGCTAACTATATCTAGGTAGTCATACAAATCTGACACTTTTTTTTTATACATTAATCTTTTATTTATTCTTTATGTTTACTTATGTGCTCCTTCTAATGATTAAAGAAACTGATGATTAAAGTTGAAAAATTAATTGAATCATTAAATTGAAGAAACTAATGATTAAAGAAATTATGAAGCTATTTTAAATTAGGGTTGCTTGCGGTTGAGTTTCATTTTTCTTTTTTTTTTTGGCGGGGGGGATGCTAAGACTCTTGAACTGTGCTTTAAGGGATTTATGGGGAACTGTCAACATTTTTACCTTTATTTTATTCCATTGCTTTCCTTTTGGATAAGGGAGAGAACATTTGTTTAAAGTAGTATGCTGTTGAATTGAATTCTAAAACACTTTAAATAAGACCTTCTATTTCTTATCCTACAGGGCAGTTCAATGTTTCTTTTAATTTTTATGAAGTTATACTACTGAATTACACAACTGGAATTCTGAATAATTCCTTAAATAACTACTGTGAGTTTCATTGCTTGGCAAATTTGGTAGGAATGTTGAGAGCAAAATCTTGATCTCTGTCTAGGTTTCAGATAGTCAGAAGTTCTTCTGAGATGAGCTGACCAGGACTTGGAAACATTACGGAATAACTTTGTCTAAGAAAGTGTCAACCTAAGAAGGCTTCTCAAGGCTAGCAAATGAAGGAAATGGAGCGCACACATGCAAGCATGCATGCACACAGACATATGCGCTCGTCCTCTGTGACAAATAATAATTAATAAGGATGTGGCTTAGAGCTGCTATTTACATCTCCTTAAGCTGTGCTCTCAAGTAAAATAAATAAATCTTAAAGTCGGCATTTTCTTCATATTTGCAGGAGTGCAGTGTACAGCTGCAGAGAGCTCTGCTATGCTTGAGGTTGGCAGACATACTGCATAAGAATTTTCTTATGATGACGGTGGTAGTGGCCTATTTGGGTGGGTTCTTCAGAAACTGAAGATGTTTGGCTGTTTCCACCATCAATCTCTAACCAAATATTTACTTAAGGGAAAGAATAGCAGCTATGGAATCAGACTTTATTCCTTCTTCCACATGTCTTAACAGAGGTAAGTTTTGTTTGTAAAATCACTTACCTCTAAGAAGCATCCCAGTCTGACTGTTTTGTCAAAAGCTGTTCTGCCTGGTGGGAACAGCAACTGAACACAGTAGATGCTGTAAAGCACTAAGTATGAAGGCTGACCTCAGTGCTCAGTGGAGGGGGACACATGTGGCAGGTACCTGATTAATCATGAAGACCTTCTATAGAAAACTGAAGTATAAGAAGAGGAAATTTTATTTGTAGTGGGTGTGTCAATGAATGCAACCTGATGGCTAACTCCTATCATAATTCTAGTGCCAAGCAAGTAGCAGTGGAGCTCAAAATTAAAGGAGAACAGGATCTGTGAACCATTATAGACTTTCTCAGAACTCCATAGTTCTCCATACTCATAGAAAAAGCGTGCAAGGCCAAGAAGATGGGACACAAAAAGCCACCATATAATTCAATATGTTGAGGAAAATTGCATACTCTGTAAGAGATATAAAGTGTTTGCTGTCTGCAAATATAGAGCAGTCAGCTGAGCCTCCTCTGATAAACAGTCTTTCCTCTACTTCTGTTCTCTTGGGAGTGCTGTCCTCCTTGGATATCACTTGTCAGGGGCTTTGTGTCAACCCAAAGGGTAAGATGAAGCCAAAAAAAAAAAAAAAAGGAAGAAAAAAGTTTTCAATATCCTAACAAGATTTTTGTTTGAGCTTAGTGAAGAAAATGAGAAGTAGTTTTAACTTCTATCTGTTTTTATCCACCCTGATTGATCTGTTTGCCCCACTCTATTCCTGTTTTTGCAGCTTTAATTTAAGGGGAGAAAGAAGAACATACCAAAACAGTTAAATTCAGTCTGAAATTGAGCAAACTGAGATTTATTGGCAGGAGAGAGATGTTAGAAATGGAGTGGTTGAATTAAATCCATATGTTGGGAAGGTTAAAATAAAGTAATAAAGTATTGGATGAACGGTCATAAAAAGACCAAAGATACAAAATTTGAACAATAGAAGCAGAAGTCAAGCAGTCAGCATGTAATGGATGGAAAGAATTAGTTTAATATGATGACAAGAAGAAGGGGGCTGTAAAATTTTGTGAAAAGAAATGGAAGTAAGCCACCATGCTGAACGAGATTACTAAATGACTGAAATGAGAAACTTTGATGTAGATTAGATGGGGTATCCTGTAGGAGGGTGAAAACAGCTAAATGCAGTGATTTTGGAAGACTGAAATACAGCAGAATATCAGGCTCCTCTGATGAAATCAGCATTGAGAGCTTAAAGCATGTGTGGTCATCTTAATAAGCACGTTGCATCCCTAAGACTAACGCTTTGGTTACCTTTTTACCTTTTACTTTGAGAGAAATCGGAGGAAAGCTCTAGTGTATAATTGCTAGTGCTCATTCACAATCTCTGGATTCAGTTTCTGTGGTATCAGTTCATTAAAGCTTCCTTCCTGCAGTTTTATCTGTTGTATGAAGTATGATATGCCTATGTTATGTGCATCCCAGTTTCCTTTGTGATCAGTTCAGTAATCTTTCTTTTTGGCTGGGTTTTGAGTTTGGGGGTGTGTCTGTTGCTTGGATGAGGACTTTGCCTTGGTGGCCAGTTGGGAACAGTTTATCAAAATTAAGTACAGATTATTGTTGCTCTTCTTATAAGGCAGTATATACACATACACACAATATAGATACAAGGTTATCCCATTAAAAAATCATACTTTTTTTTTTCCTCTATGCCAAGATGGATTTTAAATGCTGTCACAGCAAGGTTTTCAGTTCTGTTAAAGGTACAGCTCCTCAGTGCACTGTGTGCATTACTTTTCATGGTGTTATTAAAATGGTTTCCTGTAGCTGACAGCCTTGTAGTTAATCTTTATAGAGCTAGAAAATGTACCATAAATGAAAGCTTTCTGATAGTGACCATGAATCCTTGCATTGTATATATTACTAAAGATATAGAAAGGGGAGTATAAAGCAAAGATCTGTATGTCATAGTATTTATTTAAAACAAAACTTTTATTTAATACTTTATTTTTCAATAAATACTCAGGGTAGGATTTTTAGAAGTACTTCAGAAAGGTAGGTGCATAAAATGAACTTTATATATTTCTAGCTTTGGACATAACTTCTTTCTTCCTAAGTACATTCCTTCATGATCAGGACTGTGTTCCTTTCCTCCTTTCCTGAGATCTTTGAAGTTTTGGAGGAGTTTTCGTCTAAAATAAATTAAACAAACAAACAAACAAATATATATATATGTGCAAATCTCTAGCAGACTTCTACTGCTAAATTAACTTGAAAAAAAAAAAAAGCCAGCTTTACTTATTTTTCTCTGTACAGATACAAGTATTCTTAAGCTTTACAAATAAGGGGTAAAAAAGAAAACAAGATATGCTTGCTGTTATGTGTTCATTGAGGAACACGAAGAATACATAGATTTTATATATAAAATAAGATGTGTTTGAATTAGTCACTTCTAACCTTATTGCAATTACCTTAAAGTAAAATCAAGAGTTCAAGGGGAAATTTTGATCTGAATTTTGATGGTGTTCACGAACACATGATTAAACTTTCTGCTTGGCTTTTTTAGTAACGGTAATTTAGAGTTTGTATTTAACACCTGGCCTTAAACAGGACTTTTTGCACCTGCAATTTATGCAGAAATTACATGAGTGGAATTTTTCACCTTTACTTAATTGTAGAAACAAACACATCAGCTAGGGAGGGTCTATGTAAACACTTAAGTAGAACATGTCCCATGTTTTCAGTTAATGTATACTGATATTAAAAGTTAAGGGAATATATTACCCAAATGAAGAATAGGGCCCATGAAGTGTCACATAAAATATGAGGCGCACTTTACTCTCTGACATTATTTTGTCCAAAAAATTGTGCCAAAAAAAAAAAAAAAAAAAAAAAAAGAAAATGCTTCAAAGCCTTGTTTATCTCATGCAGAAATAGATAATGAAATTATAACTAATCTGACAGCTGTTGGTGGTTAAATGCAAACTCAGATTAAACTACCTACTGCAAGAATTACGGAACAAATAGCCAAGTGATGCTAAGAAAATTTAGTGGGCTACAGAGAATGAACCCCATGTATAAGTTATATTATCTCTATTAATCATGGATGAGAGAAGAAGTTCAATTATATTTCTTCAATTATTTTTATAAATGCATTAGAGATCTTCCAGATGTGTATTTTAGTGAATGAATCACTACTTGTTTTAATAGTAAATGTACCAAACAAAAGCAGGTAACACTATAGCGTGAAGAATATAATTAGCTGCCATATTTCCAGCTTGCATTACAATGCAAGCCTGTTTCTGCTATGACTGAACCTTGCATCTTCCTTCTTTAATCTTGGTGAGTTTTATCTTTGTGGTATTCACAAGATAAGTCTTTCCTGTTACAGATGCCTTTAAGCTGCTTCTAGGTACCTGTTTTGCTATCTTCCCTTAATGATATTCTGCTACTTAACCCACTCAGGGTCAAAACCCTAGTTGGATGAATAGGATCAGTGAATTTTTAAGACTGGGCGTATGAACAGGGCTGCAGGATTTTCATTTTGCCTGGATTTTAAAAGATGTGGCTGTTATGTTGATTTATTTTTTTTTTAATGTTGAATAATCATGTGATTGAAGTCTCTGCTCTAAGCCAAGCTTGTTGGAATAAAAAAATAAAAATTTACTACTTCCCTTTTTTTTAATAGAATATCACACAGAAAATTAATTTTGATAGTGATTTTGCTTAGTGGTTTAACTAGAAAGTAACAAAAAATGCTTAATATTTTCATGCTAAGTGTAATATGGGAGAAAAATATGCAGACCAAGTTAAATTTATTTTAAAATGTTACTTTCAAATTTGACTAGCACTTGTGGTGACTTGCAACACTAATGTCTTGCAAAACTGAATTTGGTAAGTCAGAGTGGTGAACTGTCTTCTGTGTTTGCCATGAGTTTGTCTGTACTCATTGCCACCTTTTCTATTATTTCCAGTCCTTGGGTTTAATTATTAAATATGTACAGAATTCTAAATCTAGTCTTCATAATTGACATAAAAATAGGACAGCCCTAGTTTTAGCCATAACCAACATAACTGATTTTCTTACTTACATAATACTTGATAAGTTTAATTTTAAATTACCTACATTGACACAAATATAGCTGTAGAGGAAAATGTTTCAGAAATGCCATTGTTGGATGAACATATATCTTGGGGAGTGGGGGGAACTTGAGTTCTTATAATAACAATACGTTTGACTTTAATGACACTGTACTTGTCAGCACCTAACGCTTTCTTCAGGTAATGAGATTTTTATATACATATATAAATATAAATATATATATATATATATTTATATATATTAAATATATAAAAATATATATTTATATATATTAAAAAAAAAAGAAAGAAAACCATGAAGTTCTACATTGGAAGCTCACATCTTTTTTTTTTTTTTTTTTTGATATCATTTGGTCTCATTAAAAGTCTTGCTTATATCTCTAGACCTTCTCAGCTATAAAAGTTTTATTTCCATACTAGTTTCTTGTTGAGTACATGTAGACTGAGACTAGTCATCTGTGCAGTTACACTAAAGAAACAAGAAAAAGACAAGTTTGTCAGGGCAAGAAATGAAACAGATATTTCCTTCTTCACATTCAAATCAAATCAAAGTAGCTCGTTTGGGGAAAACACGGAAGACTCATCCACTTATAGTATTTCTGTAGTTCCTTACTTCTCACGTCTGTTTTCTAAATCATCTGTTAATCCTATTCATGTAGTATATTTCATGTTACCCGCACAAATCCCTTTTACCAACCCACATCAGTATTGTTTCAATGGTTATTGTTATATTTTTTTAGCCTTGCGTGATCCTGTGAGCCTAAGTGCACTCTGTCAAGAAGTGCCTCGCTTACTGTCTTTTTTTCTTTGAACCTGCAACTGTGAATTTTCAGTAGAAGCACCCCTAGGTCTAGGGTATCATTTCTTGTATGGAAGTCATACCATATCTTAGTCACCTCTCTCCCTGGTCTGTTTGTACAGATGAACCATGTGCTTTTAAAGCAAATCATTTCCTGGTTTTCACTTCTGATGTGATTCATTCCAGATTACAGCATAGTAGATGAGTTTCAGGCAGGCGCCTAATGGAGCTCTAACTACTGATGAGTGCTCTGACAATGGGACCAAACAATAGATAGTTTGAAATAAGTTCCCCTAAAACTTGTATGTGATAAGTGTTAGAACCAGCTCTTTCAATCCATAAATCTACTAGTAATTAAAAAATAAAAAGTCTTATCAGTACAGCTAGACATCCATTAATTTAAAATAAGAAAACTTCTTAGCCCTCAATATCTACTACTGCACCCTTCCAGACCTAAAATAACTCAAAGCAGCATCTTGATGATCTCTAGCAAATGTTCCCAAATACTTATCTTAGATTATGTACTGAAAATACATAGAAAAATAAAATTTAAAGCAAAGCATCTTTTCCACAATATTCCAGTTATCTTGCTATGTACCTATACAGTGTGTTTTGAGTGTACAAATTAGCTTCAAGGTGAATTCATTTATTGTATGTTGTTCATGATTTTTATTTTCTTACTGTTATAAATGAAGTCTCATCTCAATCTGAATTTAGTAATATTTATAAAAGAAATACTTATAAAAGGTATAAAAGACAAGTAAACAGCGCTGGGTGTGCGGGGAGTCTACACTCCACCAACACACACACACGAATATCAAACATTCTAAATATACAGAACATTGCTTTACATACTAAACCCGAGTACACCTATACGTATGTACGATCAGGAAAGGTAACAAACAATCCCCTAAGTTCCATGACTTAACAGTCTCCATTTTCCATTCCTCTTCTTGATTACTAACAAGTCTCCATCTTCCATTCCTTTTGAACAATATGTCTCACTTTAAGTCATCAAACAACTCGGTCTTCAGGGCTTAGGTATCCCGTTCTTCTTGGATTGAAGAAAAGCATATCCATCTCCTTTTCAAGGCCAATTGTGACTGGGTCAAAAGGCACATCCAGGTCAGCAGTGGGCGTAACAGCAAAGGCCTTCAATGGCTGTAGCAGTAGAGGTGGGCCCATGGCATAGCAGTGGGATCTGTAAAGGAGCCTGCAGCTCCCTCACTGTCTGGCAAACCACACATTTCTGACTGTGGTCCCACGTGGCTCTTTAAGGCCTCAGAGACTGCTCACTAGGTGCCCAGCAGTCCCACCACAACCTTGTCCTTTTTCGTTGGAGAGTCCCATACCCTGACCTCAATTTGGTCCCATGTTTCAGGATCATAAACTGTCTGATTGTTAAAAGGAGAAAAAGCTGTAAGGTTACCAGGACAGTCTTTGTTCCTAAGGACGTGTGATTCCCCATAATGCGCAACTGCTTACCAGCGAGTGGCAGCTGTGTACATGGCTCCGCTTCTCTCAGCTTGAGCTTCTTCGCAGCTTCGTTGTGCCTATTTCCAGCGACCTTCTGTACGAGCTTCTCTGAGCGGTTTGCTGATTGTGGCCGAACCTACCTTCAATGTGCCTGCTCCCGTCCTGGTCTCTGTTCCGCTAGCCTGCTCCTCTTCATTCCTTCTTTCTGCCTCCCCATTGATGACATAACTTCATTACATCGCGTTGCCTTTTCTTATCTTGATGGCAGGCTCCCCTCTTATACCCTTCTCCCCACAACAGTTCTTTTCAAAACAACTTTTCATTGGTCAAACAACTTTGCAAATAACAGCAACAGTAAACACCCAGAAACTTCCATGCTGTAATGGCTGGAGAACAAGCAACGGGAGACTGCATGGAGTCTCCTGAATCACCCTTCTTTGTTCCCTCGAAACTCTTTTATATTCCTGATGGCCTCATCGTTAAGAGTCTAATGTTATCTCAACCACGGGGCTTTCCAACCCCCATGGCCACACTCCCAACTCCATCAACCATTTTCTCGACACAAATTACCACTCCATATATAACATTACTTAATATGGCTAGATGTAGTTCTACCATACATATCAAATCCAGTTTGCAAGACTCTCATGGGAATAATAACCTAAGTTGTCAAATGACAAACAAGAATAGCCAAGACCTATTTCCAATCCTAAAAGATTATTTTTAATGTGTATTTCCATGTTAAATCTTAGACTTTTAAATGCAATCTCACATTTTTAAACTCTTACAATTCACTACAACCATGTGAGTACTAAAACAAGCTGTAGAGTGCAAGTGTACTCACCTATACTATTCCTAAAGAGTAAGGGTATTTTGGTTTAAGGTTTTATTTTAATTTAAACCTTCTAATATTGACATTTTGTATTTTGTTGGTGGAACTATTTGGTGGTCTGTTTGTAGGGCTGTGTAAATAATTGATTTTCTTGACTGAATTGATGAACTGGGGAAAAAGAAAATCCCTCAGATAAAACCCATCTACAATCTGTTTTCTTTTTTTTTTTTTTAATTATTTTATTTATTAATTTATTTTCCAAGACAAAAGAAGGAGGCATTTGATTAGGGCACTCCTTCTTCTCTGTCCATGTCTCATGAACATCTTGATTTCTGGCACGTGGTAGAAAATGGTAATGCCATTTGAATAACAATACAACAGTTAATAGTAATATGTCTGGAAAGTTAAGGGACCCAAATCACTCCGATCTTCTAATAATTGTCTATTTCTTCCATAAGAGAAGGCAAACTGCTCTGATTTTGTCAAGAAAGGATTTTTGGACTATTATAACATTACTTTGACCCAAAAGAATGTCTCTTGTTACTTTTCATGCCTAGAATGTGGTCTGAAACAATTACTAGGTTACTTAATAAATAAATAAATAAACCTGAACAATAGTTTAAGTACCATGACAATAAACATTAAGAGTATTTCTGTTAAATCTGTTTAAAACAAGGTAGTCAGTTTATAATGGAGACATAGATCAATGTTTAGAGCAATTGGAGGGTATCACCTATACTCCTCTCTGTTAATCCTCAAAGTTATTGAAAAGGTTGCCTGTCTGAATTCAGTCAAAATAAAATGGTCTGGAAGGAGCTAAGCCTGATACTACTCTTTTATCTTACTAGCAGAATAAATAGGGCTCTGCAGCAATTGAGAAGCTGATATATATATATATATATTTAAAAAAAAAAAAGGTAAATAATAAAAGGGAAACTTGAAGTACTAAGGCAGGAAAAAAAAATATAAAAATACAGTGTTTAAACCTGAGCAGAATACACATTCTTAAAGGACAGCTAAGACTTAAAAAGTGACTGTCCACTGTAGTATATACTAATGGCTGTTCATTTTGAACCATGGGCTTTTTAGGGGTTTTGATTGTCTTTCAACTGATTGTCACTCATTTCCTTTCACACAACAAAACAGTTCTTTTGTAGCCACAAGGAGAAAGTAATGCTAGCAGTAGCACAGTTTTTGGCTTCCCACTCCTGAACCCATCCTGATGGGTTAGAAGGCAAAGAAAGCTAATGGTCTGATTTTGTTCTAAAAAACTAGAGTATGTAACAGGGAAAATCTAATATTTAGGTGAGCCGATATCAAACTTTAACCTTTTTCTTGTATTTCATATAACTGGAAAGGTGGTGGTTAGGATTATTACATGCCATTTCCTTAAAGCTGTTTCAGAAGAGGGAGATTGCAACAGCAATAAAGGAACTTTAATTTCAAACAGTAGAAAATTATATTAACCGCATAGTCTATTTGTTTTATACAGTTCATATAGGTATGTCTTTATGAATATAGGATCTTGAAACCAGAGTGATGGCAACAAAAATGAATATAGTCACTTAATATTCTATACAGTTATTAGAAACCTAGAATATGACCTGGAGTTTTATTTTACAGACAGGTCTTTACCATAATTCTCTTCTCTATAATATAATTCTAAGGCTGTTTTTTTTTTTTGTTGTTGTTTTTTTTTTAAGCTCTTTGATTTAAGGCATTATTCTGAATAAAATACTTCTGTTAGTCTTTGGCACCATATGTAGCAATAAAATTTACTGTTAGTTGGTAGCCTATTAACTATGAAGAACAAATGGGGTAAAGGGTAATGCAACATGTCCCATTCTATATGAAAGATACTGTCAAAAGAATCATTCCATACAGTATTGAAGCAGTGCTGTGCATATGAAAGTATAACTTATTTATTTCTTTGTCTATTTAAGACACTTTTTGCACAATAAATATACTGTTTTTCACATCTGAAAAAGATGCTCTGTTTCTCAAAACAAACAAAAAACCTCACACTTTTAAAAGAGGTATATATTATTATAAATGTTAAAGATTTTTACAGTCTGCTGCCACTCAGTTGTTTTTATTTTTGCATCCTGTTTCCTGATATACTTGTTCCTGAAAATGATTTAAACATATTGTACTAGACTAAGAAGAATCTGAAGGGTAGAGGCAACAGATTTGAGAACAGTAAGAGTGCATATTAATTAAAAACAATTCCAAATTATTGTATCAATTAGTGAACGCTATTTTAAGTATGAGTTTCTTTAAAAATAAATAAATAAATAGTTAGGGTTTTCTATCTCATTTCTCCTTTTTTTTTTTTTTTTTTTTTTTTAAAAAAAAAAAAAAAAGCACTTCCAGAATTAATTCTTTCTGCATCCAAACAACATGAGGGGAAAAAGAAGCTTTCTTTCATTGGAGAAGATACTATGTCAAGGTATCTGCTGAAGAGCTGAAGATACTGAGGTTCTAACACACCTCTTCTCAGCATGTCTACAAAATTTCGGCACTTTCTGAAGATCTTACTGTTATGCTTACTGCTTGGCAACATGGAACTTGAGTTAATGCATATAGAATCATGAAAAAACTCTTCTCAATATGTGCAAATCACAATCAAGTTATTTTTGTTGTGCTTGGGAAAGAGTAGAGCTTCTCTTCCAAATCAATTGCTATGCCAAAGTGAAAGTTTTGAAGGGTATGGAAAGCAATAGTTTTACATAATTAATCTCCGGAATAAGTAGAATGTCTTTTTTCATTATTATTTGCATTGCTAAAACTAGCTTTGTTCTCTGACAGGTGAGCCTTACTTTCATGGAACTTCTCCAGTAAAAAGGAAGCCTTGACATATGCACCAATGTTAGGCTTTCACTTCAAATAATTACTTTTTTTTTTTTTTTTTTTTTTTTTTGCTTTTATTATAGCTTGAATCTAGGTGGGAAGTGCTAGCTAACCTTTAACTGCTGCCATACTTAGTGAATCTTCTTCTCATATTTGTATTAGCATGCTGTTAGATACATGGAGATGGACATTATGGAACAGACTGCCCAGAGAGCTTGTGGAGTCTCCTTCTTTAGAGATATTCAAAACTGGATGTGACCCCATGTAACATCTCTAGGTGACTTTGCTTGAGCAGGAGGGTTAGACTACATGATCTCTGGAGGTCCCTTCCAACCTCAACCATTCTGTGATTATTAAACAATTGTTTATTCTGACTGCAGCATTATAGAAACACTTTGATTTGGACTGAACTCTGAGACAAATTAACATGGGGTTTTACAAAGAATGTCTAATACTTATTTCTGGAAAATAATTTAAAAATGAAAATTAACTAAAAGAAAAAAGAATACTGAGGAATCAAAATTATCAAATGCAGAGCAACAAATATTCTTTCACAACTTTGAGCAGAACTTAAATGGCAGTAAATGGCAGAGGCCTTTTATCTCACTATTCTTTCTATCATAAGTACTGGAAAGAGATAATAGAAAGCAGGTGGTGTGGTACTACCAACAGCTAATCTTATCAACTAAAGGAACATCCCATACCTGAGTTCATTCTCTCTCTCTCTCTCTCAATCTTAATCTTTTTCATAGGCAGAGAAAAGTCAAAGCATAAGGTGAACTTAGGCAGTATCTGACAGTTCTTTAAGGTAAATAGGTCTGCTGCTTGAATTTGGCTAGTGAACTGCACATGAAAGCAATATTATTGTCAAGGCATTAAATTCTGCTGGCTACTATACTGATGAAACAGGTGGTTACAGATAGCAAAATGCCAGAGTAGAAATAATTTGGAGATGTCGAATTGGAAGAAGGGTTGGCTACACAGAAAGTACTATCCCTGTTACAGACTTCAGCATTTGCAGGGCTGCAGAAAGGCTAGGTAGGCTTGTGGTAGTTCCTTCAGTAGGGTTCAGAGGGATCATCATAATCACCTTACTGCAGGCTGGTGAAACTTTCAGAGACTGGAGTGATCTCAGAACCTCATATGCCTTGGAACATCTCCAACACATTTTATATAGAGAGTATAAGAGCAGTGAAGTAATCACAAATAATGAACACAAAAGTGGGAACAAGAACCTTTAGATTCTGCAGGTGTGGATGGTTGTGGTAATTGTTGTTCTCTGATATAAAAATATTGTATAAATGGGCTGAAATGTTGCGTTGTAAACTAAAGCTTGTAATGAGACCTGGACAGCTTTATAAAATTTACCTGATGAAAATGAAGTTCTGATATTAATTCTTTTTGATTTCTAATTGGGATCGTAATTACTTTAAATAGAGCCTTGCTCTACCAGGAGTTTTGCATAATTAATTTCACTTGTGGCTGAAACCTTCTCTTTGATAAGGATTCTTGAGGAATGACTTCTACTTTTAGGTTTTAATAATAATAATAATAGTAATAATTAAAAAATAATAATAACCTGTTAGGTGTCCAACCCCCTGACAGTTTTTGTTCATTTTTAGTGTAACATTATTTTGTTACTATTGAAATCTCTTTACACTGGAAATTCTGACATTGACTTTTATAACCCAAGTTTTCTTCAATTAAGAACAGTATTTTCAAAACTTTCTGGTGTTTGAACTTGTTTCCCTTAAGTTAGTGATTAAAAAATAATATGATAATTGATCTGATTTTAAGCGATTAAAAAAAAATAAAAATAATGATTTTAAAGGATAAGAAACTGGATCATTGCTGACTTCCAAGGTCTTCTGATGTTTTCTGTTTCTTACTGCAACTGGCAAAATATGTTAAAAAGACTTTTTTTTTTCATTGTTCCATGCTAAGCTTGCCATAAGGTAAACTTTATATCTAGAGGAATTCAAAATTGATTTAAAAAGAAAAAAAAAAAAAAAGCTTCTGGCTGAGCGTTCTCTCTTCTGCGCTCCTTTTTGTTATTATTTAATTGAGAACAAATTCTGTCTGAAAATAGGAATTTTGAAGATTAAACATGTTTAGAATTTGCTGACATTGGTCTGAACATAGGGAAAACTTAAAGAGAAATTTCTGCTATTTACATACAGTATTTTTTAGGCATACAAGAACTAGAAAAACAACAGACTGGGGTCTGTGGCAGTGACATTTATAACAGGGTCTCTTGTTGTGTCTTTGAACCATGATATAATTCTACTTTGCAGTTTTTAGTTGTCACTGTCTAAATTATTGTCAAGACATCTGTTATTATCCTTTTTTCTTTGTTGTTGTTGTTTTAATTCCTGCAAGCTACAAGCACCATAATTCCTGGTTTACTGTCCAGAAAAAGGTTGCTCCTTTTGCTCCACTGTTAAGTTCTCTGAGTATGGGTTACTTGGATTGTTTCTTTTGTTTGTTTGTTTTTTTTTCCCTCATGATAAAACTGATTTAGTCATTTTTTTTAGTCATTTTTTTTAGTCATTTTTAGTCATTTCTTCTTCACAACTTTAAAAGCAATAATCAGTCTTTACACTGATTTTAATTTCCTTAAAGATTTTCCTTTAGCATCTAGGTAGGTAGGGTGGAAAGGAAAGATGGTAACAGACTGCAAATGTACAGAAAGATTTCATGAAAATTGTCCTTTATAAATGGATTACTGTAACAATTTAGGAATATATTGGCACTGAATTTAATTTGTATGGAAGTAAGATCAGTGTTAAAATTTCTAAATTCTTAGAAGAATGATGCTGGGCCCTAGCAGAAAGAACAGGAAATAAAATTATACTTAACAAAAAATAAAATAAAATGCCCAGGAAAACAACAACATTCAAACTTCTCAGTTCTAAGGCAGGTTGTGTAAATCAATATGTTACACCATTCTGTCATTCCAGTGATACATGTAAGTAGTATTTGGGCATCTATCTATAAATAACAGTGACATATCCCTTATGTACTGATGGCTGTGTAGCCCTTCGGCTCATCACTGTTGTCGTACTCCAACAGCTGAGCAGCACAAATACTGTGTGCATTACATGTCCTATCAGTAACACCAAGGGGATTGAAATCACATAGTCTGCTAGCCCACTGTTTACACTAATGTTCATCTTGGATGCTCCACTGAAACTTGAGGGAAAAGGGAATTGCATTTTTTGTTACTGTTTCTTTACTCTTTCTGCTGTAGGGATACCGAGTGTCTGCTATTTTTTGCTCAGCTTGCATACATGGGGCACTTACCTTGGACAGGGCAGCAGTCTATCTCCCAGTGTAGCCAGTGCAGAGCACTTTGGGGCATGGCCCACATTTGTTCAGTGCGAATCTTTATATCAAGCATCTCTCTGTGAAAGAGAGGACAAAATAAGCCTCATGTCAGCTTCGATGACATTTTAAAAATCAAGCATCACAGTCAGGTTTCTGTATTAAATTAAATATGCATGTATGTCAAAATGAAAAGTTTATGTGAAGAACACTTTTTTATCATATAGTATTCTCTTTTTTTCTTCAAATTTCACTTTATGGGGGGATAAGAGGAAGTGCTGTTTTGCTGTGCTGCTTTCAAACAGGCAGTACTCAATGTTCAGCTGTTCCTGCAGAACTGAAGTCCCATATTATGATTATTGCTGAACTATAGCAATTTTGAGCCTCCTAGGTTATGCAGGAGAAATATTCTGCTAGTGAACTTGACCACTTTCACCAGTGTCTACAAGTAAATGCACGGTCTTCCTCTGAAAAAATATTTTTCCAGCTTGATTCAAGCAAAAGTAACACTTCCTTTGGAGGAAGAATTCTCTCTCAAGCCCAAAACTATATTGACTTTTTATAGCAATAGAAACAATTGCCTTGTGAAAATTGTCCTACTAGATTTAAATCTGGGGGCTCAATTTCTTATTTTCTACAAAAATGACGATTTGTTATGATACATAGAAGATGAGAGTGGGAGAAACTTCAGTGAGTTCAAACAAAACAAAACAAGCCCTTTCTCTAGTGAGAGATCCCACCCAGCGGGAAGGAAGAGCGGATCCACAATAAGGTAAAAGAAATCAATCACTATATAGTCTTGTACAGAAGGAATACAAAATGAGAGAGGCTAAAAGGAACAAAATACTAAGAACTTACAAACAGTCTGATTTGTCTCAAAATGACATTTAAAGTAGATTTCGATGATCTTCCAAATGGTGGATAGCAATGTAATCTTGGATCATTTGCTAAACTACGTTCAACATGAGCTGGCAGTTTGTGCTTGCAGCCCCAAGTCCAACTGCATCCTGGGCTGCATCAACAGAGATGTGGCCAGCAGGTCAAGGGAGGTGACTGTCCCCCTCTACTCTGCCCTTGTGAGGCCCCACCTGGAGCGCTGCATCCATGTCTGGGGCCCCCGGCACAAGAAGGACGTGGGGTTGTTAGAGCAGGTCCAGAGGAGGGCCACAAAGATGATCAAGGGGCTGGAATACTTCCCCTACGAAGAAAGGCTGAGAGTTGGGGCTGTTCAGCCTACAGAAGAGAAGGCTCTGGGGTGACCTCCTTGCAACCTTTCAGTACTTGAAGGGGGCTTATAAAAAAAGATGGAGAGCAACTCTTTGCTCAATCAGATATGGACAGGACAAGGGGGAGTGATTTTAAATGAAAAGAGGAGAGATGTAGGTTAGAGGTTAGGAGGAAATTTTTCACTGAGAGGGTGGTGAGGCACTGAAACAGGTTGCTCGGAGAGGTTGTGGATACCCCATCCCTGGAGGCGTTCAAGACCATGTTAGATGAGGCCCATGGCAACCTGATCTAGTGGGTAGCGTCCACTGTGGCAGGGGTGTTGGAACTAAAAATCTTTGAGGTCCTTTCCAACCCAAGTAATTCTATGGTCGTTAGTAGAACTTCCTTATGTTGAGGAAACATAATGATCACAATAAAAATAATTGTGTAATGGTTTTGTCCATTCAACCACTAGTTATAAGCAATAGCATGAGTTAGTATTATAATATCATATAATACCATAAAATAGTTACAAATATAGTGTTACAGAGATGTTCTGCCTCTTAATTCACTAGAGGTGCTATGTTTATGCACCAGTGAAAATGGAAGAGCTTTGCTTGTCAAGGAAATGCTGAAATGCACTTCCCATTCTGTTTCTCCAGAGTTTTAGTGAAGTAGTGCTGATCTCGTAGTTTAATATTGTGGAAAAAACAGCTGCTTCTGACCTTACCATTTTTATTTTAAAAGATTGTGTTTTAAGCTTTCAAAGCCCCCAACTAAGCCTTTTAAATAAAAACCTAAAAGGTTAAGGTGCAGATCTTCAGCTATTATAAACTGTCATCTCTCCAGAGAAGTCATCAGACAGATTAAGTCTTCAAAATGTCAGTTAGTCGTGCTCTTTGTTTGCAGCTGGAAGTGACTTAATAATTTTAAAATAAAAATTATTTATATTTTATATGTGTATAAACACTCTTCCATTTTTCCTCCTTGTGTACTCCATGCTCTTAGTAAGTGGACATAGTTCAAAAATACCAGAATGGAAGGTGAATTTGAGAGAGGTTTTAAAAATCAGGAAAGCTGTTTTAAGGAGGTTGGTTGTTCAAAGGAGGTTATTGTTCTCTGTTGGTTGATGACAAAGTGGTTGATCTGCATTCTGACCTGTTGTGTGCAGTACTTCCCCAGGGTGGCTCAGGTGCTGAGCAGGTAGTCTGCCCTCTTTTACTCCAAGTCTGTCACTGCACAGACAAATAAATTCATGAGAGTGATTGTTTTCCATGTCTGTCCTTCCATGCCCCTCAAAAAAAAAACCAAAAACAAAACAAAAAAAAAACCTTATTAGTGACAGAAATTTGATGCAGACTTCATGGAAGCTAATTCACTTTTCATCAGTGATGCATTCAGTCAGCACTATTGAAGATGCAAGTCATGTGCTGTTATATGTGTATAATGCAATTTTTTTCATCATCCAGATGTGCCTAATATTGAGCATAGGTATTGTTGTTCCACTAGCTGTTTGTAGCTATTGCTACAAACATAAATGCTACATGTAATAGTAATTCAAAGTTTCTGGGTTTGAAAAAAAGCTTAGAAGTTTAAAAGATTGATATTAAACAAAAATTCAGTGTTCATCAGAGATTTTTTCTGCTGTCAATGAAACTGCTCTCTTCTACAAATTGGTTGTGCAGTAACTGAGATATACTTGCAAATCTTTCTCCATAAAGTCAGGAAAAAATATTGATTCCAAAATAAGTCTGCCAGCTACGTAAATGTCCATACCATAATACTAAATAAGGAGGCAGAATCTGTTAAAGTTTGATAAGTATTTAAGAATTATCTTTTTCACGTGGAAATAGCCACTTCTGCCTATTTGATTTTGGTAGGAACATACCTAAAAGTGGAACTACTTGCAGTTCCATTCACATGCCATGAATGATAGAGTATGGTATGAGAGGGGTTTCAGAGAAGGAGAGTGCATGGATCATTACTGTAGGGAATTTATCATTCCTAAAGCTGCACAGCTTGGGGCATATTGCACTTCATGACCTAAACAGTCTTAATCTGATCTAGGCTGGTGTACCTAAAGCAAAACAAACATGATGCTAAGGGATGTGCCACTGGGCATTCATTAGATGGCATCTTCCTTCTGTAGCAATATTGTTTCACTCCATGTTATGCTAATCTACTGCTGGGAATGCTATCAGTCAGCAGGACATGGAAGAGGTGGGTCGAAAAGCTTTAAGGATAGTGCTGGCTTCCAGGTTTTGATCAAGTTCTTAATTTCTTGTAAGAAAGGGCCAAGTATTTTATTTATTTCTCTATGGCTCTTTAACATTGTTCTAATATTTTGGTTTTTCAAAATATTTATAACAGGTAAAAAAAAAAAGTAACTAGTACTGTTGCCATGTTAAAATATTCTGTCTTGCTTTTACCTCTGAGTTAGCTACAGGGCAAGTCAGCTATTGTATATATTACAGACTCGTTAGGAAGGGAATATTAGAATGTAAGTCATCCTTAACCTCAGACTCTAATTATGGGTGCTTAGTGTACATATACGATCTTCTTCTGCAAGTGGTTAACTTAAAGCATACAGCTTACCCAAAGCCCCATGGACCCTGGAAAGGTTGTGCATTATTGATGCCCATGCTGGTCAGTCTGTAGTACTAGAACTTTTGTATTTGTAGTTTTGCAATAAATGTACAGTAACGTTACTCAATTACCCAATATGGTATAAGACTAAAAATGTAAGATTGAGTGAAGGAATTACATCCTTTTCATTAAGCCTATTTAATTCCAATATTTTTGTTTAGTCTTTCTTAGTATTTCTGATGAGTTATACATTAGCAAGGAAATGTTTAACATTGCCTGTATGTTCTGCTGCATTCTTATACACAGATAGTATTGTACAGTGAATATCACAGGAAAGTAAAAGTACTAGGGACAGACTTTATTATTAGCTTCTGCAAACAGGAATTTGCTTATGTTTACAAGCTAAAGCAGCTTCCCCTTGAAGGTGGCACCAGCTTCCTGTTCTATGAAGCAAAAATTCCCAAAGGGCTCCCAAAAGAGTATTCAAAGCTGTTAACTCATAATGTCTACGTATATTTTAAAAGTCACATTTTAAATTAGGTAAGAGTTTCATACAACTTTCTTGAATGATTGATGAAAATAAAGTAATTGATATCTAAGAGGTTTTGTTGGTGGTGTTTTTCATTTGTGTTTCCTTCTGGAAAAGGAATGAATCACACAAATAAAATGACATGAGAGACCTTTTGACTAATGTATTCTTTTGGTATAAATTCTAAATCATTGCAGATTTCCATTCTTTACCTCTTTTTTGCCATCCTAGTATTGTGAAGCATTGATGGTATCTGTGACTGAGTTACATGGCCAAGAGAAGAATAAAATGGAAGGGACTTGAGGGGGAATGGGAAGTTTGGAGAAATTTCCTTTGAGCTTTGATATGTAAGAGCATGTTTTCTGAACCTTGTCTATGTGGAGTATGTGGAGGGAGCTAAAAGAGATTTCTCTTTCTCATAGACCTCAGTGTGTTTTAAGCTGAGCTAGCTCAAATCACAATGAGATAGATACATGTAATAGCCTGTATAAAGATTTTATCTACCTTGAATAAATGAGTCTTTTCTGAATAGAGAACTGTAGTTTTTAATTGCCTTTTCCTATAAGTACTGTTACTACTAGACTGGGAAAACAATTAAAAATAAAATAATAATAATAATAAATAAAAATCCCTTTTAAAGAAAATCTGCACAATTTAGAGTACATTTCTCTATTTCTCATTTTTTCTTGTTAGTTTAGAAGGTAGCTGAGCATGTCAATTCAAAACAATGGGTATGAAGCATCTGTAAAGAGGTAGTGTGTTTATATATAAAAATGAAATATTTGAATTACTGTCATGACTCTATTTCATTTGAAAACAAACAAACAAAAAAAAAAAAAAAGAAGAAGGGACAAACAATTGCTGCATATGAGGTTGTTAACTCATAATTTGTGTATTATTTTTTTCTGCAATAGTTCCTCAGTTTTAATGATACTTAAAATAACTCTGCTTTGAAAATCTCATGAAATAGGAGCATTGATTTAACAACTTAAATGAATGTCAGCTATGGTATTGATTCAGGAAAGACTAGAATTTCATCCTCTCAGTTTATTGCTACATGAATAGGGCAGCACATGGCTGAGGGCTGAGACATCTGGACGGGAGAAACAATGTGATTAGGATGGATGCAGTGAAACAGTATGTATTTTCTGAGGACACAGACTTGCTGTGTTCCATCATAACACAGCCTTAAGCCCAGTATAAACTTCAAAAGGTGCTGCATGTACGTGAAAGCTTGCTTTTAGTGGGAATAGTGGTTATAAATGATAGTGACAGTGGTTATAAATGATAGTGAGGTTCTGAGTCTTTAAGAACTTTATTATGATGATCTCACTTTCTGTTGAACAAAATTTTATACTAACTAGTGGACCTATTCTCTCCAGAATTAAAAGGAAAAAAAAAAAAAAAAGGAAAAGAAAAGAAAGTGTTGAGCTTAAACTAATTTGTTAGAATTAAACTAGTTTGTTAGAAATTCTTTAAATTCTTTAATGTGCAAAGAGAACCACTTTGGTAATACTTTGCCACAATGTCACTGAAATGTCACCTTAGAGTGTTGCCAGAGAACTGTATTTCATAAGTCTCAGTATAATTCTGTAACCACATCCCAATTTGTATACATGTAGTGAAGCTGGAGATCAAGAAGCAGGATTACAGGAGTGAAAAATTATAGCCTAGCTTCATATTCTGTGAATACTTTCTTTGGTCGAATGGTGGAGTATCTTGAGAAACCAGCTGTGGAACTGTTTAACATGCCCAATTGCTGAAGAAAACTTTTTGTGGCAATTAAGGTCCACAAGACAGTGATATCAAGCAGTGATAATACAGAAGTGTTTCAGATGGCTAGGATTTTGTGTGTTTGTTTGATTAATTGCTTTTCTGGGTGGGAATGAAGGCTGAAGAAGGGATGTAGAAGGTGAGGAAGGGAAGCAAAGTATTTTAGTAATTCATCACACAAATATTTGTGTTGGTTTTGAGCTGTCCAAACAGTGCTTATGCCTTGAGGCAGGGTTGGATGAGAGGGGAGAGTTCTATGCATAGACACCAGAGATACAGGCGGAAACAACTATTCTTTGTGTTCTTTTTTTTTTTTTTCCTCCTTTTTTTTTTTTTTTTCTGCCTCTTTTCCTTATCCGGCATTTGTTCTTTCAGCTTTGAGTGGGCCCAACTTAGATCTGCTCTAAGAGCATTGAATCCACTACTTGTTACTGATGAGAACTTGCTACTAAAATACCTGGAAAAAAAAAAAAAAAAAAAGACTCGATTTTTCCCTTTAAGGGAAATTGTACGGTTTGAGGTTCTTCTTGCCTTGTTTTTTTTTTGCCAAAAATATTCTCAAATCCTCTCTTGTGAGTGATGGAAAGAATAGTCGGTCAGTGCAACCACATAAGCAAAGAAACTCCACAAATACCTTTATGTGCAACCTTGTATTGGACTTAATTATTTGTTTCTTTTCAACGTTTTCTTTTAATTACTACTAGAAACTGGTGTGAATCTGTTCTCACATCAGTGAAAGGATACCTCTAAATACGCCCTTTGTTTTAGTAAGTTCTATAATCACTTGCCACCAGTCACTCTTTGAAGGTGAATTACTGAGATATGTGGACCCACAGACTGAGACAGTGTGATCTGATTAGCTCAGCCTGAGACAGGCTGATCTCAAGTACTTTGTTAGGCAGCTAGCAAAATAAATAAATAAATAATAATAAAATAATTATACAATCTGATTAGACAATGCCACAAAATGTTCATTAAAAAAAACCTTTATCATAATGTATCATGCCAATTCCACTGCCCTTATTTCTGGGGAGAAAAGAACTGCTTCAGAGTTAGTTACACATCGGTTACCTATTAAAGAAATTTTAAGATCTTGGTATCTGTATGCCCTTTCTCCAAGAGGGGGATTGAAAGAGCAGACTGCAATTTAAAACCATAACTGCCAGCAATGATATTCAAGAGACTATAAAAAGAGGCTTTTCTTTTAAACAAAACAAAACCCTGTGGGCAGTCCCAAGCATGTAACCAATTACTTATCTTCTTGTCCATCTACCTTTTGTTGTGTGAATATTTTTCACAGTATGAATGTCTTAAGACCTGCATAGATGCTTGCTGCAGATCATCAAATTGATGTTACTTAAAAAGTTTTTGTTTTTTTAAAGTTTTGGCACTTTGATAATAGGGGCGCTGCAGTTTCAGCTGCTGTACAGCAACCACTGTGCAGCACAAAAGAGGCAAAGCAGATATTCACAGCAATTATTTCATCAGTAATAATAAACTGTAGGACAATTTAGTAGGGTCAGGTAAAAAATTAGGATATTTTATAAATGTCATTTTTGAGCTCTGAGTTGAACACAAATGCTAGCCACCAAGTAGGTAAGGTATAAAATTATTTTACTTAAACACCCAAAGAGAAGTAATTGAACCTGCTTGTTGCACACCATGTTGCGCTAGTACATGCTGGTTGTACTACTTTAGCTAATTCCCCTTGGGGCGGGGGTAGGGGAGCTGCCAAGGCTACTTTAAGACCAAGCATGTTTCAGTACAACAGCACATATTTATTTCTGTCTGTTGTCTTTCCTGTTTTGGGAATTTCAATTTTGTCGATGCTTAATGACTCCAAATATAAAACATCTTATTTTGTCTACACTCATGACTTTTCCTTCTCCTCTCACCTAATTGCAATGTATTTGTCTTTGTTTTCAAGCAAGGGTTTCTTCTTTAAAACTGTTGTGAGACATCTAAGCAAAGACATTTCAGAAAGGAAGGTGAGGCACTTGTGTGTGTGCCATTCTGAGTTGAGCATATTCACTTCAAAATGAGCCTAGGTATGTTGTTTTCTGTCATATTTAACAGAAAAAAGATTTGAAAGCAAGTTTCCCCACTTGATGTTGTATTCTGTAAAACCATAAAAGAATATAAATCCTTTTTTTTCTCTCCTATTGAATATGATGATATTTATATAATATGATATTCATTTAGATATTCACCCCCATGTGCATGTGATCCATTTCACAAAATGGCTAAGGTTGGAAGGGACCTCTGGAGAAGTCATCTGGTCCAATCTCCATGTTGAAGCAAGACCATGTAATAGGTGACAGGCTGCTCAGGACTATGTTCAGATGGGCTTTTCATATTTCCAAGAATGGAAACTCCTTCTCTGCAGTCTCTGTTGGCAACCTATGCCAGTTCTCAGTCACCCTTACAGTCCAGGTAAGAGTGTTTTCTGATGTTCACAAGGCACAAGTTGTGTTCTAGACTGTCCCCATTGCTTTTCTTGGCGTGTCATTGGGCACCACTGAAAAGAGCCTGGCTTCATCCTCTTTGCACCTTCCCTTCTGTTATTTATTGACATAGATAAGGTCTCCCCTGGGCCTTCTCTTCTCTAGGCTAAACTAGTACCAGCTCTCTCAGTCTCTCCTCATAGCAGAGATGCTCCTGTCCCTTCATCATCTTTGTAGCGCTTCACTATGGGCTATGATATGTCACTATAGATATGTCTATGTCTCTCTTGTACAGGAGAGCCTAGAATTGGACCCAGCACTCTAGGTATGTCTTCTGCAGTACTGAGCAGAGGGGGTCACATCCCTTGACCTGTAGGCAATGTGCCTAATGCAGCACAGGATACCATTAGCCTTCTTTACAGCTAGGACGCTTTGCTGGCTCGTGTTCAACCTGGGGATCTACCAGAAACCCCAGGTCCTTTTCTGCAAAGCTGCTTTACAGCTGGGCAGCCTCCATCATATTGTGGTGCAGAACTTTGTACTTCCCCTTGTTGAACTTCATGAGGTTCCTGTCAGTCCATTTTTCCAGGCTGTCAAGGTCCCATTTCATATGAAGCTAAGATTTACCAGTGCAGTTCAATATTTTCCTTTCATCTCTTTGACTTGCCATGGAAAGTTAGGTCATTTTTTTCTTTCATTTTGGTTGTGTTCAGAGTCCAGCACTAAATTTCTCTCCTGAGAAATAACTCTAGGTACAGATGCAATAAATAAGAATTGACAATAGTTCAGTCTGGATAAGAATTTATTTTTTAATTAATAGATGTATATATTAATTCAAACTTATTTTGAATAGTTGTTAAATGTTTGGGTTTCTCAAAACCCTAGTTGCTGTATGGAAACTGGTAGTTTTTCCATCTTTAATTTATCATTTCTCCTGGCTTAGTTATTCTAAGCACAGACATTTAAAGTGGTACAAATGGAGACAAAGACTTTATTTATTTATTTTTAATACCATAATTATGTTTTACTCTGTAGAAAATAAAGTGGAGAAACTTGAGTCAAGACATGATTTAATAATTGTTTTATAGTCTGGAAAACAGAAATGCACTCAGAGAATCTGGAGAAATTACATGATTTCAAACATTTTTAAAATTAAATACAGAAATGAAACAGAATGTGACAAGTATTGATGAAGTACAAGCTAGACATCTTTGAATTTATATCCTGTTAATTCTAATATCCCTTTGCCACAGGGAAGAGGGGTGGGCAAACAGGAATAATAGTATGCAAAGTAAATTTACACTAAAGCAGTTTTCTTAACAACTTATATATAAGTGTAAGCATTAATGTTCCTCTTTTTTCTTATCCACTCTGTTTTACTACAAACCAAGGAGAATATTGTCAAGAAAGAGATTTTATTAAGAACATTTCTCAATAAAAAGTATTTTATGGATCTCATTATTATTATATTAATAACCAAGTTTGAGTAATTTTTTAAGTATTTACAAATCCATAGGTGGAATTTGTCCTTCTTCTGCTGGAGTATTTTCTGTTCAATATTTTGGTTCATATTTCATTGTTTTCACTGTTCAAGTGTACTACAGCCCTTGACTGTAAAGGACAGTAAATCTCTCAATAAATCCTGACAATAAATCTTTCATGGTTTAAGACATTTTTAAGCTCTAGTGACTCATTAATGCTAGAATCTTTCTCTTAAATTGAATGCTTTAATGGATTTTTAATACATGTATAAACATAGAAATTAATATTACATGCTGCAAAGATGTGAAATCTTATTTGGAACAATTTCTAAAGGGATTGTGCATCATAAGTAAAAACTGAAAAAAAAAAGCTCTTATTAACTGAAGAGTGGCTGTACAGTGTGCAGTATTTTTTACTTCTCCATATTAATGTATCCATTTAAGCTATTTTTAAGTGCTTCATGACAACAATATCAAAATGCTAAAATTTTTCTCATATGTGATACAAATATTAGTTTATGGAAAAGTTGTTATACCAATAGAGATACTGTCCCTAGGAATTTCTTTCACATAATTTTTGTTTTATCTTGTGAAGTTCTATGATTGCATGTAATTCACCCTTTCTTTGTTAAGAAAGTTTTTAGTGCAGATTCAAAAAAATTATTAAAAAAAATAAATGAAGCCTGTTAGTCTAAAATGTTTTTATGAAAGTGACATTAGTGAAGGAAAAAAACAAAACAAAACAAAAAAAAAAAAACACATAAGTCAGTGTACCTGATATTCAGCACAGGTGTGAAACAGCATGTAAAGTTTAACACTCTGCGGAGATGTTTGAAATTGGCAAGGAATCTTAATGCTAAATTTAGACCCAAAAAATTCTGACAAACCAGAACGGCTTAAGCTGTTAAGCATTAATCAAATGTCTACATAGTGACAGGTCAGTATTGTAGGTGCTAATTCATGAAGAAAAACTAGGTATTGTTTCACTGGGGGGGTGTAGGGGAGAATAGCTGGTGCAAGATAGATAAAATCTCCTTTGCATCACAATCCGTTTCATGGCTAAGCAGGGATAGCAAAACTGAGACTCTAAGGAACATTGGAACATAAAACTGAATTACAGCATTTCAGTTCTTGGCTTGCTATAATTATGATAGAATCATAGAAGGGCCTGGGTTGGAAGGTCCTCAAATATTTTCTTGTTCCAACACCCCTGCCATAGTGGACGCTACCCACTAGATCAGGTTGCCATGGGCCTCATCTAACATGGTCTTGAACGCCTCCAGGGATGGGGCATCCACAACCTCTCCAAGCAACCTGTTTCAGTGCCTCACCACCCTCTCAGTGAAAAATTTCCTCCTAACCTCTAACCTACATCTCTCCTCTTTTCATTTAAAATCACTCCCCCTTGTCCTGTCCATATCTGATTGAGCAAAGAGTTGCTCTCCATCTTTTTTTATAAGCCCCCTTCAAGTACTGAAAGGTTGCAAGGAGGTCACCCCAGAGCCTTCTCTTCTGTAGGCTGAACAGCCCCAACTCTCAGCCTTTCTTCATAGGGGAAGCATTCCAGCCCCTTGATCATCTTTGTGGCCCTCCTCTGGACCTGCTCTAACAACCCCACGTCCTTCTTGTGCCGGGGGCCCCAGACATGGATGCAGCGCTCCAGGTGGGGCCTCACAAGGGCAGAGTAGAGGGGGACAGTCACCTCCCTTGACCTGCTGGCCACATCTCTGTTGATGCAGCCCAGGATGCAGTTGGACTTGGGGCTGCAAGCACAAACTGCCAGCTCATGTTGAGCTTTTTGTCCACCAGAACACCCAAGACCTTCTTTACAGGGCTGCTCTCAGCGAGTTCTCTCAGTCTGGGAATGCCCCGGCCCAGGTGCAGCACCCTGCATTTAGGTTGTTGAACCTCATTAGCTTCATGTGGATCCACTTCTCCAGCTTGTCCGGGTCCCTTTGGATGACATCCCTTCCTTCTATTGTATCATCCACACCTTAGAAGAACTACATAAGTCAGGCACTGGTTACACAAAATATTCATGAAAAATTCTCCCTTCTGGAAGATTCAGGAAAAAAAAAAAATCCACTTGGAATAGACCTCTTTGCTACTCCAATTTTCCTTTGGATTCCTACTTCTAGTCCAACTGCAACCATACCTCAAGGCTCTCTTTTACTCAAACCTAACCCTAATTTCTGGCTTATACAGTGAATAAGACCCACCTCCCCCACCTGTGACCACACCGAAGTCTCATGGTGTGTACATGTAGTTTGCTGCTCAAAATTCCCTTTGGCTGCCTGTTTCCAGCTTCACTCCAATGGTACCTGTCATTGTCATAGAAATGTCATTTAAAGTGACCTCAGTGTTGTGATTTTGTGGAATTGTTTTTGCACATGGGTTGTTTTAACATAGCCTAACGTGTTGTCTGTGCAAGCTTTTTGATAACTGTACTTCTTATATATAGTTGCCCACTGGACCCCAAAATAAAACTTGTAGGAACACTGTGAAAGGTCTTATATCTATCACAATAGTTCCAGAATCATCTACTGACCTGATCAACAGAGGGACAAGGAGTTTTAAAGGAGGGGGGAACAAAAAGTCAAAACCAAACATACGCGTCTTTTAGGATAACAGTTTCATTTGTACCTTATGGAATGCAGAAGTAGTAGGTACTCTCCCAGGCATTTGACTTTGTGTATTTATTTTTTTTTTCACAGTCTGCACTCTTATGTGGTACATCCCCATGTCCTTAGTTTGTTTTCACTAGTGGGTTTTATTGTCAAACTGAAACCCATTTACAGTCCATAACTTACAGTAGAAAGGCTGGTGTATGATCTTTACACAAACTCTAGTTCTGGGCCCAGTGGAGACATATAAAACAAGAAGGAAATACAGCTATTAAATGTTTTTATTCAAGACACAATTATGCCAGCTTAAATTTCTCTCTTAAGGAAAAAACACTTAAAGGTCATTTACTGACTGAAAAGTGTATGATTGTAAGTACAACCCTTAATGTGTAATTTTTCCTCTTTGCTTGTGTTGAGTTCTAAGCAATTTTCTTTCTGCTGTGTAACACAGTGCAATACAAGTATTCTATAAATATGTATATTAATCCAAAATATGCATGTGCTGTCTGAGCTTGTTCTTAGTGCTAGGCCAAATAATTAATATAATAATTATAATTCAAATAATTCATAAAGCATTTACATGTAAAGTCCTAGAACAAGAACCTTTAAGTTTCAAAGTCAAATGCAAAAGTTAGCGAAAGGTCACAATTAAAGTAGCCCTTCAATTTTCTTGTAGTCTCCCTTTTGTATATGCATTGATATGGTCATTAATTACATAATCATTTACTGTAAATGTTTCTATGAAACCTTAGCATTCATCACTGCACAGGGGAGAAAGCATTTGCTAAATGGGGAACTGTTAAATGATTCTTCATTATGTTCACTTGGTGGCTATATGTTGTGCTTTTTACACATCATCAAAACTTTGCACTTTATGCAGAATTATTAATTTTCCTCATGGGAGTTCTGTGGCATTTATCACCATAATCTGAATGATTCACAATATTTAATGAAATTCGTTTAACAATAGGATTTTTTAGGTGAAGTTAGTTTTGTCTTCATGGCCCAAATAAGACAACTGTTATTTTTCTTTGTAAATTGAGGTGCCTACCATTATTTTTAAAGTGTCATTTCATGCCTTTTTATTTTTTGTAATGGATGAGACATGCTGGAGAGAAAAGAAGCTCTGTTGTGCCATATAGCATTCTTTGAGCACCATCCATCTTGAACTTTGAATGAAATGGAAAATCTGCTAAAATTAGCATGTAATTAGGTAATTAAAATCTATGCTATAAATCTCTGTTATGATATGTATTTATAAAAGCTTTGAATTTTAACAGCATGACCTACCCAAATATTGGTATTTCCTAATTTTTGAACACTTGCCTTGAACCTTGCTTTCTGTAACAAACTTGAAGCATAGGAGTTGTAGCATATGAGTACCTATTAACCACTCAGGTAGTCAGAAATACTAGTTTTTCTAAATGCACAGTACATGTACACTGTACATGTACACAGTACATGTACATGACCTGAGACAGTGGAGTACGCGTTGTTTTATCATTGTGGATAACAAGTGCCAGTACCTATTTGCTAAATGGTCTCAGGTGTTTGCTGGGTGTCAGGGGAAGGCTGTCTCCAAAGAGACTTTTAGCTCCTTACTTTACAGCTTTTGTCTTCTCTTTTCATTTCATGTGCCACAGTAGACTTTAGGGTCACTTCTTTCCACCCTGAATGTGTAGTCTCTCCCTATCTTTTTTTCCCTTTTGTGTTTTGTATTGCATCGTATTCCAGAATTGCATAGTTTCCATTTAAACAGCAATACCAGTGAGAACAGACAAGACAGGCAGGCTTCCTGTGGCCCCAGAAGAAAAGATGCTTTTGATAAAAGAAATTGTGAGACTAAATCCTGTTTATGTCTAGTTATGTGCCTACTAAATACAAACACTGTCATTGCATTACTGCAGAGCTCTAAAGAATTGTGTTGTGTATTTGTGACTTTGAAAATACTTGAAAGGACTTTAACAGCATCTGCAAAGAGTGTGTTACTGAAGCAAGGAAAATCCTTGTGCCAGTTTTAAAGTACCTATTACAAGATGCCTTTGAGAAATCATTTACTAACTCCTTAATAAATAATGGTGATCAAACAAAATAATGAGAACAAACAAAATTCACGACAACATCCATATTACGTTTTGGTCACTCCACAGCTACATGTTGTCTACTGTCTTCTTTCTTCTTTCACTGAATGATAATTTCCCAACACCCTCTTTCTGATTCCAGAAATGCTGTAGAAATATTTAGATATAGACCTGGAGATCATGTTAAGGTTGTAGTTGTTCTTGGGACAATTTTTCATGACTTAATCTAAGTGTGTATTTTTCTCTATCTCATGACAATTAGTTAAAAAAATAATAATAAAATTCATTAGAAATAATTTGATTCAGAAAGCATTTACCATGAACAAAGCACACTTGTTTCACCTGTGAATGAAAAGCAATGCTTGTAATACTAGTAGGTTTGCACTATTTTACAGCATGTATTTGTTCAGAGTAGACCATCAAAAACATCCTATTTACTGTATTTACCTGAAATAAAGTTTTCTAGACATTATAAATTGACATTTACTATGTGTATGCTCGACTACTTTCTTACTTCACAATTTTTTTTAATCAGTATATAGGTTATTGAAAAGGTATTTAAACAGTCATTGGTAAAGCCGGTACTGTTGTCACTGTAATCTGAAAGGTATCTTCATCTTTGGTGGACTTCAGCTCTGACTTTTCATATTGATTTATTTACATTGATAATACTGTATTGTTGTTTCTGGACTAGCAAAGAAGGATCTAACAGACATCAGGAGAAATGTCTACAAATATGGTCTACCAGAAAGGATGTAATAACTGCCTTTGAACCCACTTAATGGCCTTTTCTTTCTGAGTTAAGTTGTTTCCTTTTCAACTTGAGCAATGTTAAAATTCTGGTGGGCATATTGCATTAAAATAATAATAATAATAAATTCATGTTAAATCCATATTTTTCTCACATGCATAAATACTATCATTTAAATAAGTGAAAATCACCTACTGAAATACCTTTAAGCATTTAGGCTTAAGTGACTCTTTTACAGTGTTTTCTATCTGGTCAAAATTTGGAGAGTAGGAATTGGAATGAGTCTATTTATTTCAGTTGTTATTATTTTTCAGATTATACGTGTGTATTCTGGTCAGGTTCGTGTCAGAGAAAAGAATGAAACCCATAATATTTTATTGGGGGGTGATGATGGTGGGTGTTGGTTTTTGTTCGTTTGTTTGATGTTAAAGTTAGAGAAAGTTGCATAGTCTCATGGAGGGGTTGTGTCTCTTATCCCAGGATGCACCTGTTTTATTCCTCCCTTAGCCCAGTATGTTAAGAAATTCGCACCGCCGGAGACAAGCCCTCTGTCTGAGGAGGTATCGGAGGAAAAAGAGACAAAGTGCTGAAGGAGGAAGTGTAATGAGGAGTAGGTGATATCTACCGGACCTGAACTGATAGCTGCTCATCCAGGCTTAGTATATATACTTGGATGAATCTGTACAAGTGTTAGTTTGTTAATTAAGAAACATGCTTTCTTTCTCAAATCTTCTGGTCTCATTCTCTTTGAAATTTCTTTGATAAGTGATAAAATCTATTATGAGGTGGCATATATCTTGAAATATCTGCACTTGAGAAAATATAATATGACCATAAGAATAGACTAAAACATTTCTGGAGGTAGGGGGAAGGAGTTTGTTACAGCAATGATATTCCACGGAAAGGCCTTAATGTGTGCCATGTCTGAAGACACAATTTCTTTCTGTGATTAATCTCATTAGATCATTCTCCACCCACCTTTTTTGTAGTAGTATTGGACATAACTCACCAGGTTGGATGGGGCCCTGGGCAACCTGATCCCTTCCCACAGCAAAAACGTTGGAAAAACATTATCTTTAAGGGCCCTTTAAACCCAAGCTCTTCTATGAATCTATAAGTCTTATGATAATATGTATCTATTTTCTCTAAATGTAATATGTCTTACAGTTAATAGAAAACAAAGAAACAAAATACATGTTAGTCTTTCAAGAGTGGATCCAAAGTCTATTGAAATCGTGTATCGTAATGGATGCTGAAAGTTCATATCTTGCAATATATTTTAATTCCTAATGTACGTTTTTGACTATAGCAACATGTTTAACACAAACAGTGAAAATTATTTGAAACAGACTTGAAAGCTATCTCTGAAGGTGATTCAAAATTCTCAAGGAACTTAAATTTATTTTCATTTTATATTGCAAAGTGAAAATTATATTTTAATGTGAAAATGATTTATTTTTTTTAAGAAGAAGAAAAAAAATATTTTACATTATTTAAATCCTTTTCTCAAATTGCATAAGATTAGCTGGATTGGAAGGAGGGTTCAAGCTATTAGGGAGGCATCATGAAAGGAGCATGCATCTTCTGCCGCCTCCCAGCTGGTGCACAGTGCTTTTCCATGCAGTGATCTGATGGCTGTGTTGTATCAACTGAGCTAAGGCTGGACCAGGCAGCACAGTGTGGACCCCAAGGGTGCTCTACCACTCAGGCTACATACTCATTGGCATGCTATGGCTGTGCTCTGAATTTAAAACAGTGCGCTCTCCTCCACGTTGCCTTACAAAAACGAAGCAGAATAAATATATATATTTTAAGCATCTGTTCCAATTTCCTGTTGGGGCCTCCTGAGACAGTATGAAGTGGGGTTTGTGTGTGTGCTTTCTGAGCCATGGCTTAAATACTCTGAGTCTCAGTTTTTGTTACTTGCAGAGGGGTTTACTTTTAAAGCTTGATGAGTCTGTGGGTTTTCTGGATATCTGTTTAATTGGATAGGCCTTGGGAAATCTTGTTCAAGAAGAAAAAGTGTTGCCAAGAAAGAAATATTTAGAGATAATTTCCCAATGAAAGGCAGATAGAAGAAATAGGAAAATGGTGGGAAGTGTGACAAAGAAAGTTTTTTGTTTTTTTTTTTAAAAAAGGGGGGGTTGTGAGGAGAGAGAGAAAGGGGAAGGAAAGATTCAAAACTTTAACGAAAAAATAAATAAATTTTTACTTTTAAACATAAAACTTTACTATACTTTGTTCACATGGCTGGAAATAGGAGAGTTCAGCATGGAAATTTTAAGGAGATTCAGAATATTTCTGCTATTTCAACTTTCATCCAACTTTATGAATGAGCTGAAGAAACTAACAAAACTTTGCCTAGGTTTCTTGAAAATGGCTTAACGTTCTAAGGTTGTAGCAACATATTAACAGTAATGACCTTTTTGTTTGAGGACACTGGGAATATTTTATGTCCTTCCATCTATTATTTGCTTCATTATTTTTTCTTATTTGAGTTAAACTATTTTTTTTTTTTTTAAGGCAGAACAAGCAATGAATTAGGTGGCTGCTTCTCTAGAGTTGCTTATCTTTAGAAATAACATCTTCTATCATACTTGCATCTTTTGCCACCAAAACACTTCTTTACACAACATGCTCTTCTTATTACACACTTGAGCAGAACTTTTATTTTTATTTTGTTTTCCAGGACAGCGGTTATGTGATTGCCCATTATTTACACTTTGCATACCCTGAATACCAGCAGCACAAATGAACCTCATTTCCTCATTCCTTGCTGTACATTAGTCAGCAAGCAAATGTGCTTAATTGCATTTTTATCCAAGCTAATAGAGGCTGTGCCAGGTTGTTAAACATGGGAAGAAAGATGCTTAGTCCCAGTTTTGTCCCCACCAGGTGTCTCTCAAGACCCAGTTGCCAGGATACCCATGCTAGCAGTACCTCAAAAAGTGCTGGTGAGGTCCAGATGTTGTCAGGGGGCTCCTGCACCTCCCATTGTGCAGAGCAGCCAGAGATGTCCTGTGCATTGGGAGAAAGGGAGAAGGTGGCTTGTTTTACATTTTGGTTCTTGTTTTAGTTCTTTTTCCCTCCCTTTTTTAGTACTTTCTCCCTCCCTTATTCTTTCACATTTGCAATTGCTTGTCACTGTTCTGGCCTTTTATGAAAGCTATTTTAGCGCTGATTCATTTCTTTCCTTAGAGCATTAATGTACAGTGGTACATCAAATTAGCATGCATCCTGTAGATGACCCTTAAAGTGAAATCGTTCTACTTTATATTTGAACTTTATTTGATACGCCAAACACATTTTTAAAAACTCATGAATCTGAATGAATTCTTCCCCCTTGACCAAGTCTGATTTCCTGCTGAAATGTGAATACTGTATACAGGAGCTATCCACAGATTCTTTTGACAGCTTGAGCACATTTCCAGATGGTATGTAATCACCATTCCTTTTCAAATCTGTTTTTATAATGGTGATAATTAAGAATTATTTTCTAGGACTGAATAATCTGTACAGTCAAATTGAAAATGGTCAAGAAAGTAGTTGGCAACAAAGGGCTAAACTAGAATTTGTTTCAGTGTGATAGGATCAAGCTTACACCTTACTTTTAAATGAACCGGTGTTATGCTAATTAGTTGTATGTGGGGACAAAGTAGGTCAACTTTAGATGTTTTCTACAACACAGAAAAGGAGCAAAGGGAACATTTTTCTGGTTTGGTAGATTCTTGGTCAGATGCAGCTCACTACCTGTGAAGTGCTATTTTCAACAGTAAAACCTCTCTCTGTATGCCATTTGATGCTATTCACCTAGAAGTATTTAAAATAACCAAGATTAATAGTCAGATTCTTCTGAAAATTTAAATATGTGGATATAGGCTCAATCCATATGTGAGATGAGTGACTGAACTTTGTTTTTCTCATGCTAAGTATTTATACCAAACTTCACATTTATGCAGTCATAGTTATTAGTTATCAAGCTGTAATTAGCCATTGTATTTAATTGCACACAATTATTTCCATGTACTTAACTAATTAAAGTAGTTAACTTGTATGCATACAACTGTAATGAGAAAATACTTTGCTGTGGGACGGCTGTCTGTTCTTGTCTGAAATCACTGCCTTTGCTGGTTTCCAGCAGTAAGTCTTGTGCACAGTAATTTATATCCTGGCTGATGAAGAGGAAACTTCAATAAGTTAAAATACTTTATAGTACTTCTAGATAGTACTGCTGTTTGAGGGAGAAACTAGGGGGACAATTTAGAAATATCTCATTGTTAGGTGAGTTTTAGGTACTTTAATCATTTCAATGGGAAATCTTTTAATCCATGAACTGGTAATTTAACAGGTGGACTTTTATGCTTTGATATAGTAATAGTATAGTGAATCACTGAAGGTTGTTTGTTTTTGTTTTTTTTTTATCATAGGAGGATTTCTTATGTTTTGGTTAAAATTTATGAAACCTCATTGCTTGATATTTTCTTCCTATTTCTTCCTATTCCTTCCTACTTAAGAAATATCCACCTAAAATTGATTGGTTATTTCATAATATATCATACCATTTATGTTCTCTGATTAAACAAACATATACGGAATATTCATACATACAACCTCCTGGTCGAACTGCAACTGCTTCTGCTATGTTCAAATTACCAATTAAACCTAATGAAACACTAGTAAAAATGAAATGTTCATGTTTTGGTTTTGCAAAACCAAACATGAACATGATGTTGCTCTGTTGAGGCAAATGCATGAAGAAATTGAAGGACAAAGTAGTGGGTTTACTTTTTTTATTTTTTTTGCAGGGGGGTTACTCATTTAGGTCTAGTGACAGTCATGCTGTCAAAGAAACATCTTTGTAACGTGTATATTTTCTCTTGAATGCTTAATTAAGAACCATATGCATTAGCGATATGTACAGCTCATTTCCTGGAAAAGGCGTGATTTGGTATAGGACTACTTTGCTAATGCTGCAAAATAAATAAATTTGATAATGTTACTGGGAAATGGTTCATACATTGATCTCATATACATACATTACTGATCTTTGAGAAGCCTTAATGGGATTAAAAAAACACATATATAATTTATGGGAGTGTGAAGAATTTCACATCCTGCACTGGAAGAGGAAGGAGAACTTGAATTTTTATAGAAGTCTAAATATGGCTTGACCAAAATGTAAAGGAGAGTCCAGAGGGAAAGGGATGAGTGTAACTGGTTTAGGTACCTTAGATTTTGGAACAATTTTGTTATTAATATCCTCTACATGATTGCTAAGTTAGTAGGAGATAACAAGGAGGACTACGTTTGTTTGTTTGTTTGTTTGTTTTTAAAAAAAGGGTGCTTGAGGTAATACTGTTCTCTATTAAGTGCATTCATATTTTCTTTCACTAAACTGTAGTTGTGAGCTTTGCCAGTGTAGGTTCTCAGTGATGGTAGTCTGCAGTAGGATAGCAAAGGAAATTAGTGGGTTATTCCTGTCTAACAAACATTTTTCTTTCAGTCTGAGTTGTGTGAGAGATATGAGGGGAAGAGGGAGGAGAAAAGGGATAGAAAGAACATGCATTTTCTTCTTCAGTATGAGGTGTCTAGAAATGGTCTGTCTGCTATTAATACATTTAAAAAAACAAACAAACAAACAAAAAAAAAAAAAAAACCTGCTACAGCATAAGCAGTTGTTAGAGCTGCTGAGACTGTAATAATCAAAAAAACTACCTAAGAAAACGCATTGTGAACCAAACAGTGCTTTTGGCAAAATAAATATAAATCTATTACTAACTTTTCAGATACCTCTTTTCTTTTTGTAGAATTTATCTAGTGGATAGTATTTCACCCACTTTTACAGTTCTTTGTTGGAGGGTCTCCAGGCTTTGTTCCCTAGTCTTTAATCCACTGTGAGAGGCAAGAGCATGGTGTAGAAAAGACACACAAACAAATAGGAGCAGACAGTCTGAAACATGCCTGAAATCCATAAGTAAGAAAATGATCCCACTGGTGTGCTTAAATTAATGTAATCCCAGGGCAGCCTGGGCAGCCTTAGAATCCACGGTGCTTTTATCAGTTAACATCAAGCATTGAATTTAACATAATGGCCGATGAAGTAGGAAGAAGGGCTTCTTCTAGTATGAAGAAAAGGTAATTCCTGTCTCTTGAATTTTCTTTTAAATACATTCTGAATGAACATGCTTTCTGCTTGAAGGGAAATTAACAGTTCAAGACATGTTTGCTTAGATGAACTAGAATAAAAGGTGCATCAAAACCATATTTTTAACAGAGCATGGAAATTAAATGAAATTACCTATCAAAGCTATACTAATTTGTTAAGTCTTGGACTTCATAAACATCAGTATTGAAATTGCTTGAGCAAGCATAATTTATTCCATTGATGGCTGTGTATACAGAATAACAGAATCCATAAATTACAGTACCACACAGCCTTTTTTTCTCTTTTTCTAACTCAGTATAGCTTTCTAAATTACTATTAAAAGTCAGTGCATTTATAAAGTGTTTTGTTTTCCTAGAAGTTAATGTGATTTCAGGAATAGATGATCTGAGCTAGAGTCATAGAATATTCTGATTTGGAAGAGACCCACAAGGATCATCAAGTCCAACTCCTGACTCCACAGAGAACAACCCCAAAATCAAATCGTATGTCTGAGAGTGTTGTCCTAATGCTACTTGATCTCCATCAGGCTCAACACCATGACCACTTCCCTGGGCAACCTCTTCCAGTGCCTGACCACCCTGTCAGTGAAGACCCTTTTCCTCACACCTGGCCTGAACCTTCCCTGTCACAGCTTCATGCCGTTTCATTAGTTTATTAGTAATTTACACTGATAAACACAAGGCGTCCTCAAACTCTGAAGTATTCTGAAATGCAACCATCATGAGAAGATTTCTCACCTGACCCCGTTCTGACCCTGTTACACTTTTATTTATTTATTATTATTATTATTATTATGGTTTTTTAATCATCTTGACCTGGGGTTTTTCAGATTGCATATGTCTGGTGAATGTTATGAACTCTTTGATTTGGTCCTTTCCCTCAGAAGGAAAGACATTATTTATAATGTTTTTATTGATATGTCAGCATATTTTCATTGTAATGTTTGTTTACATTATGGCCTACAGTGCCTTCCTTTTGCCAATGACTTTTCCTTTCATTAATAAGTAAATATTGGTGATTTGGATGTTCTTAATAAAGGCTAGTGAAGTTTATTTCTTTTTCAATCTGTGGGTAGGAGGCTTATGTTGAAATTACATTAAATATGTATTATACATGGACATGGAGTGTTTTGTATAATCAGCTAAGGCATAGCAAAAATTAAGTATGTCATTTATAATTACATCTGAGGCAGAACTTATGTGTAAATAATGAATGTTATTTGAACATTGTCAGTGGTCAGTCTTGCTTCTGAATACTAGCACTGAAGATGAATTATTTACTGCTCCTTTAAAGACAATAAGATGATATGCTTTCAAAATAGGCTATTGAACATTAAAAAACAAACAAACAAACAAACAAAAAAACACTTGCATTCAAATCCCCAAAAAGTATAAATTTGTACAGAATCCTTATCTGATAATCTATTGTGATTCACAGTATGAGAAGCTTTCTTAGAGTTCTAAATATAATACAATTTGAAGCCTTTATTAAAAACAAGATGCCTACTATACATGTATCATCTAGTCTGCCAAACTGGTATAACAACACACAATCTAGTGTATTCTGTGTTAAAACTGAATTACTGAAATTGAGTCCTGAATAAATTATTCTGCCTAATTTTGTCTCTACTTTAGCTCTGTGTATGATCTATGTTTGGTATGTAAAAAAAATAATAAATAAATCACATTCAGGCCCTGATCTGGAAAAGACCTATGAATGTGCTTAACTTTAACAATGTGAAGGCCCCAACGACCCTTTAGATGCCTAATGAAGTGCTCAAAAGTACTCAAGCACATGTAATAATCTTTGTTAGAAAATGGGCGTTAGGAAGTCATAAAAATGGCAGTCATGTCCAAGAGAGTTAAGCATCTTTTCAAATTGCTATACCAGAAGGGGTAAATTTAGCAGAAAATAAATTACAGTCATGATTAGAGAATGGTTGCAGACTTAATTGGCTTGTTTTTAATGTTGTATATATATCAGAAAACACTTTCAATGTCATATTACAGAAGAAAATGTGAATATAGGAAGAAATTAGCTAGTGAATGGGCTTTTTTAGAGTGTTTTTAGAGTTTTAAATCAAGGAGGGACCAATTGCTTATAAATTACGTGCATTTTTGCAAAGAACAGTGTTCAGCCACTTGTGAAAGAGAAATATCATAATGTACATGCAAAAACTTACACAGAATGTGTGATGAATTTTATGGCAATTTGTAAGTAAATCTGTTAATTAGTCTGTGTAGAAATTAATTTAAAACTAGAATCTTTAAAGAAATCTAGCATGTGTGTCAGTCCCTCCTTTGTCCTGTATGATTTTCCAGAAGGATTAACAAACACTGCACTTCCTATGTAGATGAAATTAAAGTCTTGTGAATAGACTACAATGAAAATCATTATTTGCTAATTAAGATAAGTTACTGGCAATTGTAGAAGATTTTTATAGGCTATGGGAAGGGTCAAAACAATACCTTTGTTATTTTTAAATCTGGGCCTTTGCAAGCTCAGGGATAACTGGAATAATCACTTCTATTCTGCCATGCTTATACTTATGTGCCCAATTTATATGCACCAGCTGCAATGGTGGCAGTGAGTCTGTATGCAGAGAGCAGGTAATGGTGTGCCTGGGACCTATAGCAATAGATTGCACAGCCTACCCTTTCCTACAGTGTGCTTGGCTGCATGGTTTCTTCTCATTAGGGCTGGAAAAAGCACTTCTGTCATGGTCCTGATGGCTACTGGAACAAGTGGGCAGGAGTCCAGACATTACTGGATCTTCATGTCCTAGGGACTTGAAGACTTTTTTTTTCTTTTTTTTTCTTTTTTTTTCCTTTTTTTTTTTTTTGTCCAAATCTCCGTATTACTTTATTTTCATCACCTCAAAAAGATTAAAAAAAAAAAAAAAGAAGAAAAAAAAAAAGGCATGTCTCATCATCTAGTAAGTGTATTACAAATAAGATCAAAATGGTGTTGGTCCTAGCTTAACTTGTTGGTACCCCTTGGGGTACATGATCTGCCCTGGTTTAGCAGGATGAGGAGATGTCAGTCACTGAGTCTTCTGCACCACTTACATATTGCATGGAGATCCTTAGGAAGTCACTACTTTGAGAATGTGGCTGGATGGTAGAAGCTACTTTAACCTGACAGGCTGGTGACCACCCTGGAGAGGTATGCACCATCCATGTGGGCAGTCCTGGCATGGTGGTGAGGTGCAGATCCATTGCTGGGCTCACTCTGCTGCAGGGCAGGTCTTCCCTGCCCCAGGGAACAGCAGAGTTGGTTGTTCCCTGCCAGAACTGGGAGCATCCAATGTGTGCGCTCAGCATCGGGTGAGGCTGCCAAACCAAAGAATGAGGTGATCTCGCTTACAGTCTGGGAGGGTGGCATCTTGCCCTTGCTTGAGAATGATACCATCTGTCTGGAAATACCACCTTCCGGGAGAGTCTTATTTAGTGCTTGTAGATGGTTTCAACTTTTACTCAGATAATTAAATAGCCAGACTGAATTTGGTTAAATTGGGTTATTTTTAGAATTTAAATACCAAGGACGTTGCAGTTATGCCACAGACAATCATTACTACTAAACTGAGATGTAAAGCCACTTGTAAAGAAAAATCCAACATTTATAACATGTAGAAAAAGACTAGCAATATGGAAAATTAAGGAGAAAGTTTTAATATAAAATATTCCTCTGCAGGCTGATAAACCTTCAAACAACTAGGCCTTGTTTAATTGTTTCTATCATGCAACTACCATAGAGAAAAGGTGGGTCAGCATCTCAGCTAGCTATTTTCATACCTTAACTTGAATTTTCTTCTTGTATTATCTGAGTTTTGAATTTTGTATGCTCTTTCCCCATGAAAAAGACTTGAACAATTGAGCCATTGTTCTTTAGTAAATATAAGAGTCGCCTTTTACTCAGAGTGAAACCCAATTGGTTTAAATTAGTGCTAATGTACATCACTTCATTTACTGTTCTGATTTAAAATTGGTTTGAGTCCTGAGACTGACCAATGGATGCAAGTGTTCCTACTTTCTCAAACTGTAGGTAAAATGAATGCAAACTATACATCTGTGACTGACCAATAAAACCCTACAACTGGAAAAAGCTCAGAGGAGATGGGCAAGGGCAATGTGCCCACAAAACTCAGGGAATAAAGCTAGCCTTGGCTGACCACAGCTATTGCAAAGAAAGCTGACTTTGTATCAATACAAAGGGGACCAGATGGTGGACTTTGATTTAGATAAATAGCTATGTCAGTTGAGTGGATCAACTGTCTGTATCGCAGTTCAGTGGATCAAATGGTGGTATAAATGTTTCTCCCTGAGTTAGCCAGACCACTCACTGAGATTGTATATGTGGCTCAGCCCAACACAGAGTATAAAAACTAAACAACTTATGAAGTAATATCAAAGAGAGCAACAGGTCTGATCTGTTTTCGACCCATATATTCTTTCCAGTTGACTGGAGACAACCAATGTCACGATGGTGAGCATATTGTGGAGACCAGTAATGGGGATGACGATGGAATTGTGATTGAACTGTGTATTGCAATTGCTATATTTTGCTAAGTGTTACTTAAACTTGTATCATCATTTCAATACATTTTGAATCACTCTGCTAGGTCAAAAGTCTCATCTAATATCAAATATTAAAAATAAGTATATTTGAAATTAAATATTACAACCTCAGCACATGGACAGTAAATCATTTAATTCTTTATACATTTACCTGCTATAGTTTTCTTTGAGTTAGTTGCTCTGTTCTTGTCTTCTACTTATGTCTAATTATCCATTCTGTGCAGATGCTCTGCAAGTCATGAACATGTATACCATCTGCATAGACCTCATTTCCAAGAGCAAACTGCTCCCAAGACTAGCTCTGATCAATTGATGGATTGATAATTGGTTTGCTGATCTGTGCCTCTAAAGCATGTCTTGCCAGGATTCTTTTTTCAGTGGTTGTTTTCTGTAATAAAGGGAAAGGTTATAATGTAAACCATACACAAATATTACTCTATCTGCTTGTAACATACTTGTTAGCATTACAGATGTTCATTGTTCGCTTTCTTCTTGAACTTTAGAACAACCTCAATAGTACCCATAAATCAGTATTCGTAAGTTAGGAGAGACTGTCTAACTGAAGAAATAGAGTTACTAAGTAACTTACCTAAAACATCAAGGAATAGCAGCAAGGAAAAGACTCTGCAGCATGCATGTGGATAAGAATGCAAAATTTACTCAGTATTGTCTAATTATCTGCATAACTTGGGAGTAGCTACAAAAAAATTTTAAGCTCCATTCCCATACCCTTATACTGTAATCGCAGAAGTATCCTACCCTACAGTATTTACTCATGATACAGATAGTGATGCTACTATTTCATTGTTCATAGAAGTGTTTACTTGATAATAGGACTTCCCTGAACTGAGCAGACAATAACAACAAGTGCTGTAAAGCAAAATGCTGCAAAACTACTGAGAAATGTGCCCACTTCCAATTTTAGTAACTACAAAAAATATGCAAAATATCTAGGCTGTAATTTCTTAATACTATTTTAATTGGGGAGGAATATATGCACGTGCATGTTTCTTAGTGACATAAGGAAAATATTTGTGTCTGCACATGAATTCATCATTGAATATTTTATTAAGTTCCTCTATACGGAAAATTTATCTGGAATGAGGTTTCTGCACATTGTTTCTCAAGCAGACATAGAATTTTTCAGATAGCCTCTGATTAATTCTGTTGCCACCTGGGTTTTTGTTGGTTTTGTATCTTTTGCATTTTTTGTTTGTTTACCTTAGCATTTTTAGATTTCCCCTCCTCCCCCACCCCCACCCCCCCACACCCCCTTGGTATTTTCTGTATTTTTGTTGCATTTATAATATCTAGTGACTAAAACTAGAGAGCCTGAGCAGAAAAAAATCATCTGCAGGTATCCAATGTGTTCTACAAAGAATACACTGGGAAATGATTCTTGTTGCCAAAAACTCAGTGATCTCTACTGTCATCATCACTGAAATTTGTATGAAGCACATGTTTTAGTGCAATATTTGTGTCTAGAGTAATCACCACAAATATTGTTTTGGTAATCACCACAAATATTGTTTTTCGTTTGTTTGTTTTTTAAATCCTTATTCAATCAGCAGACATTTTAAATTTCCATATAGCCTGCTAACTGCTTGGGCTGATTAGCGTGAAATTTGGCTTTCATCGATTAGCCAGATGAAAAAGGAATACAAAGTAAGTTTTATTTCTTATATTATGGCTTCATTCCCTCTCTACTGTAGACATTCAGATGCTCTTTAACCTCAAAAAATCAATAATCCATCAGAATATGAGTTTAACAGAGGTCAATTCCATTTAATGACAATCTTGTTTTGAGGTAATGTTATTGTTTAAAAAAAAAAAATTTAAATGTAGATGTGGAGTTGATATATGACACTTTGGATCAAAACCCTGTTTTCTGTATGTTCACAGATAATTAGGACAGTGTTCTGGGATGTGGGAAGTAAAGATTTGAGTCTTGCTTGACTGAGCTAAAATAGCGGGCTTGATATAGATTTCTCTGAATTATGCATAGAGACTGGATCTTCAGTCTCTCCAAGGCCAGTCCAGTCCCCTAACCTGCAGGCTAGGCAAATCTTTTTTTCTTTGAACTCTTAAATCTTGTAATAAAACCCTTTGGCCTCAGTAAATGATTGGTAAAGTTTGATTTTTTATTTTTTATTTTTTTAATAGATTGAATGGCTGTTTTCAAATTACTGGATGGAGGTTGTTGCATAGGTTTCACAGTGCCTCTGTAACCCTTAATGAGGACATCTGAGCACACAGCAGCCATCTGAGTTAAGAGCCTCTGAGGGAAACATATAACATATAAAGAATTAGCTGGTGTACAGATCAACTTAAAACTCTGTCACAGGTAAGAGGCATATGGATTAGCACTGTTTTTTTCTTGATATATGCATGAATCAAAGAGGAGAGATTTGCTAGACTTTAGACCCAGATTTCACATCATTTGAATTTGTTAGATTGTACAGTCTCTCTCAGTAAGAAGATAACTTTAGTAAAAAAAAAAAAAAAAAAAAAAAAAAAAAAAAAAAGATAACTTCTTACAGATCTATGGGACAATGTACAAGTGGAATATCGTGGAATATCTATAACAGACTGGGCTGGAATCCATGTATTATCTGCTACATGAAAAAATGACAGGTGCCCACTGTTGACAAGTGAGTTGGCTTTAATTTTGATGGCTCAGCGGAGGAGTTCATTAATTGGCAAGACAGGAGCTTTACAGGGCTGGTCACTAAAAATAAATTTCCTGTTTTAGAAAATTAATGAAAGAGAAATTATATTGTCCTGTCTTTTAATGAGAGAAATGGTCTTAGAGAACTACCTCTGTTCTTATTCTATTGATATTAGGATAGTGAGGAGTGAGGGTTTTGCATGTATTTATCTTACCAAAAGCCCACCTGTAATCTTAGATTACTATTTATGCATATGTGCATGCATTGTTCATAAGAAGAAGCAGTGCAATTCAGCAGCATCCATTTAATTAGTGAATAAAGCCCTTGCTAGAAATGCTTTAAATAATTTTGGTTTTGATGTTACTACAATATGGACTTTGTAGCTACCAATGTTGCTGATCTGAATTCAGTTCCTGTTATTTAGGCACTTTCATTCATAAAAGACTGGCATAAAGAGACAAAACCTCAGAGAGAAAGATCACAGGGATGTTTGGAAAGAGACAGCTTCTGGTGGTTATCAAATGGGTACCAGGGAGAAGAGAGTTCATTCTCCACCGTACTTGGAGCAATCAGAAACTCAGTACTTGCTCTGAACCCAGGTGCTGGTGGGTCCCAAAGCAGTGTGGTTGCTAGCATAATTAACTTGCAGGTAATAAGGTGTGGAGTGGGGAGAACACTGAATACCTATTAATTCTGGTGCATGGGTTCTGTTGTTTGCATAATTTCTTCCTTGAGGGAAGGAGGGAAATTCACCTTCAAATTTAAAAATTTGCCAAGAGTTAGTTTTAAAGGAAATAAATATTGTATTTAGTGCATTTAGTGCAGAAGAAACCACGGGAGGGGGGGGGAGGTGGGAGTTGGACACTTGCCATAATGGAGAGCCAAAACTCTCTATAAACATAAAGAAAGCATTCTGTCCTATATATTTGTGTGAATACTTTCCAGTCTGAGAATTATTCAGCAAAGAAACTCCCAGGTGATTTTTAAATGTTGAAAATAGCAGAATTTCATGATCCTTTTACTGCAAAAAGCTTTGATTTGAGTTGGTTCCACCCTCCCTCACCACCCTAGATTTCAGGGGTGCTAGATTAAACAAATAAACTGAATGCATTCAATAATCAATTTCAGATTATTCACTTGTCTGTAATATAAGTCAACCTTCTCATGTCACCTTAATGCAGTAGGCAAGGTGTGCAGGGTTTTTGTAGGTGCAATCTAAGTGCGACTGAGCATTGAGGGATATGGAGAGGGAGCACATCAGGAGAGGAATGTTGAAGGGATCTCTGGCATCCCGAGGGTACAAAAAATGTTCCAAATGGCTGTGGGATATCCACCCTGTCCTGCTGTGCTACAGCTCAGGGATGGCCTCAGGTGCTCTCATATTTTCTGGGCATTGGAGTAGTTCAGAGATGGCAGAGTGGTTTAGGTAGAAGGGGACATCTAGAGGTCATCCAGTCTAGCACCCAAATTCTTGTCGTTCACAACGCAGAAAATACAGGCACAGGCAAACAGCTCTCATACAACAGGTTTAGAGTCTCTATTTGACCCTCATGCAAAGATCTTACAGAGAATATGTCTTAAATGCTTGAATCCACAAAGCATCTCTTGCTCAAAATATATAAAGTGTCTCTGGAATTATAGTGTATTTCGTATGATACATGATTTCTTCTCAGCTGAGCAGTGAAGTTACATGCTCATATTTTTCCCTCGATAGCAGTGCATACTCACCCATAACCTATACCAAGGAGTTCTTTAAACTTCACACCATTTGAAACACCTTGAAGCTGCAATTGAAATGTTCTTTACACCTTGTGATCACAAGTGCACTCTTACTTTTACTACAATCACAGGTTATTGAACCAGAATGCCAGTCTTTTACCTCCTTTCTCATTTCTGTTTATATTTCAGCTGTTTATCTGTCTGTGGGTTTTACACACCTTTATTTATTAAAAAAAAAAAAAAAGCAAGCAGAACTCCTATTCACAGCATATGTGCAAGTATGAAGTATTGTGAAGGGAAAAAGTGATTCTTTGATATCCATAATTTGAACATGGGGAGTGATTCCAGAGCAATGGATTAGCATTTTTCACATTTTGTTACATTGCAAATGTTAACATACAAAACAGGTCTGGTCATCCGTCATCCAGAAAAATGAATTTGACAGATGCAAACAGTTGTAGAAAACATTTACTGTCAGGATGTTCAGGGTCTGGAGAACCTATTTAAGTTTGTAACAAGCCTGTTCCAATGAATTGAAAGGAATATAGCCTACAGCTATGTAAGAGGTGCAAGTAGAGGCAGGAAGGAGATTCTTGAGCTAAAGAGTTGTGTGTGCACTGAATGGGAAATTAGATTAGCAACTAGATTTCAAACAATCCAAGAAACAACTATACAAGACAGCCTTTTTAATAGAAAAAAAATATAAGCAAGAAATCTGAACTGGTTTTATGTGTTATTTTATAAATATAACAGATGTATGGGTGTGCCATGTGATGTATGCATACAATGACAAAACTCTGACTGAGGATGTTTCTTTTAGTCACATGCTGTCTCTCTTACAACCCATTTCTAGGAATTGTTTTTTCAGGAACTTATTTTTCCTCTTTTTAATCTTAATTCTATAGGTGCAAAGCCTCTGAGATACCTTTCTTTAGATACAGTTTTCTTGGAAAAATAATGAAGCATCTTTCTTGAAAAACCTACATATCTCATAGAGAAATGTCCAAAAAATACAAATGGTTTCTTGCAGCATTTTACTTTCTTTATGTAACATCTTATAGATGTGTTAGCCTTTTAAACAGTAGTTTGTGAAAGCTTGTTATCAAAACATTTTTATTTTTTATTACTATACATTCTTTGACCTATCCTGTTATTTGTTGTAATAGATGTAAAAGGAGATTATGGTAAGTTCTACCTAATGATACTTGCCTAACTGTTTATTGACTGTAATTTTCTATATTTAGTGTTTTAAAACTGATGAGAATGAAAAATAAGTGAGCACTTCTGTCATGAAGTTCTTCTGATTCGTTATCAGACTTTTTACTGATGTCAAATCCTATGGTAACTGAAAGCCTGGTAAAGAACAATATATAACATGCTCCTGGATGTAGTTCCATTACAGCATACTGTAATAATGAGTACAAAAGTTATAGTTAATATTTAATGTAAAGAGACAATGACTGCCTCTTGTCTAGCATCCTTGCTACAGAAACACTGTTTTGGAAGGTGGAGCAGGAGTCTGCTTCCTTCATATCCATGTCAGAAACTCACAGAGATTTTGTTTGTATTCCTTTGCAAATATTTATGCTTAAATTAAACGGAAGGTGACTCTCTAAAGGACCTGGAGATCAAAATAATTTGCTTTATCATCTGAAGGAGACAACAGTAGGTACTATTATACTTCCTTTCTTCAGCTAATGATTTGTGTCACAAATTATTTGTGTCAGGTAGGTCCTCTTCATATTGTACATTTTGAAGGTAGAGTATGGATTCCTCAGTGAAACATGCAGAAAAACATTTAATTAAGAAATTAATTTTTTAAAATAAAATTGAATTGTCTTACTGGGTAGCATACCCACAGTAGCATACCTGTTTGTGCCTTGTTGAATTAGCACAGCTTACTTTCAGACTCTGATACTATTTTACATTAAGTTAGAGTATTTAGTACAGTTAAGAGAAGCCAACAGCAGAATCCTAGTAATACCTAGAAGACAGTAAGTTCATCTAAGGACCCTTTAGGGAAGGTTTCAAATTCATCTACATCTATACCTGGTAAATTTGGGTTGTAGGAACAACTGGAATCACCATTCTGCATCCTCTTTCTACTTCTGATGATATTGGTTATTCTTAATGATCACCTTAACCAGAGTCAGTGCAATCTCTATTTAAATTTTCTTCTATTTATATTTGTCTACTTCTGTAACAGCCTCCAAGACCTGACTTGTTCTAACAAAAAGTTTTGCGTATGTATAATATATTAAAAAAAAATGCAATATCAATTTACTTCAGTGTACAACTCTACATTTTGCATAATTCCAAAATTCATTATTATAAAACGTGTCAACTCTCCCACAATTAATATAGCATGCTTTTAATGAAAAAAAAAAGTTCTAAATTATGTTTTATTTAATATTAAGATGACTGCGAAGAAAAAAACAGTAACAGGTCAGAATTTCCTTTCAAGTCAAACTTGTATGAAGGTCTGTGTTAACTTACTCTTTCAATGAACTGCATTAGAGCTATCCTTCTGTTTAATGCAGCCTGAGGATTACAAAATCCCCAGATGTCAACTCCTTGATTACAAGGAAGCAATTAGTAATAGAATCTAAATTTATATTCCTCAAGATGAAGGAATAAAACCCCTATGAGAGTAATTTCTGTGGGCTGCATTTCAGAAGAAAGCACACTTTGAACAACTAAAACCTCTACAGTGAAAAAGTACTGTAATATCATTAAAGTCATAACAGATATCTTGCCATAATCTAAAATAAATAAATTAGTAAAGCTTTGTTTTTATTGTTAAAAGCACTTCTCAACAAGAATGTGGTTTGAATGTTGAAATTCAGTTTGGCTTTTTAAATTCATGAAATTTGAAGTGAAAATGTTTTTGAGAGACTCCTTCATCTTAATCCCAACCTTCCATAGATACAAAAGTTAAAATCTAAGTTAAAAAGTAAAAGTTAAAATCTAAAAGTTAAAATTTGGTTTGCTAAATTTTATTCAATTTCTCATTTTACAAAGTGTTCTTAAACCTTTCAGTTTGGAATTAAGTATGCTAGCACTATTAGGAAAAACAAACAAAACCCAATATCTATGACACTACTGACATTGTTCTTCTTTTTATCAAGGCTGTGTGTCAAGTATTTATGAATTAATAAATGCTATAAGTGTGTTATGGTAATGAACTAGTTTATGGATAGTTTTATGGGATTTTCTTGTTTTAATTTGTTGTTGTTTGTTTTGGTTTTGGTGGTGGTGGTGTGTTTGGTTTTGTTTTAAGAATAAACATTTTTTTAAGAATAAACGTTTGATCTGTTTGATTTAAACTTCATTAAATATTTTCAGTAAGGGGTTACTATTTTATTAACCCCTTATAAACTGCAAATGAATTCCTTTAATGTATTATCTATTCAATGATATTCTCATATAAGATGCAACTCAAAGCACTGTAATTTTGTTTTAGCAAGTGTGTGCTTCCCTGAGCTTTATTTCAGGTCCTAAGCACAGTATTTTCCACTTATTTTAAACAATTCTGGATTACATACAATGTCTTCAGTGCAATTCATGAAAGAAGCATATGTAAGAAATAATGTTCAGAAATGCATTTATAAACCAAAGATAATAAAACTGAAGAATGATGGTTATAGAGTTGACAAAATAGAGAAGAAAAGAAGAAAGATGAGGTAAAAGACTGGACAGAAGTATCCTGAACATGATCCAAGATGAAAAGAAAGTAGAATAAACAGACCTTTGCAGTCCTCAGTATCTACTTTACCATAATTCAGCTGGAATTTATAAGGTTTGTTTAAGCAGCAATTCATTAGCTCAGCTGCCCATACTACAGCAGCAATGAAAGACTTCATATTTATGAAAGTATAGGTAAGCCAATAATTCCACCAAACCCAGTGGTTCTTTAAAGTACATTTCAAAATACATTTCAGAATTAGTTAATCTAAGGCTGAATTAAGTGTCCTTATAAAGAGCTTCTATGGGAAGGAAAATAAAAAGGATAATGGCTAAGAAATGTCAGCTTCAGCTGGCTACTGATCTGAAGATTGTTTTTCTGCCACCTCTGCAAAGCAGATAAGCGGTACCTTGGTCTTCAGTGGCTCTGTTGGTGGCATGACCATTTTAATTCAGATCACAAGAGTACTCTGGAAATGCATTTCTCACCCTTTTCTGCTTAGTGTGCTTTGGTTTGTATTATGAAGCAGTCTTGAAGGGAGAAATGAGGCTGAAGCATCCAATACAGAACTTTACCTCATGCTTCCCAACTGCTACTGTGCCCTTGCATCCAGAGATTCAGCAAAGAGCTACTCTAAAGAAAATGCTCACAAACACATAAGGTTTGGATATGGGTTGGCTGCATCAATTTATTTATTTTTATTATTTTTTTTAACAGAAACAAAGTCAGGAGGCAAGATTGTGTTGATTTGAGTGGAAATCTGTTTGATTAAATTTTAATCTGATATTTGGCATTTGGAAGCATCATAACATAGTCCCTTAAGCTTTCTAGCCCTGATTTTTTTAGGTCCCTCAAGACATCTTATTTAAAATCAATATTTTTACTTTTAAAAATATAAACAATAATTTAAAAAAATCCCACTCTTTACCTAAGTTTCTACTCAAAATTAAAAATGATATTTGTTGCTTGATATCTGTAAACATGAGTAAATTGAAAATGAAAAGCCTGAAAGTACAAATATCAAATGGTAAAGAGATGGACAAGATATGTAGGTTAAGTTTAATTAGGAAAAAAAAATCTTAGTTAATACTGTTACAAAAATGGAGAAGAATGACAAACCGTGGTAAGAAGAGATCTGCAAAAAAGGACGATGTTCATCTCATTTTGATATTGCTATAAAAATTTCAGTTTGTGGAGAAAAGATTGTGTCCAAGAGTATGTGTTTCGTGTACCACTGTACACATTGCATAGTAGATAATCTTAAAAAAAAAAAAAAAAAAAAAAAAAAAAAAAAAACTACTTTCAACCTTTAAACAGTTTGCTTAATTTAAAACTTTATGCCATCACAACTTCAACAATACTGTTGTTCACAATGTGGCTTGGGGTTGCTGTGTTTGTATAAGCTTTTAACTTTATGACAGCAATTGCAAATTCATTTCATGCTTACTAGCTATATTTTGTGTAAATGATATATTATAACAAACTTTAGGATCCATCACATCATCATTTCATTCGTGATTTTGTATTCGATATCATTCAGATCTGTGTGGTTTGTTATGGTTTTCCTTCCAGTGGTTTAAGGTTAATAATTGAACTGTTGCACTGTTTACTTGTTCACATATAGCTGTAGACAGATTATGCATCCTGAAGCTGTGGCCTTTAGGTCATGCAGCTTTTTATTTTTTTGGTAGTGGTAGTGATGATAAATACTTTGTGAGTGACTTGCTGGCTTTTTGATTTTCTACAACTTTTTATCTACTGTGTGGCATTTTACTAGCTCTCTTTTGTAGATGATTACTCAATCTCAAGGTCATATACTTTGAACTGAATTAAAATCAGTCAATTGAGTATGTCTGGATTGTAGTCAGAGTTGAGATTGCAGCAAGTGTAGAGAAACCTGGTTATTTTTTCCTATTGAATGCTGAAAGTACGTGTCACTGCAGTTGTGTGATTTTGCCACTTCAGTTCTTTTTTTGGTATTCAGTCACAGAGGTGGTGCAAGATACAAGCCTAAGGAGAGGCTGAAGGGGAACCCTTTTTATGAAGCCTACCAGAAATTCACCCCAACCGGTGGGGTGCTTGTGGCTCAGGGCTGCAGGTCTGAGGGTACAGGCACCATTTTTCCCTCTGTCAGCAGCCCTGGATAACTTCTGAAAGGACACTGGCACCTTCCCTTAGTCACAAAAAAAAAAAAAAAAAAAAAAAAAGGACATGCTCAGGATTGTTCTGATATCAGGGAAAAAAGATTATAGCATAGTTCTCGAAGTGAGGTGATCAAAAATGAGGCATGGATGTCATATGGAACCAGAAAATCTTCTAAACTCGTATAAAAGTTACTCTATCTGAATTATGCTTACATGTATGAAATTCACACTTCCAGATACATTGAATCCCATCCACATAGATTTTGTTTTTTCTGAAGGCAGGGTTGATTAATGATAATTGATCAGTACTCCCTGCTCTTTTGGCATGTCTTCAACAGACCATCCAGCTCTTACTTTATGAAATTCTCTTTTTTGTCTGGAGAGGCAGAAGGTTGACTCAAGCGATCAAGCAATTGTACAACTATGCTGCATTTTGTAGCTATAGATTTAACTTTATTTTCAGTGTAGAATTCAGCCTAAAAATAAATAAATAAATAATGTCCCTAATGAAAGCAACTGTGCACAAGCAGAGTTGAGGGAGAAGCAAGGATGGGTCCTTTTAGTAGTACACAGAATTACCCAGGCAAAGGTCTTGCCAGAGATGGACTTGTTTTCTGGATATTTATGGAAGTGTTCATGGTAGAAGCAGCAGAAGAAATTAGGTCTCCTTTAGCTAGGGTAGAGACTGAGGTTTTGAGGTGAATGGAAATGAAAATGCTTGAAGTTGTTTAGGTTCTAAGACTGAATAACCTGGCAAACTGAGGTAAAGAACTAGGAGAAACTGAGAGAAACATTGTAATTATTGATTTCCATAAATAAGAGTGACTGAATCTGAGTTATTTTTGTGGAAGCATTCCTTGTATCATGAAGGTTTGACTTTTTCCAGATCGTATAGTTAATTATTATGAAGGAAATCAGGATTTTAGGATATGGGAGTAGGGGAAGGGAAAAGCATGGGATCATTTGAATTTTGATATTTCATCACTTAGGACAGAAAAATTTTATATTTACGTCAGAAATCACATCTGTCTATAAATGAACATAAAGTGAAAACAACTTTTTCTTTGTTGTTACCTATCCAGTTCATATATCGGAAACCTGATCAAACTGAACTATAGATAGATAAAGTAATCTAGACAACTTTGTAATGATGTTTTTTTGTTCCTCTTTTTAACTTTACCAGAAGAGAAAGAGTTACAAAAGATATTTCATTTAATAACTTTTAATACATGGAAATATATAAGCATATTTCTCTACGATAATAATATAATAGTCCCCAAACTGCAGACTGTGAAAAGGTGCTTTATGTGAGGTGAAATTGCACTTTTTATGAATGCTGGAGATGAAATTTTTAAGAAAGACTTAGAACAACTGAATATTCTTTCATGTTGCTTTCTTTCATGTATTGAAAATTAAGGTAGTTAAAATTACAAGAATCTAATTCTGCATGCATTAAAAATGATGACAGTATTCAATGAAAGATAGGTTACATTAAAGAGTGGCTATCATTCCTTGGGCACAAATGCAACTATTGTACAAAATGGTATGACAAGAAAACTCTCCTGGAAGCAACAAACACAGCTGAAAAGTTTATGATTGTTGCTTATATGGAGTATAGCATGACTTTGTGTTTCAGTGACTTCTATTAGGTCTGATTTTCTGTCACCACGGCCTACTTTCTCTCACCTCTTTGAAACATGCCAATTTCATTCTACCCACTTCAAATTATATTTTTTTGTTTCTGAAAAGACAACGTAATATGTTGTGGAAACCTGCTAAGAATAGCCTGTTAATGATAATAGAAGAATGTAAGTTAATACTTGCATCAAGAGTTTTATCAAACAGTTCTGTGAGGTTTTTTTATTAAGTGTTGAAATAATTTAAATCTGACACTTACTACTAATAAAATGAAGATAATGTGATCTCAGTTTTTATTTGAGGAAATAGAAATGCACATTTGATAGAACAGTGTGTTTCAGAAACATGATATTTCCTTAAAATATTTTCTTAAAATATTTTATTTATCATGTGATTGTCTCATAATTTAATCCATATAAAAGCTTTCAGTATACAATATTTTCCCTAGTTTGTACTCAATTTACTCATTTCATTGCATGATATCAAGTATATGACTGTTGCATAATGCTTTTAATAGTGAAAATTGGAAAAAAAAATCATAAGCACTCGCAATCCACTAGAAATAGAAATTCGTACATTTCCTCTTGGAAAACAGCAGAAGAGGTCTGTCACAAGTTAGTTACAACTAACATGTATTTCCTCATACTGTTATCAGTCTGAATTTAGACAAGTCTCTTCTTAGTTATCTGTACTCAAAATATCAGACTAAACTGCTGAAGCTGATGTCGTGGTGAATATTGACAAACTGAAATAGTGTGAAGATAGAAAATATAACTTCAAAAGGAGAATTCTTCCTTCTAAAAACTATGGGTGCTTCACTTCTGTTGGCACTCTGTAGTTTACCCAGCATATTTTTAGCTGGATTTCTTTGTAAGGAAACCATTCTTTTACCATTGTTCTCGGCAAATCTCTAATTTTGTGAGATATTTTCCTTATTAAAGGCAGCTTCAAAATATCTAGAATCATACATGTATATATCACCATTACATCAGACTTCTGAAACAAAGTTAATTGGAAATGAAACTGAAGTGTCACCTTTCAATGTCACTTAGAACTTCCTGTTTAAAATACCATCTTCACCAACCCTCAACCCTTTTCAGCTTACATATTTCATATTTCTGCTGTATTTCAGATTTTATAGAAATACTTTAACTGAGGGTGTTCAGCTGTATCTTATTAGGAAGGCAAGCCAATGGACTTTTTTTTGAATTATAAAAGTTTTTGAGATTGCCAAAATATTTCAAATAAGCTTAATCATGTTTTCAAAAATTCAGAAAAGCAAGAACTAAACTTTCCACTCAGCTATAGTTTAGTACTCCTGAGCATACTTGGGGAGTAATAGTCAGTGACACCATTGCAGGCAATTGGGCTTTTCCAGAAAACCCCTTTCGCACCTGATGTCCAGGAGATTAATCTGGTCTGTGTGAGAACTTTGTTGTGTTCTGTGTGGTTAATGGCTTATTTGTTGAATTTGAAGGAACCTACTGAATGTGTTTGCAATAAGGGAATGGAAGGTTGGGATTGTAGCAAGAAAATGTCCATGAAGACATTGCATGCCTTGTTGCTAAGCAAAGAGTAGGTACTGTTGGTGTATTTGCATGGCCCCTGGAGCTTGCACAGGATCTCACAGGCAAAAACTGAAGATCTTATTGCTTCTTTAACTTGTAATTTGAAGTGATTATAGATCAGTTGGATTTCTTATGTTAAAGGTAGGATTTCACTGATAAAAGAAGAAAAAAATGGAATAGAATAGGAATAAGAACAGCGAAGTTTGTGCAATAGAAGATAATGAGGTTGTTTGTGTAATGTGTGGTGAAATGTGGCCTTTCTAAAAATCAAAGTGCTGTGGTGACAGGATTAGTGGAGGTAAGCAGCTTGGGCAAAATATTCAAAGTATACCTCTTGGCATGTGGGATCCTGGTCATCTTGGTCAGATTGGACAGCAAGGAGAGACTACACAGTAATGCATGTGGGGCAGCAACAAAAGTACTGGGAGTAGTGGAGCTGGCAGAGCATACAGCATATGCCAGCATTTGTTCCTTTTAGAAAGTGATAACACGACACTTTCCCACTAACTGTGAATGTTCAACTCTTGTTCTTTGCATGTCACAGGACTGCAGTGGGACTTAACAATACACAAGCACATCCTCAAGCCTTCATTAAAATTTCATTTGGACAGCAGGGCCCCCTATGTCAAAAATGAGGTGGCAGGAAATGGCTAAATAATTGCATTTGGGGGGAGGGAATGCAATACAGATACATCTTTAATGAAGAGAAAAGAGTGCAGTCATGCTCGAAAGACATTTCCAAATATACAAAAAGCTAACAAGGAAAGTGGCAGCCACAATATGCTTCGGAACACAAGGAGCCAGGTATGTGTATTGGTAAATACTGTTACAGAGATTAGAGACGTCTGTGCAGCATGCAAAATAAAAACCTTTTGGCTATTTCTTTATGTAGGGTAGTATTTGCTAGCTTTGACTGGTACAAGTGAATGAGAAAAGGGCAGGGGAACAGTCTGAGAACAGCTTTGGTTCCATCAAGAGTGAATTACATGTATGGCTAAACTTAAATGCAGTTATATATTTTCATTGTTTTTGTTGTTCTTTTGTTTTGGTTTTGTTTTACTTTTTAAGAGCAATTAAGCAGTTGTTTTCCAGCTTTGCCCCACCAAGTGAATCTAGAGTTCTGTAAGCTGCCTCTGTCACTGACTAAGGATGTGTTGATCTTTGGATAGTAGTTCTTCTTGCCAGATTGTAACACAGCCTAGCTCAGTCAAGGTTACAGAGAAACATCTAGCAAGCTCAGAGAAAAAAAATACTTTCAGTACTCAGACTGCCAGTTGATTAGTTTTTCATTCAACAGCTAAACTTCCCTTCCTATTTTGTCTATTGTATAAATTCAGTCTTAGGACAACCTTTCTGGACACCTGAACTTGAGCGGGTCTGACACAATCAGGCAGTACAAGATCAAACAGCAATGTTACACAGATGGATAAAACCATTAGCAGTTGAAGGCAATAAACAAACTTGTGAAAACACAGTTATCAATCAAATGTTTACTACAAACTAAATTTGTTTTGATCCCTTTCTCCAACCTTTCACTAAAACGTTTTCTACTTATCCTGTTGAAATAACTGAAAACCTCAACGAGATTATAATGATTTCCTATATATACATATCATTAAATCATTATAATCTAAAAATCTTATATATATATATATACACACACAAGATTTTTAGAAATCATTTTGAAAGTAGAAAAAATAGGAGCTCTTAATGGTATGTGCAACTCAGTAAGTAGCTTGTAAACTAGCTCTGACTAGCTCTAACTAGCTCAGCAGACCTCACCTGGTGCAAAGCAATGTAGCCCACTGAAAGCAGAAGTGGGTGCAGGCCCTTCACTGCCCTGTCCGTGTGCACAAGGTGCATCCTGGGTGCAGAAGGGATGGCTTTGTGATGCAGCCTGCAGTGCCAGTTCCTTTATGTCCATCACCTGTGGGACCTGCAGGAGGGTGACTCTGTGGCTTCTTTGTGTGACCAGGCTTCCTCTGTAGCAAAACCTAGGTGTGTGAGAGAGTTATAGGAGACAGTACATGGCCAGTCTGTGTTCAAAGACCAGGACTATGGGGAAGAGGCAATGCTGTACTCCACCACCAGTAGAATTAGACATAGTTAATGTGCCGGAGGATTTGGCATGTCTAGATAATTTAACCAAACAATGTGTGAAAACTTTCTTCATTACATGCCCTTTATGTAGAACTCTCCTTATAACCAACTATAATTACTTATGTACAAGACCTAGAATAATGATTTGAAAGGTCAGATAGTTCCACGAGCACATGTCAATCCTAACAGAGTGGACGGTGACATGGAGAACTTCTGAGAACTGTATGCTTGCAGGTTAACATGTTCATGCAAGCCTATGATGTGGGGTCTGTCCACCACTTTATGTTGAAGATAGATTTCCTTGGCACTGGCAATAGCAACAGGTCTGACACATAAGTCTGTTATCCTCCCTCACAATCTTTAGAATATATTACTTGGGCAGCTCAAAATGGTCTCCATAGCAGCCTACCATTGCAACAAGTTGTTGGAGAGCCTAATTTACTTCTCAGTTGCTGCATCTCCTAATTATAAAGGACATATTTTTGAATCTATAACATTAAGCACTTTCATCTGGAGAGTAAAATCACTGATGCTATTTTAAATTTGTGAAATGCATACTATTCTTCTGTTTAGTGGGGGTGTTTCATGGATAAATTCCATTTTTTTATAAGAAATTCCAGATTTATATCAATAAGAAATATAAATATATATAAAGTAGGAAATTGCATCTAAAACCTCAATTTGAAAATGGATTGTTCATGAAATTGGATCAGGTTCAATTTTATTGTCTTCATCATGAGTTATGTGTTTCCTAGATGGACAACTAGTGGAAAAACAGGCACTCTGTAAGAAACATGATTCTTTGATTTAATAATTTGATTTATACAAATTTCAAAAGAGAAGTGTGATACTTTCAATTCTCATCATAATAGGTAAAGCAAGGAATACCTAGTCCCAACCATTAATATATTTTTCAAGTAAATTATATATTACGTGGTGAATGGCTTAAAACCTTCAATGTGTTTTTAATATTTATGTGGTTTAATGTTTTAAATATTTTATTAGGTTCCACTAAAAAGTAAAAGCAAAAGGTGATGTAAAAGAGGAAGGGAAAATGAAGAATATTATTTAATGGACCTTTGTACTTTCAGACAAAAAAATACTTGAAAAGAGTGGTTGTCTATCATTTCTTCTGTATACCACAACAACATAAAGTAGTAGTATTCATTACATGACAAAAGAAAATTTGTGACAATGCTGAAAAACCATGTATATACACATATATACATTTAAATAATTTTCTTTAAAGAGAAAAAAATCTTGAGATTAAATCTTTGTTCTTACTGTCCAAATCAGTTTACTTTCTTAACTTCTTAAACATGGATCACTATTTGAAAATACAGTCCTTCTTCTTAGTCAAAATGTACTCAGATCTGCTGATCTACATTCGATTTGGTGCAACAGATGTTTTACAAAAATGGCTGGCATGTAGACGGGCATTTATGAAGCAGAGAATGGGCTTGATTTTTAGAAAAAGCTTAGCTGAGTCTAAGCCTTACAGGCTGAAGTGCAATGTTCAATTTATGACCTATATTTAGGAACAATATAGAACTTTAACAGTGACAGAAACACACACTCATGTATATCTATAATTTTATGGGAAGGAAACAATTACTCCACTTTTTTTTTCCTTGTCATAAGTTTAAGGAACAAAACACAATATTATCTTCCTTCATTTCTGTTTGAAAGTTGCTGTATTTTGGCAGGAGAAGCCACTTCCTAGTCTATGGATAAGGACTGAGCGGGAGAAGTGCAGTACAGCATCCTGGCAAAGGAACTATTGTAATGTATATTGTGAAAGTGTATATTGAGAAAGTGTATTATTGTTGAAACTGTCAGTCTGTTGTGTCATGCAAATACCATACCATTCTATGATTCTGTGATATAGAGCAGCATGCAGCAAGCAGAATACATTGCTCAGAGTGCTGCATGAGTATTTTATTTCAACTTTTCTAGTTTAATTGAAGGGAAGACTAAATTGTTCATTGATTAACTCATCATGATACTATATGAACTGATGTGTCTTGTATCTTCTTTACCTTCTGCCCGATTCAATCTTCTCAGTAATTGAATGTTTTTAAAATGTTAGAAAGGACATGGTTATAAACTCAGTAAGACATAACTGTAGAAATTTACTATGGTTTCATTCAAGAAGTGTAAAAAAAAAAAATTAAAAAAATTAAAAAAAAAAAAGAGAGAGAGAGAGAGAGGAACAGAGAGGAGAAGAAAGGGAAGGGAAAGAAAAATGATGGAACTGTTCCTTTAACCCAGTCATGAGCTATAGAGCTGGTTTTCACACAAACTGCAATTTGTAGGCAACTCAAAATATCTGCGCTATTTTAAAATTATTTTGAAAATCAATTAGGTCAGTAGCTTAGCAGCTAATTAAAACGAAGCCAGTTTTTAGCCAGCCTAATGGGGGTGGAGAATGGCAGAAATATATCCACAATCAATAAACATTTAATTCTGCATACTCAGAAAAGGGGCCCAATTATTCTTCTCAAAGGAAGAAAGCAGATTTAAAAAGAAGTCCCAAAGTAATACTAGCAAAGCTGAAGTTTATATGCTTAGTTTTTACCTCTGAGTTTTAGCAGCCAGCCATCTATTCCTGAGAAACAAGTTTTGTTATAAATATTTCACCTTTCAAATCAAGGATAACAACAATAACAATATCCCACGAGATTTATTTCTGTTCACCTTATTGCCCATGTTCCAATAGCATTGCTTTCTTTGTATCACTTGCCTAGGTCTTACTAAAATGATTTCCCTTCCCAAAATATTTGTTGAGATAGTCTGGATGGCTAAAATGTAACAGGTCGATTGTTTGTCTTAATTATCCTCATAGATTTGTAGCGAGGTGTTGGAACAGAGCACTAAAACTGAAATAAAGTGTATCCACTTGTCTCAATGCCCTTATTGCTGAATTTGTTTGAATGCTTTTAAAGCTACCAAGATAAACTAAATGAACATGCTTCTGAGCAACTGAGTTAGTCTACTCCAATTGGTCATATAGCATGAGCATGGTGGGGGTTAAAGAATGCCAAATGTGATTCTCTTAATCTTTTCCAACTCATTTAATCTTAAACCTCCTCAGGTCTGAAGGTTATGAAGATGACAAGGGTAAGGTTAAGCAGATTATAGAATCATAGAATCATTAGGGTTGCAAAAGACCTTCAAGATCATCTGGTCCAACCATCACCCTACTACCAATGTCACCCACTAAACCATGTCCCCAAGCACCAAGTCCCACCTTTCCTTTAACACCCTCAGGGATGGTGACTCTACCACTTCCCTTGGCAACCCATTCCAATGCCTCTTTCTGAGAAGAAATGTTTCCCAATTTCTAACCTAAACCACCCCTGACTCAACTTGAGGCCATTCTCTCTAGTTCTAGTCTTTGTCTCCAAAAAACGTAGAGGCTACCTGAATTAGCAACTTTCCTTGACCTTTCTTCTATAAGATAACAGTAAATTGTTTTTGATTCAAACTTGTTAGGTTCATTGTATTTTTCTGGGTAATGTGTACTTGATGTCTTGTGAGTATGAACAAATACATAAAGCTTGCTAACAGCCCAAATCAAATACTTCTTAAACTGAATCACAACGGAAATTTTTGTAGAATTTCTGAAATCTTAACAATAAAAATAACTGTGCTTTCATATCTCCAGCTAAGCACCACTGAATTAGTATTAGCACAGCATTGCTTTTTTATGTAAAAAATAAGGTTCTAATTCAGTGCCATTAGCAAACATAATCAAATCCATAAAATTAGAGTGCAGTGACTTCCATACCCACCCCCAAAAATGGCCTTCATAAAACTTACTTTTTTAAAAAAGGACTGAACCTTTTCTTGCTGGTTGTTCTCTACACACTCTTGTCACACACATGCAAATAGCTGCCCCCAGCTTTTAGGGTCTGATTCAATTTCAACTGAAAGTTTCTTTGCCTGTAAATTGTTGTTGATGATACTGTTTCCTTCACTCAAAACAGAAACATTATGGAGCCAAATTGTTATTTTGAGAAGTGCCTAGAGATACTCAGGTGGGATGTCAGAATTGCAAAGTGATATAATATCAAAGTCAATATGAAGTTTATTGCTACCTTCTGTCTATATCATCAAAGTTTTATTGCACCTTATAAAGTACCAACCTGTGTATTCCTAGACAAGGATTTAGTTTAGTAACTATATTTCTAGAAAATCTACAGGTATCTTTAAAGTAATGCTTCTAAGACTCAATTCAAACCTATAGTTAGGATCTGGGGGGGAAGCGCCTAGGGAGAACGAGAACAACAAAATCTACAACTTTTTAAAGAATAATTGCTGGGCAACATGTAAAAGGGACTTAAAAATAGTCTTGCTTCCTTGCTTGCTTGAATTTCTTGGCATATAATTTCTGCTTTTAGGTATCTGTTAAACAAGATTTTTAAATGCCTGTGAAAAGGATATATAGCAATAAGGCTGCAGGGAAAATAAGGCAGTGTATCTGTTATGTGAGCTTACAAAAATCAAAATTTGGTACCATTCTTATCCTTTGAGATTGTCTGTAGTCCAGTGGCAATTCTTCAATTTTCTGTTTAAAACTGTTGGACATGAACATATGCCCATGAACACAGAATTGTAACTGCAACACTGCACCTCAGAAAATATGCTACAAATGTTTGGACATTATGAAATAATTAATATTCTTATATTATATTCGTCAAACAAAAAGCATTGGCTTCCTAATAGACACCATACACAAGTAGACAGATGACTGATGTAGATTGATTTAACTTCAATTTCTTAATACTTTTCTTCAGGATAAATCAATATTGGTAGTTTTTGTTTTGTTTTGTTTTAAGGTGTTTATAAAGCCCATACACATTTTGGTAAAGTAATATTCACAACAGTAGATTTCAAATACTAAAATATTAAAAAAAGGAAGGGGGGCAAACAAACACAAAAGGATTTGGTTCCTTGTTAATAATTTCTTGTGAATTTAAATTTCATTTATCTCAAAAATACCACAGGTATAATTGTTCCTTAAAATGTCTTCATTGTATTTCCCAAGAATTATACTAACCATAATTGAAAGCTTTATGTACTAATCACTTTGGCCATTCATTACCTTGTCATAATTTACAGTTAGTTCCTCACAGTATATGTTGTAATGATTGAATAGGATCCTTGAAAGAATATCTTCAATAATAATTTTAAAAAATGGTTGAAAGCAATTTTTGTTTGTTCATTTTGTTGGTTTTTGTTTCTTGTATAAGGAGAAAAAAAAAAAAAAGGCAATGTATTTGGAGCACATACAGCCATGAATATGATGAATTTTGCACAGAATTATTTTTCAGAAATGCTGTCTATTCTGAAGTCCTTGCCCATACTAGTGAAACCAAATTGATATCATAAACACAACATTGGGAAATGTTGATACATTTTTCTAGAGTGAGCAATATTGTAAGTTCTGTGATAGATGTTGCCCTGTGACCGTAACAGACAGCCCTTTATAGTCTGCCTTTAAAGATCAACATGTTTGGATTATATTAGTTGAAAGAGAAGAAACATATCCCAAATCAAATGAAACTCCATGGGGAAAGTTCTGCTTTCTTTCTTTTGTCTGAATTTTTAGTTCATATGTCAGCTGTAAAAACTGTCTTTCATTTAAAAAAGGCAGCGTGACCCTGATCCATCTCTATAGCTAACATTTATGGCAGTGTGTTAGAAAAAGAAAAAAGGTGATTTATACATTGGAATTATTTTTTTTCTCATTTTGTAGGTTCTTTCTAATGGGTAAATAGATTAGAAATATACAATCCAACAGCCTGGGGCACCATTACCTTCTTCACATTCAGTTTACTAAATCAGTATAGCTGATTCCATGCAAACAATTATGAAGGAACAGAGACTACAGTTTTTCTGGTTTTGGAGAGTTAATGTAAGTGACCCTGACATGATCTGAACTCTCTTACCAGAAAGAAATCGACATTTAAAATACCCTGATGTGATTTGAACTCTCTTACCAGAAAAAAATGGACATTTAAAATAAATATTTTGGGGGGGTCCCTCTTTACAGAAAATTAATAGGTAAAGAATCTAGCTCCATTTTCTTGTCTTGTATTCTTGATGTATAAATTATGCTAGCCTAATGTCAATTCTCTTATATTCCTCAAAGGAGGTGAGGAGAAACAATGTGATCCTACAGCTCTTCAAGGTTGATAAATATTGTGTTGTATTTTCAACTGTCTCATTTCTATTAGGTAAAAGTTCCTCTTTTGGCTTTTACTTCCTCAGAATAGCTTTAGTTTAATTATGCCAGATTTGTCAAGATTACTATGTAAATATTGAAATAAATACACCCTCCTCCAAGTTTTTTCATGAGACAAGTTATGTCATAAAATTTATTAAAATATATTACTCTTTTAAAAAAATCTGGCTTTATTCTAGAAATTTTTCTGATCATAACTTTCATAGACTTAGGTGAACTTTATCTCACATGTTCTTTGTAAAAATGACAAACTCCAAAATAAACTACCTTTGAAAAAAAATAATTAAAAATTTTTAACACTTCAGTTTAAATTTGATTCAAGTTCTTTCAAATGAGCAAATTGGAGAAGGGAACAAGTTCAAACCTATATATTCATCAGAACTTTAATAGTTTGGTTAGGAAAGGAATTAGCTATTAGACATCTATTTAAATATTTTGTGTGCATGTGCAGGATGTTCAACTCAGTAAGACTGTATGAAAACACAAAGAGAAAAAAATTACAATGCCTACAATGCCTGGTTTGATGAGAGAGATTAATCCATATTCCTCATCAGTTTAGAGCCTATTATATATAGAAACGGAAGTGTTCTTTTCATCCTAGGTTCAGTTGCTCATAATTCTTTTAAGGCACTAATTAAGTGTCTTATATCCAGCAAGTAATACAGCCTACTGCCTCTGACAAATGGATCTTTGGCCAAAGCCTATCGAGTACTTTAAAAATGTCTGAAAAATAGGAATACTACAATGCACTGTATAGAAACCTTAAATATAGTTTCAAGGAGGAAAAAATAAAATATAAAATAAAATAAAATAAAATAAAATAAAATAAAATAAAATAAAGCATTCTTTGATGAAGTTATGAAGGAAAGATCTATTATAGGATGAAAGTCTGACCTTCTGAATTCTTTGCTGAATCTTTGAGGTAGAGTAGGTAAATTTCCTTGATAAGAATGTTAATTCTATCTTAAGCAATACATTTAAAGAGAAGGTCTGTGACTCTTCCAAAACTTCAGAAAGATCCTCTTTTTAAAAGTAAACTATTTACTAAGGAAGGGCTTTATCCTCACCTTTTCTCAGAAACCTGAAGATGAAATTTCAGCAACAGATTGTGCAGAAATCCGTTCACGTGGCTGTCAAGTTGCAGCTAATTGCATTCCAGCTGTGCGTTTAACCATTTGGAATGAAAACTTTTGGGCATTTTGTCTCAAAACGTGAACTGGAATTCACAATGCAGGGAAATTCTTGTCTATTTAGAGATTCATTTTGTAATGCTTCAGCTTCCCGTTAATTAACACTGCTTGTTGAGCCTGTCTTACTACTAGTTGTAAGGGGTACCTTTCAGAAGACAGACTAGAAGCCTTATGCTTCAAGCCATGCTATACTTCACAGGATAAATAAAGCCAGCCATGAATTGAGTCAGTATCTCAACATACTTAATGTTGTGCCATTTACTGGCACTGGAAAGGAAGTGAGAACAATAGATAATACAGTTTAATGTTCCCAAATGTATTGAAAGGGGAGTCCTTGAACCTAGTGTTCATTTCAGCCATTAGGCTCTTAGTTGTGGGGTACTATCTGAGTTTTTAAGATCAGACAGTAAAGCACAAAATTAAATTTAAAACAATAATACCTAATGCTGTAACCATTTCTTTCTTTGTTTTCTATACCAGTGGCCAGAGCTGATGACATTGGTGGCTACGAGTAGCAAGTAAATACCTGTCCAAGCCAGCTGAGTCAGCCAAACGACAAGCACAAAGATGGAAGAAATAAAAAGACTCAGCCACCATATAGATACACTTCCCTTACATGTACACCAACTCTTAGTTGTCTCTCTCCTTTCTTGCCCTTCCTCAAGATACTTTTCTTTATAGTATTTCATAAGCTGGAAGAGCACGTCACTTCTGTATAGCACAAAGAAACAAAAGATACTTCTAAAAAGTACAGAATAATCACTTCTGTCATCTGAAGTAACAGAAATTTGAAGTCGAAAAACCTGCTCTGAACCTTCCAGTGGTATCCTTACTGTTGTTGTTCCTACATGAAGGAAAAACAGAGGGTCCAGGAGCAAATGCTGAGGTAAATCAGACAGTGATAGGTATAGAAGCAGTGTGTAGTGTCAGTACAAAAGGAAATTTTATTTCTTTAATTTATAAAGATCATTTTATTGAAGATTTCACAGTTCTGTAGAGCAGCTACTTCCCTGTGTATGTGAAGAATAATGAGATTAAAAGAAAGAAACTCAAAACAAAATCACTTGTAGGAAGGTGTTGTACATCATGTATAGCTTAATAATTGTGGATCTAATTCTGCCAAAATTACTTCAGGCATTCTCAGGTAGTGCTAGTGAAATAAAAATTCAAAAGCCATTGAGATGACTCATGGAGAAAGTCAGTATTTATTGAATGAGATTCACCTTTCTAAAAGTGACTATTTTTTATGTACCATAATTGTTGCACTTATATCATGCTTTCAAAATGTGATGATCATTTAAGTGCTTCATGTTTGTGCTTTGCTTTATTCTAATCAAAGAACAAGTCTGGAAGTGTTTTCATTTTACTATGGTAGTGGCCCAGATCAGGAGGGCTCACGTACACCTTGAGTTGTCTGTCTGAGCAAATGTGCAGGCAGATCCTTTCATTTCCAGTTATAATTGTAGCTCAGTTCTTTTTTGCCTATTTAAATGCAAAAAGAGAAATGAATACACATTACTACTTTCCTATCCCTAGTCATTTATTTTAGTAAATGGCTTGCTTACACTGGCTTGGAAATTGGAGGAATGGTGCTCCTTCATTACTGCTTTAGCATCTGTGTAGGGAGCTGCAACCCTGTTGAGTTTAACTAAAAAAGGAAACCTTTATTCTCTTTCTCTCTCTCTCTTTCTCCCCCCCCCCCCCCCCCCCTCTCTCTCTCTCTTAATTTCCTCAATATCAGGAGAAAAAGAAATTACTGGGTAATTTGTGGTGGATTCCATTAATTTAAGGTCTCTGTAACTTTCCGTGTGATACAGTAATCTGCATTTTTTTTAGAGTGCTATTTTTTTTTCTCTTATTCATGGTAATTTTACATCAGTGTGACTTCTTTGACATCACATGCACCTTATCTAGATGGAAAAGAATTGAGGATCAATTTTTTACTCCTCCCTGTTCCATTCCAAATATATAACAATTCCTGTGCTTAAAGCATTACTACCCTGGTCACCCTGTATTCAAAAAAAAGTGTCTCCAAACAGCAGCTGCAAAGAGACAAAGAGGCCTTGCCTAATTGCACCTTTTTTTGTGCAAGAACTTCAAGTTTAATTGGTACTACTTAAATGTTAATATTGTTAATAATAGCCAATTTAGTTTTTTTTTCTTTTTTTTTTCTTTTTTCTTTTTTTCTTTCCCCCAGGGAAAAAGGAAGTGAAATGATAAAACTATGTTAATAGAACATTATTATTATATAGGGATAATTATGAACCCGATGTGGTGAGGTGGAAGTTTCATAGAACTTTAGCAATCATTTTTCAAAAACCTCTTCTATCACAAAATGCAAGCACAGTGTACACCAGCCGGGAAGGAGACAAGCAAATTTCACAAGCGGTTGTTCATCTAACAATGAAAACAAGAAGAAAAACCACCCCATCCCCATGCTCTCAGCTCCAGAACATCTCTCAGATAACTCTCATTTGTGGCAAGGTAAGTGTGTGTGCACTAGTCACATGTTATAGCTGCGTTGTCAGATTGGCCACACCTAGAAATCAGATCTACTGGCCTTTTGAAGTTAGTAAACTATACAAGGAAGATATTTTTGTGCCTGGATCCCACCCTTCCCACCAGTGTAAATACTTTCCTCTGTTGTTTCCAGCTGTGAAAGGGCATTCTGCTGTTTGCCCCTTAGGCCTAATCTGGCTCCCATCCAGACTCTTTTGTTTGTTTGCTTGTTTCTCAACTTCATTCATTGCAGCCACCAAAATTGGCTGCTTGCATGGCAGGCTGCCAAGGTATTTGTAGTAGGACTCTGGTATGCTTGCTCCCACTTAGCATCACTCTCAACACGTTTTCTGTAGCATGATCCCCTCCTTACTGTGGCTCTATCCAGGAAAAACACACATAATTTTGCACTTCTTTATCTGCATCTTCCAAACAAGTCAATAGCCCCTTTGTTGCTTGCATTTAGTCTGTTTGCAAGCAGAAACCAGAGTACATGTAAATGATATTTGTCTTCCTCTCTGAAACTCTGTGAACTTAAAAAATAAATAAATAAAAATGTTTTGTGAATATTGTACATAAGATGTTTTAATTTCTGTAATGAATAGCTTCATTGTGGATCTCTGTTGTTAACTAGCAGAGGAAAGCTCACTGCCAGTTCTGTGGTTTAATCCTATACCTAAAATAAATGTTTCTGGTCATGAAAAAATTTGCAGCGAAGGGGAAATCCATTCCCCTGTATTTGCAAAGCTAGATATAAGGAAGCTTATTCCATCACCAAGGAAAAAGATGCTCAATTTTCTAACAGGAACTGTTGTGTTTTGTAGAAACTTCTGAAATGTTGGAACACAAATAAATTTCCCCTCAAAAGGTAACATTGAGTCTCATGTAAAACCATTGAATGTTGTGAGTTCAAAATTCACTTCCAGCATGCATTCTTCAATATTTACTTACCCTTAGGGGTTTGCCCTGACAAACTTTTTTTTTTTTTTTTTTTTTTTTTTGGGGGGGGGGGGGGGGGGAAGGTACTATTATATTGATATATTGATCTTTTATAGCATTAGAAATCTTGAATTTTTATATATATATATTTTAGGAAACTACTCCAGGTATCTCAGGTGCCATTATTACACTACACACAACTGTGCCAGCCTGGATATACTGGAACTGGTAGGTATCTTGCTTGTATTAATGCAAAATGATGAGTCTTAAGGGAATAGATTTACAGCACAGTGATCATTGTTGACGATACACTGATCCAGTTTTTAACATAAGACTTGGAGCATCATTTCCTCTTAGAACCTTGAACTTCCTTGAAATCTTCACATTTTTCTCTTTATTTCAATCAGCTTTTCATGAAACGCAAAGTTCAAACCTCCCAGTGCTCTTCAGCTAATGATCATAGAAAAACAGGTCTGGAAAGGACCTTGCATTTTTGTATCATTTTGTTTTTGTGATATTTTGGAATGTTCCCTAGAAAAAGAAACTTATCTGCAATACCTTCCTTTTATCAACCTTTCCTTAAGGCTGCCAAGAACCTGACAGAGATTAGTGTTGAAGGGGACAATTTGGTTAAGGAAAATTACATAAATGAGGTATTCCTGCTGTTGCCACTTTGTTAGTACTGAATTTCCAAGTATGGATGCAGTGATTTTTCTGTAATACCTCCTGTAGTGCTCCACAGCCACTGTTGTGAGGAATTTAACTAAACTGTTTCTAATTAGTACTTTTTACAGGAATTTAAATAAACACTTGTCATCACCCCTTCTTCCATTTGCAAGTAAAGCTCAGTAAACTGTTTGCTAGAAGCAATATTGCTAACTACCCTGTCCAAATAAAGACAATACAAGGTCAATGACTGATTCTTTGGTGATGTTCCTCACATCATTGGCCCTACACTGCATAAGTAGAAAGACAGTTTTTTATTAATTTTTAAAGTGCCATTCAACTTGGCACTTTGGAGAATGAGATCAAAAGATTTCCTGTACTGTGAAATATAATTTTTATATGTGTTTATGTATGCTATAGACAGTCAATATCTCCTTCATTGACTGGGAAAAGTGTATTTTCTGGAGTCTGAAAATTTTCTGCAGTGAACTTCATACATTGTCTTTGTTACATTATTCTATTTCTTAGGTCAGAGAAGAAATTGTGACCAAGGTTCTGCCTGTCATACCCGGCATTGCTACTTCACCTTTATTAGTAGTAAATACTTCCCTCTTTTATTTACCTCCCTCTCTCTCCTTTCTAACAATGTGTATTGTGTCCTGGATGACCATACGTCTTCAATAATTTATTCAATATATTCATTGAGCCTTATTAAAATTTAAAGCAACTCTGTTGTAAGGAATTTTGTGTGTGTAGTTTTGGTATGAAGTCAGTCCACAAGTAGAAGAAAACAATCAAATCTTATAGTGCAGTTCTTGCACACGTTCCATAGTGGTACAGGGATGAGCAGCAAGCTGAATGAATGCATTGGTGTCAGACAGATGAATGAAACACCAACTTTGACTGAAAAATCCAAATTTGCTTCAGTGGTATTTCTCTCTTTGTACTTCTGTTTTTATAATCTCTACAAATAAAAAGTAAAATAAAATAAATTAACCTTCTCCTCCCAAAAGCCTTGGCATATAAAATAAAAAATTAGAAACAGAAATTAATTGATTTCCTTGGTCAATCAGACCAATGTTATGTAGTTCCAGTAGCAGTGGCAGTTAAGTTAGCATTGCACAGTCTTCCTTGAGTACTGGCAACTGCTGAACCATAGCAGAAAGGAGTTCTATCTAAATGTCAATTCATTCAAGAAAACATGAAAGTATATGAGGGAGTTACCCTACGCTTAGACATATGTTGTTATAAGCTAATGTGTTGCACTCAAAAACCAGTTATATGCAAAAAGGAGCACACCATATGTATGAAGCCGAGAATTTATTTTTAGTTCAATTAATGTTTTACCAATTTAAATGTCCAAATTATTAGTCCAGTTACAATGATACACTATTGCCTATAATAGCCCATATAACTACAGAAAGGTCTTTAATAATAATAATAATAAATAACTGTTACATAGGAAAGCTAATTTCCACCCTTTTGTACAATGATGCATCCTTTCAATGTCTCTCTGTGTCCTAAGGTTGAACAGCAAAAGTATTCCTTCATTTTTCTGATATATCATTTATTCATATCTGTTAAAACAGAGATGACTTCTTTGTTATCGTTGAATCTCTTTATCCAAGCACTGCCTGGCTGAATGCTATGTCAGATATCATAGAATCATAGAATCATTAAGGTTGGAAAAGACCTTCAAGATCATCTGATCCAACCATTACCTTACTACCAATGTCACCCCTTAAACCATGTCCCTAAGCACCAAGTCCAACCTTTCCTTGAACACCCCCAGGGATGGTGACTCCACCACTTCTCTGGGCAACCTGTTCCAATGCCCAACTACTCTTTCCATGAAGAAATGTCTCCTAATTTCCAAACTAAACCTCCCTGATGCGACTTGAAGCTATTCCATCTAGTCCTATCACTAGTTATCTGCTTTATCTATCTATCCTATATCTATTTATCTATCTATATCTATTCAATACACTATATCTATCCAATACAATTTAGTTGCTGGTTGTTTTTGCATATTTGCATTCTTCTTTTAGGTCCATCTTCTCTTTCTATGTTGAAGTACTTTATCTTTTTTGGAAGAAGAAGATAAAGTGGCTTCGGGATTTCCAGAAGCTCAGTACAGTGACACAGGAGATCCCTTCTCATTCTTTGTGAAGCAGAAATGGAATCCCAGTCAAGGGATGAGAAACTTTAAGAAAATAGCTTTGATACAAAGTCAGCTTAGAAAATAAAAAACAAGCTTTATTTAGGACAGCAGGTATTAGCTTCAGTAGAAAGATCTTAAATCTGTTTCTTTTTGATGTTTTTATTGTTACATGAATTGCAAACACAAGACATGTAATACCTCACATTGAGCAAGCAGTGTTTCTACTGCTGACCAGAGCAACAACAATGAATGGCTACACAAAGGGGCCACATTAACAGAGACAACCCTTTCCATCTTGTCAGTCAAAGCAGCAGAAAGAAAGCACAAGGAGAAGGAAGAGCAGTCCTTGTGTCCCCTGTTAGACAACAGAGAATATATGTGTCTAGGTGATCTGGAAAGCCACTGCTCTTGTGATTGGCATTATAATGTCACCTTTTCCCAGGTCTTCCCACTCTTCCTGCTAGGGAAGTTGTAGCATTTGCATGCAGTACCTTGTGTGCCCTCACAATACCATGTGTCCAACCTACTCTTTATGAAGGTGGACTTGGAACAGCTACTAAGCAAGAGGTACCAACAATGCAAATTCTGACAGTTTCATCTCAGCAGAGTACTTGATCTCCATTGAGATCTATAATAATAATGTCATTTCTTCATTGCCTTTCCAAATCCAACAAACCAGTGCTACTGATACGCTACTGAAAGCAGAAAGAAAACAAAATATCAACTCCTGTACACCTTTCAGGTGCTTTTCTTTCTGCTCTTCTCCCTGCCTCTTGTTAGAGCAGGCTGGCCCACATTGTTCAGTTTTCAGTCTTTCTCAAAGTGCTGATCTCAGTGCTTAGGTATAAGCTTTTACTCTGTTTCTTTGTTCCAGAAATTAAGATGTTTAGCATCAAAACCATAAGTGCAGAAAAGGCTCTTCTGCCTTCTATAAGGTCTCAACTGCTTTATGGAAAGGCATAATTTAAACTACCAACGTATTAATTAACTAATTTAATTTTTTGTAATTGCAGTCCTGTGTCAAAAAGATCAAGGAACTTGGCTGCAGTCAGCTTAATGCATTCTTGAATAGAGAGCTATTTTCTACTCTTATTCCTCCATTATCTGGATCACAGCCAATGTACTACACAAAATCCATTCTTTTAAGGATTGCTAATGACACAAACTAAGTGATCCCAAAAGATGAAATGGTTGGTGTGGTTTTCATTGATTTTGGCAAAACGTTCAATCTGGAATCTTATTTGCTTTTCATTCAGTTGTGGGAAATATCTCATTCTGGATTCTTCAAATCAAGCTGAAAATACGTAAACACATGTCTAATGGGAAAAAAAAAAAAAGTTTTTAAAAAAAAAAGCCTTATGGAAGAAAAAACAATGTGTTATAATCTTTCCATTGGAATGTCTATATTTTCATAATCAAGCATGGTTGTCTACTAGCATCAAAATTTTTCTCATATTTAATCTTGGTAAAATTTCTAACATAAAATTTATTCAGTTGTTAATTATGTCTTTAAAATGACACTCAGAGCACTAATCCTATATCTCTTCTACATGGAATAGCCTGCTTCTTTTCAGAGAGCACTCTGAAGCCCATGGAGCTTTTATTTACCAGATACAAGTCCAGTGACTGACACCTTGGAGTTAACTAGCATCTCATAGGGAGTGAAAGAATCCCTAACAGGGAGACAAATTCTGCTGATGTTTGAGGAAAAGAAGGGATGATGGACAGAAGAGACCAGGAAGCTAACCTGAAATATGTAGGCTTGCATATTTTTTTTCATGCGTTGGGGGTGTTTCTGTTTATGGTTATAAAAACTTCTTCACCACAAGTAACAGTAGAAATATCATAACTGTATTACTTGAGGTTGACTATTTTTTCCGTATTTTCTAATAATTTCTGGGATTGCTAGTCACCTAAGAATCACAGTTTTAGAGTACAGATGTCATGAGCAGAAATAAAAGAAGATAGTTGGAGAAACATGCTTTGAGAGGCAAAAAAAACTTTTTTGGGTCCTGTTTATACTTATAGAAAGAAGAAATAACTGAGGAAGAGAAACTGCTATTGAAGAGTTAGTTAGCAGATGAGTTGGGATCAGGCAGGCAAAAGATCTAGTAAAGATAGGTGGTGGTCATTGTGTATGTGGCAAGAGCAGTGGGGATAAGGCCTCCATCACCAGGGACTGAGAAGGTGGGAAGCAGATGTTTGGTTGAGCAGTTGCCAATTAGGTCATCATAAAGAACTGTCAAAAAAATTTTTTTTTTCTTCTTCAAAAGGAGAAGTACCACTGCGTATTTTCCTCCTGATTTTTCTTTTCCTCTCTTTTCTCTCTTCAGTGCAGTGTTGTTGTGTAAGTCATTTGGGATCACTACTTAAGTGAGGAATTTCAGCTCACTGAACACCTATAATTTTTTTCAGTCTTTGTTGGTAGCACCTAAAATTTGAACCTCACCATTGTCACTGCGAGTTGGGTACTGGAAGAACAGTTGCACATGTATCTTAATGTATGTGTACATGCAACTTAAATAAATAAAGAAGTTTGTATCTCCTTTGTACAGGCTTGGAGCTGGGCTTAGGAATGAAGCTCACACTAATTGAATGCCTGGGACTTTTTCTTATATTATGCAGTATGTGTGTATATCCATATGTATTCCTGCAAGCTCTTTCTTAGCTATAACACCATGAACACTCCTTAAGTTTTCGATCTGCCTTTCTGAGCAACTTGATATAGCTGAAAGAGCTCAGTGCTAGACTTGCATATTGCTCAAAATTCACTAATGCGTTTTCAGTTCAAAGACACTGTCAAACAGCTTTTGAGAAAGCAGTCTACACACCTAACACAGGGTCAGAATTAGCAGACTTGCTGTCTTCCTTCACTAGATTTATGTACCTGCCTAGACATCATAGCTGAATGTCTGTCAAGAAGCTTTTCCTCCTCTTGAAGGAATTCAAACTTAGTCTCTTTCACGTAGGGAGAGTTTCCAAATCAAGTTAATGCACGCTCTGGAAAGAGGATGTCCTCCAATACTACTTGTTGTACCAGCCCACTTCCTACTATATACTCCAGCTTTAGTTTGTCTATGAAACAGTGTGTTGGGCACAACATTACATTTTCATAGTCATCTAAGATAGGGACCCTTAGGATTCTAGCTCTAAGACTACTTGTGCATTTGACATTAAATCACAACATGATAAAATAAATAAATATAGCAGGATGTAAATGTGACCCCATGTTTCAAACTGGTTAGGAAGGAGGGAGCTTTAGGTTATTTTTTGTTGTTGTTTTGTTTTGTTTCGCAAACCTTCCAGATAACCATTGCTTTTTGAATCACATTTTTGCAGACTTTTATTCCATAACATTTCTAAGGCATCGTTAGTCTGAGTTAAATATAATGACATAGAAAATGACAGTCTGAATGTTATGGGTGAATCTCATACAATACCAGGCATGCAAAGGGTTGAAAAGCAGATAACCTGTAGCTGCTGCTGCTCAGAATTGACTAATTATGTTTAATAGGATAGCAAGGGTCAAAATCTTCCTCTGACAACCCTTACAAGTACATGAGAAATAACTCAGAAAAACAGTAGTCTTAAAGACTCTGAGCTGCCAGAAGCTTTTTAGCAGGTGAGGAAAAAAAGAGAAAAAAAAAAAAAAAAAGAAAAAAAGAAAAACAAAAAAAAGATGAGTTGTCAAGGATTGTTCAGGGAAAAACACAAATAATTCTTCATTATATTTATATTCTTAATAAGGTGTTCAATTAGTGTGGTTTATTTGGAAATAATTTGACCAGCTTTATGTATTAAGAAATCGATGTCAGTACGGGTGAGAAGGATGGAATCAGACCATTCAAATATTTTTTCCTGAGCAGCTCTTATTATTTTTCCTACAGCATATTCATAGCAGAAATCTACATTGATATTAGGTCAAACTGAGGCCAGCCTTAAATAACCCTGAACCACAAGCTTAGAATGACTTCATCATGCCATAGCCTCTTTCACACCAGCGGGGAGGGAGGTTCTAGTGTACCAAGACCTTTCACAGAAGAAGGTCTTTCATACTTATTTTTTTGGTTTGCTGGTCTTGCTTATTTTTCTAGCTATGAAAGAGAATAAGATGTAAGGGAAGGCACTGAATGGCTGAATAATGGAAATGGGAATCTGGTGTACATGCACTTCAATCTAGATCTTGAATAACAGTCTTATTTCTAGTGTTGTTAGCCATCTCCTAGTTCAACTTGATGTAATAGTTGTTTGGGTGAATCTCTTCCCTACAACAATAAGAGAATAAATATATCCCATGACTCCTAAACCAAAGATAAAGACTTATTTAGTTATACCAGTTGTTTCCAGTGAATTACTTGAAGTCAACCTTCCCTGTTACACTTCGTTTTTCCTTTCAGTCCCTTCACCCTCATAGACAAAATTCAGATTTGTTTTTCAATAAACATGCAACAAAAGGGGGGTAAGTAAACACACACACTTAAGGACAAGAAAACAAAGTATGTTTTCATAATGGTGGAGAAAAAAAATAGAGATCTTTAATGGCTAAATTATATTACTTGTTATAAGTCATGCATTGGTGAATTTTATTACTGGAAATCAAAAGTGGAAATACACGTTTGCAATGTAAGTTTGCACAATGTAACATCTAAGATATCATTAACAATCTTTCATTTGATATTTTGAAGGCAGTTTTGTTTTACCTATGACTCTGTCACCATTGATAAATACTGATTTTTGTACTACATACATGTATTGTTTGTAATTTAGTAATGAGTATTTATTGCTAGATAATTAGAATATGTCATCCAGAAGAGAATAACAAGTAAAATTCAACCAATTGGTCATGAAAATAAGTGGTAAATTTAATTTTCCTTTTTCATTTATTTTTAAAAACAATACATTTTATATATAAAGCTGTTAATGATAATAATACTTAACTATTCTTCTCACATAGAAGCTAATAATTTTGAAATAATAATTACATAAATGCAGAATTATGCTGATATTAAACAATTGAAACCTTTCTTTGCCCAAAAGAAGGAATTCAGCTTTGATTACACAATACTATTTTAATTAAAAAAAAAAATGCATCTTCTTTTTTAGTATTGACTTTCATTTGTTATTTCATCTGAAAGACTTTTGTATGGAAATTAGATTTCCCTTTCTAGTTGAACTATTGAATGCTAATAAAAGCATTCTGCAATCACTTACTAAAGTTTTAACTGAAGTCACTTTGATTATTTTTGCATCCCAAGTGTCATTTTTCCCTGCAAGAATCCCAACAAACAAGGTTACTGGAATGAATATTTCCAAACAAAGCTAATAACAAATGTTTGAGAAAATTGTGTTTTAAGTTTTTCTTTAGCAGTAATCATTGAAGAGTGTGATTGATCAGGGAACATACATGTATGTACTGAAAAATAAACATCAAATTCATATATCCAGTTTCATATATCAGTTAATTCTAGCAGCCTTCTTCTATCCAAACTACTGTATAACTCCTGGTTGCCACCTGGCATATGTGACACTCTTTTTTTACCCCCACAGTGTCATTGTGTTATCAGCTTGAGAACAGAGGATGAAAATTCAGAGTTTAGAGTAAGAGTTTACTAGCAGTCAGACTAAATATATAATGGCAAGAGATGCTTTTTTTCATACAACTTGAAACCACAAGGACTTTTGCAAACAAATAAGTTTCTCTCCTAAGTATATTCAGTACACTGTAATAAGGTACAACAAAAAGATACTTCCTCCTGGCTGATTAATGTTGGACTCTGAAATATCCTCTATCTTATGGTGGTGTTTTTTTTTCTGTACAATATTTTTTTCTCAGTTCCCTGTAGTGCAATGCTATCAGCTTGAATATGTTTGGGAGATTCAGATTTGTTGCTCCCTATCAGCAGCCAATCAAATAATTGTGTCAATTGTTCGAACAATTGTTCCTCCTCTAAATGTAAATAACCTAAGAAACATAATGATTTTAAGAGAAAAAAACAGGAAAGTGTTTTGTTTAGTTTTGTTGCTGTGAAATACTGCTGCCCTTCAATGTTACAACTGTACAAAAAATAGACATTCATCATGATCTGTTCCATTGAAATTGTCCTTCAGATTACTTTATTGCAAAGGAAAACTGAACAAAGTAAAAGTATCAAATGAAAATCAAAACCTGTGTTATGAATTGGGACCAAACACAATAAAAGAGTGATAAATAACGGTATTTGCAAGATATAAATTACATACTTTCTATGTGAGTTTTTAATGACTGCTGTATACAAATACTGTGCTCTGTGAATTGTGGCAGGAGAGGGATGTGGGAAGAAAATGTTTCAGGTGGACATGTGTTAGATTTCTATTTTGAACTGAGCAGCTGTGATGCTCCATCATAACCATTTTTGCAAACTATTTCTTACATAATGATGGAAATAAGATATGTTTCTAAAAAGGAAAGATTCTACCATTTGGTGTATAACTGTAAATTTGCATATGTTTTGAAACATGCAAATATATTCTTGATTTTAGAAGTTTCTCAAACTCTTCTGAAATGGTTTTGTACTTGGAGTTAGGTTTTTTTACTATCTTTCCTTCTCTGTGACTTGAAATCCCTCCCCTTTCCCCTTCCCCTTCCCCTTCCCCTTACTCTTCCCCCTCCCCTTCCCCTTTTTCTTTTATTCTTTTCTTTTTCCTTTTTCCTCTCTCTTTCTCTCTCTCTCTCTTTTTTTTTTTCATCTCTTCTTCTTCACCTTCTTCTTCACTTTCTTCACCTTCTTTCTACATTAAAACTATATTTTATCATCAAAAGAATTGTTATTTTCAGTTCAGGTTTTATGCTTCAAATGCACTTCAAATATGGTTTCAGGAAAACATTTTACTGCATAGCACTAACAGATGATAAAAGCTACATGTAGAGATGGATGGATTCTTCCAGCTTATCATTATGAAATTCAAAATTCAAACAAAATGTAAGAGCAAGAATGAGATTAAATGGAAAATTCAATTCGAACATTAAAGGGAATTCCACCTAAAAGATTAGCTTGATTTTAAATTCTAGTCAAGGACTTACTGTTCTCTACTACAGGGTCAGTCACAAATGTCTGGGATACTTTAAGAAAATAGTGCAATAATTCAAAAAGAAGCGACCCACTGGACCAAAGAAATGAATCATTTAAAGGGCAGTAACAAAAGATGAGAGAAAAATAGAATATTTTATCATTCTGATATAATCCCAAAGATTTTTGCATGTTATTTTTTAAATAGGATAATTGATCTCTAACCTGAGATCATAGTTATAACCAAATTTTTCTAGGTAGTCTGCTGAGGCTGAATTACCTAGTTTTGACTAAGTCAGCATAGCAGCTTTTGGATCATCATAGCTATGTTTTGGGCTTGCAAACAGCTAATTATTGTGTTTCAGGATATTTGAAATACAAATATCATGTCATACTTTGTTCAGCTCCGTATGCTAAGACACAGGGAGGATCTTCAAAAAATGTTTATCTATTTACTTTGAATTATCTGTATTTACTTCTCTCCATGACCAAGGAAGAAAACATCATGTCAAGGGAAAAAAAAAAAAAAAAAAAGTAAAAATTGCTGGATCCTTCAGCTTCTGGAAACTGACACTTTAGAGTCAGCTGTGTTTAATATAGCAACATTTCTCATAGCATTGTACCAAAACTGCTCAGCAGATTAGGGTAATGTTTAGAATTATGGCCTCTCACTCCTCCATGATGAAGAAAGCTGGCTTTGCCTCACATGAACATGCTATGTATTTCACCAACAAGGCTCTTACTCATCTTGCTTGTTTACTGAAAGTTACTCCATTGGGCACAAGACCACAGGGGAATTGAGATATCCTGGCATCTAACCACCCGTGCATTTGCTAAACCATATGCACTCTGTGATGATGTAACAGCATTGCCTAGCCTCAGTAGCCAGTGCTTGGATACTATAAACCCAAAGGATTTCCAGAATAGTTTGAATTCAAGCTTCCTACTTTTCCTGTTGAACATGTTGGCACTTCAGATTTCTTGAAGAAAGAGCATGCAACAACTTGTCTGCTGACATCAGCCACATGTCCGTACAAAGTACAGACTGATATATAACATCACGCTTGGGCTGACAGTGCATGCGCTCAAAGTGTCTGCACTACAAGAAGATGTTCTTTGACATGTGCCCTGGGAGCTGAGAAGAGCTTGGCTTCATCCCCTGCTGTGGTCCCAAAATCAGCCAAAGCCTGTGCCTGATCACCTCTGTGCAGCCAGTTGTACATGTAGAGGTAAGGTAATATGAACTTAAACTCAAAGCCAAATCTAATTTAAACACAGGACCTGGGTTTGAAGCTACTTATTCTCTAGCAAAATTTATAACTCTGGGTTTAACAGACCCCTAAAATAACTAAAAATTCCCTATTAAAGGATTATTTTAAACAGCCATCCTACAATTTGCAAGATCATCAAAGATTTCTTATGCAGTAGTGAGAGAGGAAATCCTTTTCTGCCCTAAAACTTTTTCCTGGAAAAAGTTGTCTAAGGCATCTCATTCAAAAATGAAGCCAGAGGTCACATCTTTTTATTTCAAAGAAAAGGCTCAGTAGCTGTGGTCCAAGTGGTTGTATAGGCATGCCACACTGCATAGATCACAGCTGTTGGGAAGGCAGCAAAGTATCCCTGCTTCTCCTTTCCCACTTCCCAAAATCTGGATTTACGCCAGTTGTTTTACCAGGCTGTGCTTTGAAGGGCCGGCACAGGGTTTGAGAAGTAGGTCTTGATTTCTTTCCTTGACTGAAGTGAGCTCAATTTACATCTCCCAAAGTATCTATAAGCTGACCTGGGTCAGTGATGCTCTTGTTTCTTCCTACTGTAGCTGTTTCAATTTTCATGGAGTACTTAACCTTTCAGTGAACCAGTGACTTAGAAAAAGCAAGAGTACAAGCGGGTACAGGAATAAAAATGAAGACAATGCTGGTACCTTGCACTTGCAATCTGATTTGAGAAATGGGAACTTGCAATTATGTACTGGACTAATATTTCATTTCTCTCAAAAAGGTATCTTGCTATAATTCCCAAACATTACAATATTAGTAGGTGTGTCCTAATTGATAAAGATGCCCTAGGAAAGACAACTGAATAAATTACATAATTGGAGTAAATTAGAGTTTTAATGGACTAAGCAACAGATTCCAGTTTAGCATTTAAGCTTTAAATTAAAAAAAAAAAAAAAAACAAACAAAAAAAACCACTCCCTTAATGCGATAAATGAACCAGGTCCTGGAATATTTTAGCATTTAAGTTTCATCTGCAAGTTTAGATGTAGATGGGTGTAGACGACTTTTTCCTCTTGATTAACTAGTTCCTTCCCTGTAGATATTAGCAAAGCAGTAATGTCAAAGGCTGCAGTTGTTATAGCTGTGAAATGGGATCTTAATTAATTTTTGTCACTGAGATGTCATATATTTCCCTCTACTATACAAGTCAACTATCTGAGGACTTAGAACTTATTTAAGTACTTAGCTATATGACAGGTATCTCTAAAGGGTACAGATAATTACTCCTGTGTGGTATTCCTTTTCTTCAGACCCTTTGAAACCACTGTAGGATCATTTGGAGGTTGAACTTCGAACTCTTTCTCATGCAAATGCTGTAATTCTCAATCCTATGTGCAGTTCTGATGCTGAGCTGTCAGAAAACCTTCTTCCAAAACCAAGTGAAACTGCTACCACCAACTCTATGGTTTTACATGAAAACATTTAATGATCAAATCCAACAACAAATCAAGGATTATTGGTATGGGGGAAAAAATAAAAAAATAAAAAAATAAATAATAACTTGTCTATTGCTTTGCTTTCTAAATTCTTCTCAGATGGAGACAAGTCATTGTGTTAAATCACAAGCTCATTTGTTTACTTTTAGTTCTTGCCAGTAGTTGTGTAAAGAGACCAGAAATATTGTCTTAATTGTGGAGGAGAGTGACTTGTTTGACCACAATATTAAATGCTATTTTCCCTACAGTGGCTGTTAGGTTCCTACTCTTGTATGACACCTGGAAATTTGGGGTCTTTTTTTTAGTGTCTTAGCTATCATAGTTCCTCCCTGCATGTTTTTTAGAGGTAATGTAAAGTGGAGTAGATGCAGTAACATTTAATAGTGCACTACAGAATGACAAATTTATTTTATTCTTTGAATTACTGTTATTTACTGCCAGTGCATGGTCCTATGAATCTTAGGTCTTCATTCTACAATAAAAGAATGCCTCAGTCTAACTCCTATACACGTATACAAATGAAATTATAAATGTCTTTGTTCTTTGTTATCTATTTATAGGTCTTGTCAATATTTCCTTTTTTGCTTCTCATATTCTCACTAGTTTATTTTTTTCACAACTTTTACAGCATCTTTACCTTTTTCACATTTGCCTCTAAACAATCAGATGGAACATTTCTACAAGCTGTGTGTTTGAAATCCCTCAATGATAGCTAATGTTTTCATTAGTTATGTATTCACATTCCTGATGAGGTATTCTACATTCATAACAAATTAAATGAGTGACATAGAGTGTGCAGATATTTGTTTGCTCTTTGACTAGTTACAGAGAAACAGCTTGTACTAGAAAAACAAAATGTGTAACTCTGAATAACTGCAATATTGCCATGCTGGAGGTGCCACAGTTTACTGAATTTTGTTCCTGTCGCTGAATGCCATAGCAAAGGTTGTCACTCAGCTACCATTATACCTCCTAACTGGCATTTGTGAAGAAGTTATTTAAAGAAACTTGCTTTGGACTAATGTTTTATATTTTATACTCCATTTCAGTTAATAATACATGCATGGTCACTTCAGGAAAAGCTAGGTGAAATTCTTCTTGTGTGTTTTTTGAGCAACCAGAGGATTTTTACCTGTTTTTTAATCTAAGTCCACAAATCAACATTATGAAACATTCTCTTTCTTCCTAAACAGTACCCTCAGATGCTCCAAGAAAGAATTTTTCAGATTGGAGTGTAGTTGGTCTTTGTGAGTGCTCATGAGGAAGCTAGTAGCCAAATGCCTTTTTCGCAATTTTTGCCTGTGATTGCTCCTCACCTTTTGCCATTCAGTCCTTGATTAGAGTTCTTTTGTATTATTGTAAAAATGAGGAATGATATCACCTCCCCTACCTTCCTGCTGTATATGTTTTAACATAGAGGTTTAATTTTTGGAACTCATAACTTTTTCTGTGGCAGCAGTTCTAGCCTTCATATCCACAGTGATGGGATTTGTAAAATGAAGTAAGTGATATTGCTATATACTGTTTCCAGACAGAGAACAAAAACCACAACATATGTAGGGCAAAAAATGCAGATATCCATAAAGGTGCTTGCTCTTCATATCGTTCTGGAAAGCAAATCCTTCATTCCTACTGTGCAGGAAAACGGGGTCAACAAACCCATTCATGACAGAATAGTATTAAGAAAAATCTACACTTTACAAGTATATGGCAATACAATTATTTCCAAAGAGCAGATTCATGGTGAATATTAAGCTTACATGAGGTAACTTAGATTAGACAGACAAACAGGACCCATGATCCAAAAAAAAAGGAGAATTTTAAAAGAAAAGACAAAAAAAAAGAAAGAGCTATTGTGAAAATACATCTTGGGAGAGCAGAAAGAGTAGGGGGCTGACAGAGAAAGGCCATACAGAGAGGTAAAGATGATGCAAGTATTAAACAGGGTTCTTTTCTATTTAGACTTCTACGCTGTCTATTGATTTAGGAAAGTAACTCACTCACAGATAAACACCAATAAGCTTCCCTTTGTTCCTCTCCTCACAATCATACTTAGCTTGTTTTTTTCTATCAGTTCTGAAAGATGTCTATAGTTCATCAGCTTTTTTACAGATGTTATTTGTCTTTTTTTTTTCTTTTCTTTTCTTTCAATAGGAATCTGAAAAATATGACTGTTTATGAACATACCAATGTTAGGGGACAGGGAGTCATATCTAGCTGTCTGGATTTATTTTAACAAGACCTGTCTTTGGCAACCCAAATTTCAAAAGAAATCTGAAAATATGATTAGTTTGACATTGTTTCTTGTGCATTTATTTTTGTTTTGTTGTTTTGTTTTGTTTTGTGTTGTTGTTTTGGTTTTTTTTTTCTTCAGTTCACATTGCCTGCAGCATTTTATCTCTTTCTCCTAACAAATGATTAAGACAGGTAACACTGAACTTCCCAAATAAGCTGCCTGACTGTCAAGTGACTGCCTTCATTGATGCAGTACACAAGCAAATACATGCTATAGAATTGGCACCCAAATAACCAGACAAGCTGTCCCTATTGACAACTGCTCTTGCCTCAGCATATGTATTGTCTTCTTGGATTATCCCATCTGCAGCTGCTTCAGCTCTGATGACACGTCATCATTTTACTTGCTCTGACGGTTTCTCTTCAACAGCTAAACTCCATCCTTCATGCACTGCATCTCAATGTCTGTGCCGGAACAAGCCCTCCAGCTGCCTATGGTTCCTCCTCTACTGACACTAGGCAACATCTTTCAGAGGTGCCAGACTGATCTAGCATATCATTGTGATAATTTTTTAAAGCTCACTGCATGTGAAACCAACATAATGATGCCCTTCAATATGGAATAGTAGAGAGTGTAGAGAAATTAATTTCTTCATGAGAAGCTTTAAAATATGGCTTGTGCCAGTATGCTTAAAAATATGGTCTTTGAGGAATAGTATGTGAATTTGGGAGCCAGGAACACACTCAGGATTTAGAAAGGTAAGAACAGCAGTGGTAAAGCCCTTAAAAATGTTTCCGTAAAACCAAAACATAATAGAATATTCCAGTTTACAGACCAACCGCTACACTTAAAACTTATGTGAAAAACATACTTCCTTTTAATTCAAATTCCTCTGTAAAATTTATCACTTCTGTATGCTGCTAGAGTCCATACCTAAAGCAGAGGATTACACAGAGTGACTGGATGCCTGGTTTTGACTATGTCTACAAACAGAGTCTAAAGTGTACTGCCAGTGTGCCTTATGACTGACCATGTTGTCATATAGTTTTCCACAGGTTAATTTTTCTCTCAAAAACAGAATATTTTATTATTTCTGTGTTTTATTTATTTATTTATTTTAGTTAACAGTATTAGTTGTAGTATTATGAGCTATATCCAACAAGAGGTTTGATCACCAAGTTCATGATGCTATCCAGATTCATGTACATATGTCCAATGCTGAGTTTTTCAAAGTGCTAACTATACATTTGACTATACTTCATGATGCATTTTTAATGTTGAGATTTCCCAATGATCAAAACAAAGTTTCATCTCATCTCCTTCCTGTCAAAGGTATTCTCAAGACACACTTAATGAATCATGCAGTATACAACATGAGTTGCTTTTTTCTTTTATATAACCTGAGGAAAGGCACACACAATCCCATCACTTCCGTCTCTATAATACCAACCCTGGATGAGGAGCACCTACTTCACAGGACATACTCCCAGTACCAAGTTATTTTGAGCATTCCTATTAAAATAAGGGAACCAAGAGATGCTGTTTAAGATGCTGGAAACAAAAACATCTTGACTACTACCTTACCTGAAGAAAAAGCAGATATCTTTACTGAAAATGCCAGGAAATTAATAATAATAATAATAATAATAATAATAATAATAATAATAATAATAATAATAATAATAATAATAATAATAATAATAATAATAATAATAATAATAGCAATAATTTTATATTATTATTAATATATAATATATAATATATGATACATATATTATAGATATTAGATATTAGATAACATAACATATAATAATAATAATAATAATAATTAATATTAATATATATACACACACAATGCCTCTGTGTTTAAATGGCTAACTTGTTGAAAGAAACATTATGGGATAACAGGGTGAGCAATTGACAGATAGGCCAGGCTCAAGTGGACTTAAAACAGGATGGAGAAAAGTCACTAGTGTGGTTCTACAGGGCTCCAATTTAGGGCCTATTACCTTCAAAGTTTTTATAAATGATCCGGGGAGAGGAGAGGCAAAGAGGTGAGGAGGTGAGAGAAGGGGGATTGGTGTGATGCGGCTGTGGTGCCTGTGACAGCACAGAGGATGAGTCACAGCGGGGGAGCTGTCATCAGGGCCAGCAGCAGCAGCGCCACCACACTTTGGCCTTGGCCGTCGGTGTGTGCAGTTTGCACCTCCTGCAAGCCATGGCTCGGCTGATCTTCCTCGCCCTGGCTGTGCTGGGCATTGCCCAGAAGCCATGGCTCGTGGATGATCAAGTGGATGCGGATGCAAATGAGCGAATGCAGCAGCATGCGGAGCAGCTGATTGAAGGCATGGCTCGGCTGCTGCATGAGATGGAGGAGAGGAGCCAGGAGCAGAGCGGGGTGGCCTTGGGAGCCCTGCTCTTCACTGCCTTGCAGCAGTGGCAGCTCTGGACCTTTATTGACCTCCTTGTCCTGCTCTTCGGCCTCTGCCGGTGGCTCAGGAAATGGAGACTTGGGCTCCGCAGCAGAAGCAAGCAGGGCAGCTACCCAAGGAAGAAGAAGGACAAAGACAACACCAACACCGATGACACCCGGGATCTGGGCAGGGTTTGGGCCAATCGCACCCAGTGGCCGGCGCCGCACATGGCCGACAAGTGCAAGGTGGTGGAGGAGCTGGTGGACAAGCTTCTTGGTGCCTGCCAAAGACTCTCCGGGGAATCTCTCTTCAAGCCACGGCTGCAGCCGGCCATCGGTGTGGGCTGCTTCTCCGAAGACGGGAGTACCCGGCAGGACAACGTCCTCTACCGCCTGCTCGTGCCCCTGAGGCCTCCCCCCGGGCACGCCTTCCACCCGGAGCTGGGCGCCGAGGGGGAGACGCCAGCGAGGAAGCCCGGCCTGCGCGTGGAGCTGGAGTGCGCCTGCGCGAGGGAGTGGCTGGTGGGGGACATGCTGTGCTTCCTCCACCACCCCGAGCACGAGCTGAGGAGCAGACAGGAGCCCAGCCTGCTGCGCACCCTCTGCAGCGGCTCCTACCTGGATGTGGAGGAAACCACTCGCTGGTTCCAGGCCTTGGTGAAAGCAGCCTGGGAGCTTCTGCCGCAGTCGCGCCACTGCCGCCTGACGGTGCTGCCCTCCCGCCGCTCCTGCAAGATCAGGCTGGCCAACGCCTCCCAGAGCACCCTCTCCATTGAGATCACGCTTGGGGTGCGGCTAGACGACTCGGACTCCTTCCTGAGCCTGGAGTAGCCGCGGCCAGCTTCACCAGCAGCACGGCGCCGCCAAAGAGCTGCGCTGTGGCAGAGATGCAGTCTGTCGGGCACACGGCCAGGCATGCCCGACCCCACAGCTTCCACCTCAAACATCTGCAGCCCCGCGCCCGTATGCTGGTGAGCAAAGGCTTTTCCCCCCACGCCCTGAGGATGGCTGTGATTCACCACCTGACAGCCACAGCCCTGGAAAAAAAGTGTAAAATTAGAAATCTTAGAAATCTTGGTTGACCAACTTGGACTTTTAACACAGACTCGCTGATATTTTCTTTAAAGATCAATACTGAAATCACAGTATCTTGTCATGACGTGTACACTGCAAGCTGATATAACCACATTCATCTTCAGGCAGCATAGTACAAGCATGTAAACAAAACGTTTAAAACGTTTGATCTTTGTGCTGTTTTATTCTTTAACAAAATATCATGGGTTTCAAACTTTTTTTATATATACCCTAAACTAAAATTAAAAATAAAAATAAACATAAAATAAAGAGGCAGTTCGTACTTTTTTTGCTCTGAGTTGCAGCTTCACTCCCCAAAAGGCAAGCTTCTCATACCTAACTACTTGCATTAACTAACTGTGTGCCGAGTAGTGCTACTGATTTTAATATATCATGCTTAAACCTGATGATGTTTATGTGTATTTGGGACTAGATTTAACTCATTAAATATCTAATCTAACTTATAAAAAAATGTTCTGTTTTTTTTTTTGTGTGTGTGTGTGTGTTGTTTTTTGTTTGTTTATTTGTTTTTGTTTTTGGTTTTGTTTCCAGCAATGCACATGTATAGATTTTGCTTCCTTGCAAGGTATGTATTAATGTAATTAACGCTGATAAATCTGAGTGGTTTCTATATGCATAGATCTCAAAGTTCAGGTTCTTCAGTTGTAGCAGCATAAGCTTTGCATGAAACAACTTCATATAATTCAGGTCTTAGTGTGGAGTGATCACTAGAAGCTATTTTTATTTTGTGTATTCATATGGTTTGTTTTTTGAAGAAATATCAAGGGAGAACATGAAATGTTCTTGTTCTGTGGCATGCAAATAGGGGCTATGCAAGTAAAAGTTTAGTATGTATGTGTTTACAGTAAGCAAATTCTGATATGTTTGAAATTGGCAGAAATTTCCATAGCTTTAAAGATTTGGCCCATAAAGCAGGCAAAGAAGAGACACAAAAAGCTTTGGTGAATTTATTTTTTATGTTGAGATTATGCCATCAAGGAAAACCATCCAAAGTTCACTCTGCTCTACAATTAAAATACATTTATATGTGACACGTTTGACTTCCTGTTATAGCAGTAATCATAATTCTTAACTTTTGACTTGTGTGCATTCAAATCCCTAACAAAGTGCATGATATTGCACTGATGTTATTATTCACACAAGTAATTCCTTTGTCTTTCTGAAAAAAAAATAAAAATAAAATGAAAATAAAAAATTAATTGCATTATAGTTACTTACCTGGGTAGCTGTTGCTTTATTGGTTCCATAGGAATCCAAATTTTGTATATAAGCTCCTTGAAAAGACACCAGAAGACCACATCCGTATGTCCTGACTTAACATATAAATTCACAAAGCCCAGCCTGTTATGCCTACCTGTCAGTTTGGATCAAAATTGGTAACACAACAGTGAATAAGTAGAGCTGAGAAGGAGATCTTTTTTTCAATTTTATTGGAAATTTCCTGAAGAGAAAAATGTGATAGTACCTTAAAATAAACAACAACAAAGATTTTAAAATTTCATCTCACTTTACAGCTCTTCACGGCTTAAATAAAATAAAAAAATAATAATAAAAAAAATGTTTTTCATAAATTTGTAAAACTTTTAAGTAATAAATCAACAAACTACTTTCTAAAAATGAGGAAAAAATTCAGCATGATTGAAATGCTTTTTTTTTTTCCTTTTGAAATCAGCACATTTTTCTGAACACTTCAGTTGGGCAAGGCACCACTTCATAGAGAAAAAATGATGTTCTGGGAAAAAAAGAAAAAAAGAAAAAAGAAAAAGAGAGAGCTGAAAGGGTTGAAAGTAAACTTTTAGTGACTTTTTAAGTTGGCTGTGAGAGATCCTAAGAAGACACGCATGCTGAATATTAGGAGACAGAAAGGGAAACATCCAAGAAATAATATCAATGTTTTATGCACTCGGAGTATTTATTTATTTATTTTTGATTTCAGTGATTCTGCCTTCATTGCACCTACTGCCATCCACACCAGTAGTGCAGTCTCATGTTATATTTGCACTACCATTTGTAGCAGCATTTGGATACCCAGTTGTGCTCCTTTACCAAGCCTCATGTCTGTACTTATGTCAACAGTGGGGAAATTAGAAAGATTAGACTTTTCCTACTTTTTCACTGTCAACTCTGAAAGAGCAAGAAAGACATTCAAAGCTAGCACCCGGTCACCAACCTCAGAACAATCAAGGAAAAAAAATCAATAGCCACCATCCTTCCTTTGAAACCTAGCTGCTAGGACCACTCAGACACATGCCCACTGGTGTAAGAGAGACTGAGTAAAAACAGTTTTCTTTTGAAATAAAATTGCTTTCACTTCCAGAGAGTTGCATATGGAGCTTTGCTATGTTGTTGCTACACCACTGCTATTCTAATGGCTTGTGAAATGTTGAAGGCTAAAGGTGGGGTCCTCATCAGTCACTTCCTTCAGGCCCTTGAGCATTTAAAATGCGTGGGTGCCTCTTATTAGACACTGCAAAGTAGTCCACTTCTGCTTGGCACAGAGGTCTGAGTCCCGTGAAGGCTGAGTAACTTCATTCTGAGCTACTAATGCCTAAATCCCATGAGAACATGCACTTTAAGCATCTCTTTGCTCATAGAGCAGAACTGCAAAAACAGTAGTTGTATTTCCTTTACTTTTTTTTTAATAAATAACAGATCAATTAGAGCAGTAACTCCAATGTTAACAAAATGAGCTTCCTTGTCTTGCATTCAATATTCTGCTTTGATAACCATGTACTATGTTTAAATTTTTATTTTTGTTGACAAAATTAGCACACTAAGAGAAGGAAGAAAAAAGTAAATATGTGTGAACTCATCTGGAATGGTGGCGCTTTCTAGTTCCCCTGAGATCCAGTAATAGTATTGGTATTTTATTCATAGGTTACTTAGTACAAAATCTTCAAAAGGCACTGGAGCAGAATATTAAACCTTGGAGAACTTCTTGATATCCTTACCCATAGCTTTCTGACCCCAAGTGCACTCTATCCTTTCTGGAAAAAAATGACAGCAAGAGAATCTGTGTCTTTTCTACAAAGCCTGGAACAGCAGACAGGGTAAGGCATTTGCAGGTTGGAAACAGGGGTTTGAGATGCCTCAATCGAGGCAGAGAACTTAAATCAGATCTCGCGTATAAAGACTGCATGTTATGAAAAAGCAAATTAAGAAGGATACCTAAGGAAACATTATTTATGTAGACAGATTTTGACTGATAACACAGTCCTTTGCTAGGCTGTGGAAGAAAGGCTTGGCTGCCTTTCTCTGAACAACAGACTCAGAATGATGAAATCTTAATGCTTGAGAGAAACAACACTTAACGTGTTCCACTTTTCACAGTGTTACCTATAACTTAAAATGCCAGCCCAGTGTGCTGGCAATACTGACAGCCTGGACTCGAACCTTGAAATCCATAGTTAGAGTACAATTCTTCTCAATATGTGAGTACACAAAAGAAATGGGAACTCATTATTCAGCAGATCTTCTGTCTGCATGCATTCAGTTGCAGCTGCTTATTCTTGAGACAAAAGTGATGTTAAGGGATTTTGTGGCATTTTTTTTTTGTTTTTCCTTGCTGCTTCTTTATCCTAGGACAACGCCAAAGCTGAATTCTGTCTCAACTTATGTACTGTGCAGCACTGCTGGTCATGTTCAAGGTGAACCTAACAGGAACTGAAGGGAAGCTGATTCTTTTCCATAGGGTCCTTTCATACATGCAAAACCTGAAGTTAGTCTTGCTTCAGATTCCGAATAGAGAAACTTGCAGGATTTGATTAAAAGACATCTTTAGCTTTATTAATGGCATTTGTGCACAGAATTTGTTTACCTCCCCATGCTCTTCACATTGAATGCTGAAAAACAAAATGATTTTTTAATGAAGAAAAGTTTCAAATTAAAAATTTACTTGAAAGATACCTCTACAGAAGCTGCAAAAACCTCTAAGCATGCTTAATCCCTACATCTTCTTCAGCTGGATAAACAAGACCTCAAATTAAAGTCCCAACTCATTCCTTTCCTAGACTTCATATGGATTTGAACAGCAGCAATCAATAATCCAATTTACATCTCAGCCAACACCTTTTGTGACTACAGCTACAGCTTCCCATCAGGCCTGTATTTATTTCAGCCCTGTAGCTCCTGAGAGCTGTTTGCACCATCTTGGTAGCCTGGGAGTACCAACAGACTGTGGGGGCTGCCAGGAGGAGGTAGGACCTCGCTACTTCACAGGGCTTGGGCTCTGGCCAGTAGGGTGGGTGGTTAGAGAAGCCTAACCAACCACCTGATGTTGGTTCTGCTCTGTAGATTTTGTAGCTCTTTTTACATTCTGCTCAGCTGTAATTGACAGTTCTGTCATCATTTCTTCACCATCTTTGAGTGTATTGTTATAGTTGAATACGTACTATAGTTTGGGAAGAATCCTTGCTCATCACAGCTGTCGTTTTCCTCTTCTTTGGTTCTTCTTGTTCCTTTTTCCTACGCTTTTAGTAGTGTAAGTCATGCTGCTTATATTGCATATGCATTGACAGATTTTTTGACTGACATGCAAATTAATTCAGAGGAAGGAAAAAAGAACATTTTTGTTCCTGACACTTCTTTATTTTTATCTTTTCATGCCATCTTTGACAGGCTTTAAAATCTTATTCATATTTTAGAAGTAACTTTAAATAAAGAGCAATTTGTTATATCAGAAGTGTGTTACTACTGCATCTTGCTATCCAATTTGTTCAAGTCTATGCTAAGAAAAGCTCAGAATGATATGATTCTGACACTAAACAAAATGCCTGTAGTTCTGGTAAATATTACTTTTTTTTTTTTTAATCTGCTTGAGGGATTTTTTTTTTTTTTAATTACCCTGGGAATTTTCTGTGGTGCCCTTTAGCATGCTCCTTCAGTATTGCATAGGCAGAGCCCTGAGAAATATCTGCAGTTTATAAAATGGAATAGGATGGTCTCAGAAAGGGCCATTACTAAGAGCAGAAAACTCATTCTCGTTAAATAAAAATAATGGCAAGTAGACTTGTCATAGTACCAGTGCCTGATACATAAGACTCCTGCATTTTAAGCCTTACTTATTGGCTTTCAAATGATTGTTTCATTCTTTTATTTTTCCGGTTCTACTGGAGTCCTGCTAATTTTACTTTAAGAAAACAAAGTGTTTCTTTGCTTTTCCCTTTTTATATTTACTTACATAGGAATTAAAATTGCCTGTCTCCTTCCACCTCCCACAGATCTATGGCCTTGGAATAATTCTGTAAATCCTGAAGAAATAGAAAAGCAATTTTATGGAGAGGAAATAGACTTTATGTGTATGCTGAATGAGTTTTAATCTTTTTTTTTTTTTTTTTTTTTTCCCGAAAGATCACAAGTCTCAATTAGACTGGTGACTTCAATTTTTCTTCCTTTGGTAGAAAAGTTTTGAAACTTCTGTTTTTTCTTTCCTGCTGTATCATGGTCACCTCCAGTACTGCATACTGAATACCCATTGTTGTCCATCCCAAGAATCCAAAGGTACTGCAGGAATTTCTGTACTATGTGTAAGTGGTTTTCAGAGGTGAAAACACTGTCTGTGGATTGGAGATTAATGTCTGAGGAAAAGAAAGATCAGTGACAGTAAAAGAATACATGGGACTGGGAACCTGGGTACTGAAAAAATGGAACACGAGAGAAGTTATGGGAAAGGAAAAAAAAAAAAATAGAAGGTTAATTCTAGTTTTTTATTGTCGTTGCTCTTGTTTTTTGTTTTTTTTTTTTTTCCCCTATTTTCCCTTAAAAACATTTTCTTCTAAGAAAGAATACTCCCTAATACATAAATGTCACAGCTCTCTCTTTGCAGAATTTTTTTTTAGAATAGCACACAATTTGATGCAAAACACTCCTATTAACTGATTTGTTTTTCTTCTAGCACAGGTTTTTCAGTCCTTTTTGTTCTCTTGGCTAGTGTCTTACATTTTTCTAAAAGCTGTGTTAGTGTATGCGACGCTCTTAGCTACCGAGGAAAACTCATACAAACAGTCTGAAGCATGAGTTTTCTTTACAATTGGTGTACTTCAAAATTCTTTGCACTTCACAAGCTTAGTTGTGCTTGATTCGTGTTCCTGAACAAACAAGGGAGGAGGAGCAGCTTTGGAAAATATAGCACTTTTGGAGCCAACAACAGAACTTACTACTTATTTTAATCTATTTTTAACCCTGAGCTCATAGAGACAGGGTTTCTTGGAGACTTTTAGTGTCCATATGTCAGATGTGAGACTTAACAAATGAAAAACTGGGCAGAATAGTGACTGTGGTTAGCAATTAGTCAATGAGTAACTGTCTCATTGGTGGCTTATGTAGAATAATACTTTCTTGCAACGTGCAAAACAAGAATATGAATTTAAGCCTCTTATTTTGAATACTGGTTAATAGGTGCTTTAGAATAATCTTACAGTGACAGTTTCATGTATCCATAATAAGTGTGCATAATGAAAAAACACTAAACTTTATTACCCTGTAGAGTTGTTTTTGCTTTCAAACACTTAATTTTTTGAATTTTAGAGAAGCTATGAACTATTTCCTACTGAGTTTCCTCTGATACAGATATTGTGATTTCAAGTAAACCTCCAGTTAACACTACAGTTATGTCAAACAGGTACTAAATTACTTGGGGTTAGAGCCAAGTATGTAGTGATTTTAAGAAAAGCTAAAACAAAGGTTTGGGGTTAAATGTAGAAAGTCCAAGTCCAAACCTCCTGTAACTGAGCTTGTGAGCAATGTGCTGATTAGATTTCTTGCTTGAAAGCACTTTTTTTTTTTTTTTTTAATGGACATAAGAACTGTTTTTTTTATATAAATATATATATAAATATAAAAATATAAATAAATATATATATAAATATTTTCCCCTCAGGAAACTTATAAAACTGAACTTTATTACTAACCTACCTCCACCTCAAAATGCTTAGTTTTGCATTATTCATTGTGAAAGCTACTTGCTATGGACAGATCACAATTCCTGCCCTGTTCATTTGTCTGACTTCTCTACTCCCTTGTAGTTGTGTGCATGCAATTCATCATTGCTTACCTTATTTCTGAAGCCCCCAGGGGTGAAAAACTTTTAAACACTTTGATAAAGAGTTGTGCCTTTCTCTTTCTTGTCCTCTTCTAGACAATTTTCCTTAAGGCTGACCTTCCTACCTCCAGGGCATTTTGGAAAACCTGGGAAGGAGAAGAGGTGGCTGTTTTCAGATTTTTATTTTTTTTTTCCTGAGCCAAAACCTCTTAGCACTTCACCCCACCTCATCCCCTGCCCCAGGCTTGGGAGAAGCTTTGAATAATAAGTATATCATACTTGAAACAGAGTCAACCATTCAAGCTGCTGTTGTGGTCTTTGTTGCTTTGTTTCCTTTCTTTGTTGAGATCAGCCATGCAACCCATCCGCCATTGTGCAGCTGAAATCAACACTGGAAGCGCAGTTTTATCTTCTAGAAAACTGCTAAGATGAGAGGGGTGAACCCACTCAAGAAATTTTTTCATACCAATGTTTCTGAGACAAATGTTGAGAATTTTCTGCCTTAAATGAACATTCTGGCTGAATCCTTGGAATAAAAGCACAAACAGGCTATTTTACAGGTAGTATTTGGCTAGACTCAGTAAGCAAAACACCCTTCTCAACAGTGAAGAGGTAATCCTGAGAAACCGTGCTTGGAAGAGTGTTGGTGGTGGAAAACCCTACTGTGTGTAATGGTTTATCTTTCTTAAGATGCGTGTTTCTGCCTTGTTTCTTTGGGGCTTGGGGGATGTGGCACCCAGCAGTGTAAAAGTTTTCTTTAACTCTTTCTGATTATGATTCTGTTATGTTAAGAGCTCCTTAGCAGATGAGGCTGTTGCAGATTTTCAGGATGTCTTTCTTAATTCCTAATTCTACTCTGAATATCAGTTTAATACACAGAATATGGGGGGAATTATTTCTTTTCAAGAAAAGTTATCAGATACTCTATCACTGAATTGTGCTAGAAGATTACTGGTAAATCATAATTTTTCTGTGCAGCTGATGGAAGAAATAAATCTATCTAAGCACATCAAAGCGAAGTATTTATGGCTCCCTTAAATAGCCTTTCTAACTCATATTTCCTATATAAATCAGTCTTGTTTGTGACCTTGGCAATACATCAGCACTACAAAAATATCTAAATTGCTTTTTGCCAACTCAAACTGAGGTTCTTTTAACTTACCACTGCCTTCAATTTCTTTAAATATCACAGGAAATGTCCTCTCTGATTAAATACAGTTTAAACACTACAAAATGTTTTGGGAAAAAAAATCTAAGTATATTGTTAGATGATACCTTCATATCACCAATCTGAATTTTTATTACTATGAACTTGACCACAACATACTGTAAATATCTGTTGACATGTAATCTCAAAGAAGCCTGGCTTCAAGTTTGTAGTTATAAGTTCCTTTTAAATTCTTTTTAAAACTATTACATTTTGAAACGTCCTTCTTTGAAGCTAGGATAGATCCCCTGAGGAATTTCCTTGCACTTCACTGGAGGCTTTTTGTCCCTATGCCATAAGGCCAAGAAAACTAGACCTCTTTTTGTTCCTTACTTCTTTTGAGCCTAACCTAAACTGCCTGCTGTTTCTTTTGAAAGTTCATCATGCTTCCATTGACACAAGCCCTGACCCAAATGCATATTGCAGCTTGTCTTCTGCCTTGTAGTTTTTCTGGCACAGAAAGCACAACTGTCATAATCTTTTATCCTTTATTGATGTCAATATATTGATTTTAACAAAAGATCATGCTAGGAGATTTTGGTCTGTTTTCATTTTATCTAGACACTGTCCAGCCATGGTACAACATATGTTGATGACAAAACAGATCTTTGGTGTTTCAGGATGGAGCTTTGATAAAAACAAAAACAATAAAAAGCTAACAAGGAAAAACAAGGTACAAATACCCTTTGCATGGATCGGGTAACTTGTGTGAAAAGAATTCAAATTTAAGAGGAAAATTGGTATCATTGCATTCTTATGACGTTATTTATTTTTTTTCTTTTAGCGAGTGAATGAATGAAATTTCCTCAGAGCTAGAAATTTTACTTTCACCTGGTTCTGCAAGCAACTAAGTATCCAGTTTCATCTAAATCGCTGGAGATGTTCATTACTAAATTCTCATAACATTCCACCCACAGTGAGTAACCAATTCACATGACTGCTGGAATAGCATGAATAATACCTAAGAAATAAAAATGTACATGAGGAAAACCAACCATCCAAAGAGACAGTAAATGAGAGGTTAAAAATAATGTCAGACTGTCAGACTCCCAGCTGAAAGCCTGAAGTTCTTGAAGGCTACAGGAGTATTTCTTAAATTCAGTACTTGGCTTTCTTAAAACAAAACAAAACTTTTTATATTGCTTGAGAAGAGAATCATGGAGATATTTTAGATGCAATGAATCCAACATTTGCAATAAAACAGCATGCCTACACAAGCTCTGTATGATAACATGTTCCTTCAAAATCTGAAAGCTTCCCCTGAGAAAAGAGGAAGGCACTGTCAGAGACCCCATGCCTTCTGATCACCAAGAGCCCCAGCTGGTGGTAGTTACCTCCCCAGGGAAGGAGGGCAGGCTGGGATGCTGCTTTTACATGGTGAAGAAATGTTAGTTGCTTGCTGCCCAAGGGGTCGAGGAAGTGAGTATTGTGGTTAACTCATGGAAGCTCACGGAATTGCCTCAAAACGTGTCTGGTCTCCTGCTTTGTCTTCCCCCAGCTATCAAGGTGAGCTAAATTATAATCATTGTGAATCTGTGTCTTTATGCTGTCTGCAAGTATTAAAAACAAGCTGATTCTGTGGTTACCTGCTTAATTAAAAGTCGGTGCAACTTTATAGCCCTGAGAAATGTACTCCTGATTTACAGGAAAACATAAAAGTCAGAAGAAAATTGGGCCATATAATTTAAAGATCATTATTGCCATTCACTTTGAAATAATACTTCCACATTGGAGCTGAAGTTACATCATTCATTGTGATTTGTACTTTTAGAAATATGAGATGGACAACAATTTTTTCAGACCTCAACCTTTGGCTAGACAGAGTTATGATTAACTATTAAAAGCGGAGTATTAATGTAAAGGAAAAAAAAAAAGATGGCAACAAATTAGAAGTAGAGATCTGCCAGCAAAACATTCTCTTCCAACCAAGAAGAGAATTTATGGAGGGGACAAAAACCTTAGATTGATTAATTTCATTATAATGAGGCACTCTGTTTAAAACAAAAAATCTATTTTTTTAAAAACAAGAGAAAACATAGGATTGGCCTTGAGAATGCAAGAAAGCAGTTGCAGACAAAGATAATGGACAACAGCATTCTGGAAGATTTGTATGTTGATTTTTTTTTTTTTTTTCCATAAGCATTTCTCTGAAGGAAAGGACAAAAGGATTATGTGAGATTTCTCCCACACACCCCCCAATGCCAAACCAGATCACAGATTTCCTTTAATTTTACCTACAGGAGAAATATAATGAACACTGTAGGATGTACATTAGTACTTCTCCCAGACTGGACTAGAATTTGAAACTGGCTCAGAAGACAACACAACCAAGTTTAGCATGAGATTAATCTCCTACTTATTTGTACTATGAGCAGAGATGTTTCCTCCTGTAAAAGTGTTTTTGTTTCCTTAAATAGTAAGGGAATAGCAGCTAAGGAAGAAGCCGGACTATGTGCTATTTTCCATCTTCCAATAGATAGAAAAGATGAGGAAAGATGTTTTCCTGAGTAGAGTTCCATGAGTTTTCCTGAATAGACCACAGAGGATATAAATTAACAGACTTCATCCAAAGTAAACCAGATGTCTTTTATCCAGTCTACTTTCTGGCATATCTAAGGACATGATAAATCATTGATAAGGGAAATAAGGAAAGGTGGTGGCAACTGAATACCTGATTGTTCCATATTTTTACTTTCAATAGCATTCAAAGAACACTGCAAAACAGATGAGTTATGTAATTATTCCCCTTCAAAGTTTTATTTTCTTCATTCACCAGACCTGTTAAAATGCCTTAGATTTTAGCTCTAGTAAAAATCTGGAAAGACTACCTCTTTCCCACCATCAATAATTAAATGACATGATTTGAGACCCCTCTTTTACCTTAAAGACTAATGAATTATATTTAAAAACAAAATATTAAAATTAGACAAACTCATTAAATTGAGGAAGACTCATAATGGGTTCACAAGAAACTGAAAAAGGCAGCTGTTGCTTTGCGGGGGTCCCAAGCAGAAGAGTTCCCTAAGCTGTCCCATTTAGATGACCTGTAGATCAGATGATTGCTGAGAGTGCCACCTCAGAGGTCTGGTTCAGAGCACTGTGCCCAGATGATGCAGCAGCCATTTCAGCTATTTTATATCTTCATTCACTGCATCAGATGATGAGTGAAAAGGCAGAAGAATGCAGAAATATTTCTCTTTCTGATATAGAAACTGGAGAGGGTAAGTTCCTCTCTATGCCATTGCAATGGCCAGATGCAATCCCCACCTTGCAGTAGCCAAAACAAACGACTGCAAAAATGGAAAACAAGATTCTACCTTACTATTTTCAAGCAACAGCTTTGAGGGTCCATATTCATAAATGTGGCTCCAGGGGTCTAGGAAGTGAAAAACAGAAGGCAGTTTAGGGGTTTAATCTTCTGTTGCAAAACAGGATTTAATCATTTTTAGCTCTTTTTAGTCCTAGTATTCAGTGTATCAGTATAGGTTGCTTTTAAAACTTGGTCTTCAGAATTCTATCTTATATGAAAACATCTATGGATCATAGCAAGTTTTCAAACAAATTTTCTCCTTACTCAATAAAATAAAATATTGCTGTGAACTGAGTGAATAAACAAATAAACCACACCAAACTTATACAAAATATACCCCCCAAGTAAGCCTTTAGAAGTCAGAAAGATTGTTTTCTGGCAATCCCAAATTTCTGCTCTAAGTTCTAAAAATGTTTTTGTCAGAAATATCTTTTTTGTTTGAAAAACACTTCTATTAGTTTCAGTTTTCAATAAAGGAAAATGTTTGTGAGTGCTCTTTATAATATCATATAATCTGTTCCTTTTTCATTAAAATCAAAGCAGTGTGTACATGTGATTTTTTTCACCAACCAGCACATTCTGGTCACATCCATTATTTTTCATATGGTGAGACCAATCTCATAAGATGGAAGCAGATGGTAACAGTTCCCCCAGTATCATCAAATCAAATTGAGACAGCAAAAATAAACATTGGTCCCAAGCTTAGAAACTAGGTGAATATTCTGCATTCTGAAAAGCTCATTCTGAAAAGCTGTGCCAATTTCTTTAGAAACCATGAACAAAATAATGTTGATTAAGAAATAACAATGCATATCCAGAAATAATTCTTAGGAGAGATGAGTGTACTGGAGATGCGAGACTACCTCATACTTAATCTTCCATATCAAGATGGGTTTCATTCAAAATGTGTGAATATTCTCCCTCTGATCTTTGTGTTGAGAAAGTACTCTTATCAATATTAATTCTATGTAACCTGAGGTTCAGTATTGAAATCAAGAACTACAGGTAATATTTGCATTTTCTTTGCTTCCTCTATTGAACAATCAAAAACACTAAAATATCACTACTATATGATGAAAATTCTTATAGTAAATATCTTCCAAAATCACTGTCTTACTATTAACATCAAACTCTGGTTCTGTATTTTTCTTTTTTACATTTCTTTCATGTATTTATTTTTCACCATTCAAAAATATTAAATCATGGCAAATGACAAGCAGCTGTTGGAAAAAACAATATCTTTCTGAAGGAGGAAAACCAAACATATTGGGAATATAATATCAGATCACATCAGCCTTAGTTATGCTTCTTATTTTGAACATAAAGTGTAAGGAATAAATATTTTCATTGATTAGGACTTTGAATGTATTTGCTATGTTAAAAAGAAAAGTCTAAAGTGAACTTATTTTGGTACAATGAAATAAAACTACCACCTTCTAGGATTTCATTCTGGCAAAACCCTTTAGTTTTCTTCCCTCTGTCTGTCCATCTTCATGGATCCATACAATGACATCTCTTCTGCATTTGGCTAATCTTCTCTAATCCAAAGATCGAGGACACCAGATGGTTTCAAAGAAATTATTACCTATTACCGTAGATCGGGTCTTTCCCTGCTCTTCAAACAACAATAACAATAAAAAGAAAACATCACCCCTTGAGATTTATTTTTTCAATTATCTCTCATGTGTAACGTTTTCATCTCAAACAATTTACATTGGTAAATTTGTATGTAACAGAAAATTCAGTATTCTAGTAGTGATGTAGGGGAGCTGACAGAAAAGCAGCACAATTTCTATCTTGCCAAACTGTTGCCTTTGACAGAGGAATAGCAGTAACAATGCCTATGACACTAATGCTTTTATGTGACATTTGAATAGTGAGTGGAGTAGTGAAAAAGGAGAGGGTTTATGTGAAGTAGCCTGGGACAATAACATAGCATTTGTGTGATACTGGTATCGTATATTTTATAGATAGGGAGAATAACTCTGCTCAGGTAAAAATACTTAGCAGCCCCTCTCATATGGAATGCTTTCTTTGTTATCTTCCAGAAGGTGACTTATCCTGTAAGAAATATGTTGCACAACCCATCGTGTGTCTTGATATTCATCGCAAAATAAATGTTATGACATATTAATTTGATGAAGAGATACCATGAAAAATATCACAGCATAAAAGGAAAGTGTTATGACTAACAGTGTTCATAAATGAAAAATTGTTCTCCTTAGTGTAGTCAAAGGTAGTCTGTATTTTAGATTTTGGTATAATCAGTACCCAACTTAAATAAGTTATGTCTTCTAAATTTTAGATGGCAAGATGTTAGATCACTAACAGGATGTATGGTACATGTGCTAACACAGGAGTGAGGGAAAGAAAATCCCCTAGCATTGTTGAATAACATAATTCTTGTGGTTTGGTACTGGGTAGAAGAGGGAATTTCAGTCTTACAGTGAATCCTCTTGTTATTCAATTCCTCTTGTAATTTGGGGTGTTTGGAAGAAGTACAACGGGTTACTGTTTTCTTCAAGTCTGGGTCTATAATCTCATTAGAGTAAAGGGAGAATTCACAGCCTAATGTAGTATTCTGTCCAGTCTGAAGAACTTCATAAGACAGAATCACATCAGTCAAAGCATCTCTTTTTTTAATAATTTGTAAGCCCAAAGACTATAAACATAATTTCATAATTTTTAATGATTAGAAGACTGTGTTTTGCAGCCTCCATCAATGTCAAACATACCTTGTGACTTAAACAAAAAAAAAGCTATAATCTATTTGACATGGACTATTAAGTATGTCAATATGTTTTCCAGTTTATTGTTACTATACATTTTCTTATCTTTATTGCATTGATTTGAAGTCATCAGGCAATTTATGACATCAAATATTTAACAAAGGAGCATAAACGTTGATTTTAATGTGAATTTCCACTAAGTCTTCATTACACACTACTCTGACATTGCTATTTTTTCCTTTAAATGCATATGCATCACAAGATACCTAGCCACTAAGAAGCTTATGTCCACTAATTTAACAATATTTCTGGCAAATTCATAGTATCTCCCTTGTTAGAGTAGTACTTCTGTTTCATAGTCACAGAAATAACCACCCAGCGCTCCTTATAGCAGAAGTGTTTTGGTTCATGGACTCATCCTGCAAATGTTCAAAAAGTAGTAACATAACATTTCAATAGTACTAAAACCTGCTCAAGTTTAGTTGCCAACTTGTGCTCTATTTGCAAGTAAAATGTGCCTTCCTTCCTAATCATCTGCTTCTTTAACCGATCATTTCCCATTCATTTAATAATATATGACAAGTGTCTTCCAAACATGTTTTATCCTTAGACTGTCTCATCATCATTATCTTGTATGGTAGCAGTGCCAGTCTCAAAAGAAATGAACAACATTAGGAACACAAATATGTAGGTTGCAGGTCACTTAAAAAATATAAAATGTTTTGAGTAAGGCCTATCTAAATAACACCAATGCATTTCTTTATGAAAATACGGAAAGCAACTGAAGTTCCATTTGGGGAATTTTGATTAATCAATGAGTGTTTTACCCAATATCTATTATTTGTGCTTTGATTAATCTGAAATACATTACCATAGTGATGATACTGAAAAAATATCCATTTCTAAAATACAAGTTGAAAAATTATCTATGTACAAAGAAAGAATCGTGTATTACGCTGATCAGGAAGAAATGGCTAGTTTTGATTGAAGTGTTCAAAATGTATATGTATCTAAGTGGGGAAAAAAAATACATATATATGTGTGTTTGTAAATGTTAATGCATGAGTCAATTGTACTTTTGTGAGTCAAAATATTGTTATTTTTATTTAAAAGATATTTAGATGATCCAGCAAAAATAAATACTCTTCTACAAGATCCGTAAAAAGATCTTGTCCTGTGTCATATTTCAGGCTCTAGAAAAGAGCTAAAATGATGGGATGAAGCATATATTTAATCAAAATTCACTGTGCATAACTTATTCTGGTATTTTAATTATTCTGGACCAATAGTTTGAATGATCTTCCCCAAAATCCGTATCTTCTGAGTCAAGATTGTGAAAAATGTATTTGGGAGAAGAGATATTTCCAATATCTTTGCAACAATGCAGATGAATAGTAGGAAAGGAATGACATAATAAAAATAATAACAATTAAAGATAAACTAAGATAACAGGCTAATATAAATTAGTTCAATCATTTTAATATTTCATACACCACCACCACCCTCCCCCCCAGAAAAAAAAAAGCCTTATGATTTTAGTATCACATGGCTCATGGCTGGGCCTAAGCATATACTTGTTTTTCTTTATATGCCTCAATTCTATTTAATGTATGCAACACTGAAAAACTAGTTCTATGTTTCTATGTTTGGAAATTTAAGGCAGAGTTTTGTTTTTGTTGTCGTTGTTTGTGCTTGTTTGGTTTGGTGAATACTAGCACCCCATTTTTTTTCTGTTTTGGGGAATGTATGGAAGCATAGAACTACATTAGAACATTCAGAATTTACTATGGTAATAAGAGCTGATAATCTTGGGAAAAGTAATGAAAAATTTGAGTGTTAATTATAGAATTGGTGGATTTAGGCAAATTTTCCATACTGCCTACAGTGCATGTGCACTCTGAGAATTTTATTAATAGAGACAAACGAGCTGAGCAACAAGACAAACACTGGTTCTCAGAAAATGTGGTATACAACCTAGGTAGCTCAAGGTAGAATAACCATTTATCATTTAAACAGTGTTTTAAAGCTTCAATCACTTTAATATTAGCCACAGGACCAGTGTACAGTAAGTTTCTACTTACAGCCTTGACTCTCAGCTGACCTTACTGAGGTGGTATCAAGACATCTGCCTAGGATGATCACGTTACTGATTACATGATTTATTTGTTGCATTTGTGAGATGAAGACAGAGTTTAGGAGGAAATCAAAGTCATTTGTGCCAATAAACCATGCAATAACAATTCAGCATGTTTACAGGTTTATTTTAGAAATGTTTGCCTGGGATTCACATAGAGTAACTCATTACTGGATATCAATAACTTGATTATGCAAAGTAACAATCTGTTTTCAAGCTTCCAAAGATACCACATAAATCACCTGCATCTAAACTCCTTCATGTTACAAACTGTAAGTCAAAAGCCATGAAAATTTTTTTCTTAAAACCCCACTATGTCAAAAGCCAGACCCTGCTATCAACACTTCCTAAGTTGTCCAAAACTACTGCATAGTCTTAATTTTACAATTGAAAAATTATTTGTGTCAAACGGAAACAAAAGGTGGTTAAAAAAAAAAAAAAAAAAAAAAGGTGATGCAGTTGTATGCTTAAAAAGAAGGAAGCAAACAAGGAAAAAAAAGGCAAACAAAAAAGACCCTGTGCACAAATTTTATCTCAGTTGTTTTTCATTGTCAGTGATGCATCTCCATCAATTTAATACTTTCTCAACTAGCATGCCATGATTTTGGCTGTCACCTCGCTAGAGAGCATGCCATAAGCCTGAACTAGTTGGCTTCAGGACAGCTTTCCCAATGCCTTTTGATTGCAGAGGATGAGAGGATTGGTAAGGCTGGCCATACATAAAGCAATTCTGTCCCCTTTATCTCATAGTCTTGCTTTCAGTGAGCAACCAAACTAAATATGTTTATACATGGCAACTCTCGGACAGCATCCAGAGCCATAGGAATGTGAAAAGAAACAGAAGAATTCATGGAGGCAAATGGAGCTGCTGAGCCATGGGACAAGAGCACAGCAGGAGTTTGGCAGCTCCCCTCTCCACAGCTGGTGTGATGCAGCCACTCTGGGATCATGGGGAGCAAGCTGGGAGTGCTGAGCTGCAAGCTGCACCTTGTTAGGGGAATTCCTCTTCCTAGGAAGAGATTTAATTGCAGCCATCTTCAAACAAATTGAAAAATAACCAGAAGGTGAGTAAGTGAAAGATTCATTTAATAATCTCAACAAGGCCTTTAACAAGTGCTAATGATCATACCTGAGAAAATATCTGCTTCGGATTCAGAATTATTAATATAGGTGCAGGAGGGATGATAGGAATTGACACCAATTTAAGAGGGGGAGCAGAAGTGGAACTTGCTAAATAAAGCAACTACTGTTCAAATACCTCAGTGACGCAAATGTTTGCTAGATTTTCAAGAGATGAGATATTTTGACTTCTATGCATGTTTTCTAGCAAGAAAGGCAGCTTTTCTAGCATGTCCTGCACAACATTGTCTTAGTCACACATTCTGACACCTTTCAATAAATTCCCAGAAGCAGCTCTTCTTTATGGTCTTCAAAGAAATACACGTAGAGTCCCAAATCTCTGGCATGTCAGGGAACAGGCTCAGATGAGATCTAAATCAAATACTCTGTAATATTCAATATAATTTGAAACCACACTACGCAATAACATTGATACAACCACTGTGGTATAATCACAGTATAGTCTAAAATTGCACGATCACTTCTCCGACCAAAGGGGAAAAAAAAGTCTGGCTACACAAATCAATTAAACCATGGCTTGCTTGTGGCTGATCTTCTCCTTTCCATTTCTCAGGTCTGGGTCCTTGTATCAACCTAATATGTAGTGTTGGTTTATTTTTATTTTTTTCATAATGGTTTTAGTTATGTCATTTCCAAGACAAATCATACACTCATTTGTCACTATCTTTACAGTTATGGGAACTGAGCACTGACAACCTTTTTCTTTGTTTTTTTGTTTAAATAGGTCCAATGTGGCTGATTCCAATGAAACTGTTGGTTGCAGTGCCAGAGCTGCTATAGTTTCTTCACTGTCTGAAGAAACTGAATTCTAGAAAAGAACTAAAATGATCTGACCCATGCTGTGCTGTAAGCTTTTACTCAATTTTCAATAACTATTACTCTGAGGTCTTCTTCCAGCATTATACTTCATCCCAGCTTCTATTTGAATATCTGTATTTTACATTATTTTCCTCACATATTAGTTTGTATTTTTCCTATTTGAATCTCATTTTGTAATTTTCTGTCTGATTCCTTAATCTTACTTGGTCCCCTTTGTGTTATTCCTTTGTGCTCTCTGGTGTTCACCTCAAGTTCTAATTTATTCTCACCTGCATATTTCATTAATGTATTTTTACTCCCACATCCACATTATTAATAAAGACATTAAACTGAATGAATCTCCACAGAATGCTGTTAAATAACACCCTCCCCCCGCCCCCCCCAATACACACACACTCCAAATTTAATACTTTAAGCCTTTATTTTACAGTCAGCTCTCAAGCCATGTGACAATGATCTTCTGCAAGTCATTGGGAAATAATTTGCTGTGAGGTATCAGTCAAGCACTTTTCTAGACTCTATATATATTGAATTCCTTTTATCCACTAAGTAGGTAATGATGTCAAAAAAAAAAAAAAAAGGAAAACACAAAAACAAATGACAGAATTTGTTTTTAGGAAACAGTTGCTGTATTTTATTACTTGATGACTGGGTTTGGGATTAAAGAAAGAACGATCTGAATTATTTTTATAACCTTTGTAGTGCGATTTATAGACCATGGTTTTCAGCTTTCCCCACGATCACTTGAATTCCCCTGGCATCTGGACCTGCTTCTGCTGCTCATAGTGTTTAGCACTAAACCCTTGTTCTCATGATAGGATAGCAGGGCAAAAGGCTCCTCCAGACCGACTCTTCTGCTGAACTATGGCAAAGCTTCCAGCAGGTTCTGCTGTGAGTGCTGCAACCAAGTATGCTGTGATACATCTCCCACAGACTACAAAGTCACCTTTGTGCTGTCTCGAAAGCTTCCATCGCACTCTCACGTGGGAGATGTGCCCCCAGCTCAACCTTCTGACTACGGTGTCTGGGAAGACAGCATGCCCCATTGAGTTAGTGCTGTTTTGTTTTTGCTCTTTTCTGACTGCTTTCTGACACTTTCTTCTCTTTGTTAAATTGTTTCCCTCCCTAGCAATTTTCTCCTAGTTACTTGTGTTCTTTTCTAATTACTAGAAGCAATTAGACTAATTCTCCTCCTTTCTACAGGTTCTGTATTTGACAGTGGAATCCGATTAGGACTGAATTCAGCTGTGGTTATCATCTATCTAGCAAACTGTGTGTTTTGGGAAGGTAAGTTGGAGACTATTGTATTCATTTAGCTGTTTAAAGCAATATTCAGTGTTAATAAAAAATGCCACAGTCTTTCATTAGGACATAATGCAGTGACTGGAAGAGAAAATCCACTTTTTCACGTCTTTTATTTTAGACTTGTGCAAAGACTGCACCAAAAATAATCTAGGGAGTCCAGCCACAAGGTAAAATATGGAATTCTCACATATCAAGCAATGCCCAGGAGAAAAATAAATTTGCCTTAGAATGACTATTGGAATAGCTGATTTTTAAGACTTGCTGGACTTCTTAGTTCCAAAGAGGATGTTTTGACATCTAAACGGTGTGCCCTAATGTATCAAACCAAACACTAAATAAATTATTAAGCCTGTGTGGGCTGCTTATTTCCATTTCAAATAAAACACAAATCAAATACGACATTTAAAACTTTTCTCTAATGTTTATAAAGAGTGTTAAGAAGAGCTCACACTTGTAAAAGAAGCTTGTTCAGTGCTTATAAGACTGATCTATCAATAGTGGCAGTCATTAAAAATACAGATATTCCATATGATGATTCAGGAGAACGTTTGTGGTTTAATATGTTCGAAGATTAATACTGACAATAAAAACACTGCCTCCATTTTTCTGGGCAGACATTCTCCCTTTGGCCAACAAACTCAGTTCTGATGTAATGCTTGCTTAAGGTGTTCCTGAGATGGTTAAACTGACTGTAGTAGTGTTGGACTCTGGGGATTTGGGCTTCCTGGCTTTTTTTAGTGATGTAAAGCCGAGCTCTCTTCTCTCCTTTCTGTAGCAAAAAGGACAATGTCTGGTAAGAGTTCTATTTGTAATAGAACTCTTTGGCCTTTGTAGCTAATGAAAGTTAATTTGCAATAAAGCAGTCCTTGGATTTCTATAGTTTGAGAATCAGACTGTTTAAATTACAAAATGATAGTAAGTAAGGCATGAGGGACACTTCTACGCACTGCTGTCAACCTGATGTGTGCGTCTTCTGCATGTGCTGTGCTAATCACTGTAGATGTTACCAAGAATGTACAGGGTCAGCAAGGATGCTAGAAAGCAAGCATCTCTAGCTCATTACAGATGTTACAGCACAGGGAAAATGAAAACTACAGAGTACATTTGTGCCATACTAACCTAGGTGTTCTGAATGTCCTCTAGATGAAATTCTGCAGGCACTGGATCCAAGACAGCTACTGGATCCAAGACAGCTTGACACTTTAGATTTATAATACAAGCACCTAAAATAGCTATGGATTAAGCTGCTTTAATTTTTATTATTAATAATACATTTCGTATTTTCAATTCACTGTTATTTTAAGGCTTACCAACATCATGATTCTTAAGAATATGTTTAGCACAAGCTCTATATGTAGAATTTAGCAAAACTGTCTATTTTTATCTTTATTAACAATTTTGAGATTGCATATTTTTTATTTTATGATAGTTTCATATAAAGCCACAACAAATGAGCAGAATGTATTAAGAAAAGGACAAAATGTTCATCTGAGAGTTTTTTTTTTTCTGGTGATGGTGGTTGGTTGTTCATTTGCATTGTTTTGCTTTGGTTAGTTCTGAATTTGCTTATTCAATCTTATTTGAATCCTTATCTGCACTTTTGGGTTGGATTTTCTTAAGTCAAGTTGTTCTCTGTTCAGACACATGTGCTTTCAGTGTATCCCTGCATGAAATATAGATCACTGTAGACCACCTAGCACATGAGGCTTTGACTCCCTTCATGAAAAAAGCAGCTAAGCAGACAACTGTAAGCAGAGGCACAAAACGAATTTTCCAAGACACTTTCAAAGCTAGCTCAAATTGCTAAGATTTTAGTGAGTACTGGGGCAGGTACTTAAAATACATGGTGAAATTCCCATCTAATGTTAAAGTCCATTGTTATGTTGCTGGAGGAAGTTCTAAAAAATTTTCAGAGACTGGTGGATTCTCTTCTGAATCTTTTTAATATGCTGGTCAAAAATAATCTGTTAAACATAACTTCCGAGAGAAAATAGATTTTACTAAATGTTCTGGGGCCTGAGCTTTCTGTTTCAATAAAAAGTTCAGTGTCCAAAAAACAAACAAACAATTTTTTTTCCCATTCTTCTTGTATAGCATCATGCAGAGCAGTAAGTTCTTAGTCCTCTCTTACAGAATCATAGAATCATAAAGTCATCTAGGTTGGAAAGGACCTCCAAGACCACAAAGTCCAACAATCAAGCTGACCTACCAAATCCCATCAATAATCATGTGCCACAAATATGTCAGCATTTCTTCCTATATTTTTCCTATAGCTACTGTTGTGCTAAATTTTCAAATTTTTGTCTAAACCTAGTTTATTCTCCCAGCTCCAGCTGATGACTGCTAAAGAAATTTAACTTTGTTCCCTGTCCTTTACACATATTTGCAAACCTTCTAGTATACAAAAATCCTTTGCAAAAAGGAAAAAAAACTAACTTTTTCACCGTGTCCATGGTGAATAAAAAAAGAAGTTAATTAGACTAGATTGCAGCAAGAAAGAACCTAGATTAGATATTGTGAAGAACATTGTGATGATAAAGATATTGAAAGCAACAGAATAAATTGTTGAGGGAAAACTGTAGCTGCCATCATGGGACACCTTCATTAATAGGTTAGATAAACATCAGCCAGGAATGACAAAGATAAAATTGACCTTGTCTGAGGCAAGATGCCAGACTACACTTTTCGAGGTACTTTTCAGACTATTCCATGATTCTGTCCCCGTAGCTGTATATGTGCCAGTTTCACAGCTGTCAACAGGACAACTCAGAAAAGCTAACCTCATGTGAAAGACTCTCCACGGTCAGAACATTTACATCTGCATTCTGCCACAGTGAAAAAGATGAAAAATATATATTTCTGTAGTGCTCTAGTTTTTGCTTTTTGATTTGTTTACCATCTGTTCCCTAGCATAAATTTCTTAACATATATTTTATACTATAAAGAGAGATATTATTCTAACTTTATATGGGAAAAGGTCAGATTATCTATTTCTTGGAAAATTCCTTTTGCTTTTAAAACTGGGTTTTTATATAAAAGCAATACCCAGGAGAAAGCATGTATAAACAAATGTATTCACAATCATTAAATATTATATTTTGAAAAAAAATATATATTGAAATAGAGCTTTGAAGTTTCTCAGGATTTCCAGGTTTTAGTTTCCTGATACTTCTCTAGTCGTTATGGAGCTGAAAGAGCAAAATTTTAAAGGGACATATGGATAATCTATCATCCCTGCAGCACGGGTGACTCTTCTTCCTCAGGAAGGCTGAAAGTTACTTTAACAATTCTAGGGAGCTTTTACTGCAGCTGGGATTCTCATGAGCTTTCAGCTCCAAGTTTTTAGGTCTTGTGACAAGAAACTTTGAGATCTCTAATTCTAGGACAGTCCACAGTATGGAACTGTTCTTCAGAGAACAGTGCTTAGAGATAACTTGAAAGTTCAGGCTCTGGGACAATGTCATTCCAGATAAAGAGAGCTTGGAAGCCCAGTAGTTGTTAGAGCAACCTCATTGGCACCACTGAGCTGAGTTCTTCATTCTCCACTCATGTGGTATGATGAGAGTAGGCTGCTGGAAACACTGTTTGCCGGTTATCACAAGATTGTTGAATCTGTTTCCATAACTTTCATAATTTAGCATTTTCCAGTAAAAATCTTCTTTTATTTGGAAAACAGCCAAGCAGGTTTATATTTAATATTATCTGAAGCTTTGGATGGAAATCTTTTAAAAGTATTTTGTAAGGAAAAGCAAAGATGAAACAAAACAATATAAAGCACTCTGAATTCTATTTGCCTACAAAATCAAAGTTATTTCATATACTAGATCTCCTTCATAACTCTGCCAATTTTAATGGGCTTGCTGTCACACATTTCTGGGGGTTTTCAAATTTTGCTTCTCTGCTGCTGTGTGGAAGAGCAATGCCAGCAACACATGAATTGACTAACAAACTGAGTGTATATTGGAAACAGTTACTTTGTCAATACACAGTGTGCTGCCAAATGCAAAAATGTCAAACAAACTGAAAAACAGATACGAATTCTTGTTTAATCTCCTATAGTTAGTGTAGTTTCACTTGCTCTTTGCAAAAATTGCAGGTAAACTGTTTTCAGTCAGAAATGATTTTAATTGTCAGTCTCTCTTCAACATTGCATAAATCTTAACCCAATGAAAATTACACAATTAGCTGCAAACTATAAACTGTCAAAATGGATCCTCTATAAAATAAAATAGACTAGCTTTGTTTAGTCTCAGTGTTTTCTCCATACTAGAATCGTTGTTAGGTTATTTTAATTGTATGTTGTTAAAGAACGATTGGATGATATGAATATAAACTGCTTAAGTATTTATGATGTGGGCCTTAATTAAGCTTCACTTCATTTCTTACAACTGCAGAAAGCACAAGAACCTTGTCCAATGTATTTTGGTAAAAATAGGATCCTACCTACTTTGAGTAATAAAGGAATTTCTTGGATGGGAGACCATCTGGAAACTTGTTCAGAAATAAAAGAGGAAGGAGATAGTGAAAGGTCACAAAGCAGAAGATAAATTGCACAGACTTAAAAGAGAGAAAAAGAATCTGAAAATCCTGAACCCAATTGTATTATAACATTCAAGAAGGTCTGACTTGCAGGTTTATTCTCAGTTCTTTCCTTACAAAAGTAGTTCCCAATTTTTTCTTCCCTGTGTACTCAAAACAGGACCTTCATTCTCTTCTCTTCTTCCCAGCCTACAATGACAATGATTGCTAATTTTGTCTACCTTGCCACATTCCCATTCATTTTATTTCCTTTATCTGTTGTGGTAGAAGTGAGACATCAGATTTTAGATTCTACAGTTTTTATAACAAAAAGCTGTTTGGTTTATGATTCAGTATTTTATACGCACTGCAAATTCACATCTGTTTTTACACTGTTGAGATGATTTTTTGAAAAGCGTATGCTCAGTTTCACTTTTAGCTTATCTGCTTCAAAATCCTTGCAGGATGCTCTTCATAATGCAGTCTTTCTCTTCACTTGTTCTCAGATTACTGCTACTGTTCTCATGTATTGGGTACTCACATGATTCCCATTTGTTCTACATCTTTGTGTCCATAAAGTTTCATTTTTCAGTTAGATTTTTCAGGTACCATTTTCTTCATTTCTATTTCTCTTTAGTGCTTTATGCTACTTACCTACTGTTTTATGCTCTAATGATTCATATTTACAGATCTTCTTAAGGAATGTCTACACTGTAATCTAACTTTGTACTCCAGCTCGTGATTTTTGACATATATATGTGGTCTGCACACATGCTATATTTATGTATCTGATATGTTTTGATTCTATGTTTCTTTGTACAAATGGGGAAGGAAGGGGAGAGGAAAGGAGTTAAAAGATTCCATTTAATGCACTCAATGTGCAGACATGATTATTCTTTTATCTTTCTAACATCCTCTCTGCACAGGCACCTGGGGGGAAAAGGCAGTGGATGTGTTCTCCTGTGATGGACAGGGCTATCTATACAGGAGTTCTGGAGGCAGAAATTACACAACTCACACAGGAACAGCAACGATGTGGTAATGTAGGTACAGGTTTGTTGATGAATGTTATAAAAGTTTAAGGTTGGGTGTGCTGTATTGATGACTCTGGTGTTATTGTAGCAACACTGTTACCATTTTCATTCCCAATCCCATGTCCATCATATTTATAGTGTTGTATAAATTCTTGTAGTCATTCAGTCAATTACATTTATTGCTCAAATATTTCAAGCTAACATTTTATTTATTTTAGTGGCAATGATGTAATTGTATTTATTTCTTTTCTTTTCTTTGAAGACTCCCATCTCATCAGTCCTACCTGAGTGGTCTTTCATTTAAGCTTATTATGCTGATGTTTTCCTGGCTTGAATCCATTCCCTAATTTTTGAAATTAGTTTCAATTTATTATAGAAATAGACTTCTTCAAACACTAGAGCCTTGTTTTTCACCTTTCTCCTACTGTCTGATAGTCAGAGTGACACAGTCGTCCTTTAACCTCCATTTTATTTAATTGTTCTAAAGAGTATGGCACTGTGACATTACATCCTAGATCAAGAAATTAAACATTTTATTTTAGAGAAAATAAACCAAAGAAAAAGATTTTTGTAATTGTGCACTGCAGATTGGAAAGTCTGCAGGAATCCAACAGAGAATGATAGATTTGGAAGATATTTAGAGTATATTCTTCTTATACCTGCTAAGCTTTCTAATTGTTTCATTATTGGGATAAACAATGTGCCATCTCTCTGTGATGTAGTCAGAGTTTATGAAATATTTCTCATTAAAGACATGCTGTACTAATAGCTATAAAATAACCACAGAGATGCATTTTAGGGAATGAGGCTGGCTTGGGTCACCACAGGAGATCCGCTGATATTAGTCATTCTGCCAATGTTCACAACTTTGCTCAACTTATTGATTCTCTGCAGAAAAGGGAAAAAAAGCCAATCTATCTGTTTTTCATGATGAAAATCAAAGAATAACATGAAAAAATCTTTTTTTCCCCCTCTTACTAGATTCATGACATGCCTTTCTTCACTGGCACATTTAATGACAAGAAACTCCAATATGGTTTGATGGCTATAAGCCAAGCTAATTACACAATCTGAGATCTTAGGTTTCTGTAAGTCAATATTCAGAACAATTTAGAATATATTTGAACAATGTAGACATAAAGGTCAAGTTACAATATTAATTCTTTCTAGGTAGGCCCAATATATTAAAATATATTTTCCTCCCTGTTTGAAAAGTCAGAGCATTCAAATACAATCAAGATACTTTGTCAATTATCCATCTATACCAAATGAGAAAAGAGGCAGCTTTGTGCTGTGCATACTTTCTTGCATTTTAATGATGTGAATTTCTTTCTGTCAGACATAAGAAATTCAGAGGAGTGACCCCTCAGCAGCTTCTTTAAGTGGTGCTCAGTAATAAATAATTTATCTGTAAGAATAAGGACTTGGAGACATTCAGCATAGGAGTTTAATAAATAATATGTCTGAATACTTTTATAGTATATTGTCATATCTGTTCTGAATGCACAGGCTGATTTTTTTATATTGAGTTCTAAATTTGGGAAACATTATTTTTCCATCTTTCCATAAAACTTTGGGCACTTATTTGTGGGTTGGGAGGTGGCAAATTCAATTTCTTCTCTTCCAGGAACTGAATGCAGAATAGGATAGTTTATGATAATACATGCAAAAACTTCTGTAGATATCTTATACCTAGTGTCATTCTTTCACCCACCTCTGAAGAATAATACCTTTATTGTTCTGTGTGTTAGTGTTCTGTTTGACAGCACTGGTGAATTTCCTGCGGTTGTTTGTCAGTTTTAGTACAAAGTAAATGTTGCTTAGATGCTCCAAATTGATTATGTTCACCCTCAGGCAATTTCACAATAACCTATTGCAGATTAAAATCACAAACCGCTATGTCACCTCCAGTCCTTATTAAGATAATTGACCCTCCTACTGAATTAATAATCTACAACCTGGTTGCTTAAATATGCTTGCTACTAAATAGTTCTCCTAAAGTCTAAATGGTAACATATTTTGATGAGATAATTGAGCTTGTTTGTCTTCTTATTCAGTTAAACATCCTGGACTGGCAAGAGCATATTGTTTAAAATTCTTCCTGACAGAAAAATGTGGAAGACCCTGAATTCTCCAGGGATATTTTTCATAATTTCTAAGTTATTTTATTCATTATGCCTCTGATATTCAAATGAAAAAAAAAAAAAAGTGAGAAGCTAAGCTATTTAAACTTAAAGTTATCAGTGCAAGTATAATTTGACTTTATAAATTTATTGTCCCTGAAACAAAACTTTTTATATGCTAGAAGGAATCCTTCTATATTTTCTCATAATCAATATGGGTTTACTTGAATTTTTAAATTAGAAGGAATTTATCTAAATATAATTTAAAATTAATCTTTTATTTGATAATTTGTAATTTCTAATAGAGATGATGAGCCTCAGGATAGATTGGATTTCTTTCAGTATTGAGATTTATGTATGTTGTTAACTAGATGTAGTAACATATAAAAAAAGCTTTGTTTCTCTCATTATGTTAACCATTTACATCTGGTTGTCATTTTCCATATCTCATTGTTGCTTCCCACTTTCCCTTTCTACTTACTTCCCTTATTGTTATGTTCCTCCTTGTCCCAGTATTTAAAGTTAATGTATACACCATTCAGATATGACAAACAAATGGGTTGGTTCAAGAAGATTGTATGAAACTTGTTTGAAAATATGATCCAATTTCACTTCTTAGCTTTGTGTTGTTATTGTTTTGTTTTAGTTAAGTAGAGATCTTTTTCCTTTCTTTTAAAGCAATGGCAAACATGTCGATAGTTGATTAATTTATAATAAATCAAACTGATACAATGGATGCTCCTACCATGAGCATACTCAAAAAGGTCCGATCCAGCTAGAGTTAGTACTACAGTAGGGAATCTTAATGGAGTTCTAGAACATACGTGTATCTATTGTACTTCACCCCTTAAGTACTACCATGTATGTCAGCATAAGTGCATCTCCAATTTCTTAGTGAGTAAAAGGAATTCTGTGTATATTGCACTCAAGTCTTGAATCCAGGTTGCTTATTTGCATGACCATGTGGAATCTGTTGAGATATTGCAATGAGGAATATTGATGAAATCTGAACTTCAGGTTTTAAAAGCTTTTAAGTATAAAAAATACAGAAAGTACAGAAAGTACTTTATAAAAATGTATAATATCCAAACAAAAAGAAGCAGACAAGAAAAATGTATACAGAGATTTCTTCATTCTTGAATGTGATTTTGCATTACTGATGCAGTATCATCATTTCTTTTTAACTCTTAAGGTCTCTAATGACCTTAGATATCAGAAATTTCATACTCTGACCTATTGGATAACTGGGCATATTAGTCAATGTCTACTATCAATTTCATTTCACTACATTACTCTTAGCACCTAGATCAAAACTTCTTTATGTTACAATATACATCAGTTATTCTAGAGCTACAAATCAATCTTGTCAACATATTAAGTTTTATAACTTCTTTATAGTGGTACTGTTTCTTGGTAATAACTTCTTGTACCAGCCAGCAATACAGAGAAATAATCAATTAAAAACAGCAACAACAAACATATGCTATCAAAATAATACTAAAAATAAATCCTCAAAATGGCCAAATTCATTGAAAGAACTAAAATTAATTCTCTCAGCATTCAGTTGCTTTGTGAGACGAGTATACTAGAAAAATTTCTTTATCCTTTCTGACTTTAAAACATTTATTTTTTTCAGGATTGCTTCTTAAAGAGCATATTACTTTATCAAGATCTATCCAACAGTAGTATTAAATTTAGCCTTCTGTATTTGCTCTAATGTACGAAAACATTAACTCAGAAAATAAACAGTGATTATAAAATGCACAGGTGAATAGGTCTGAAAAATCTCTGCAATTGTCCAGGTTAATTTCCATATTCACCAAAGTGAAGAGTCATCCACTCTGACCTTGAAAAAGTCATACATCAAGAAGAAGCTTCATCCACATAAAGGGACAGTGTTTATCTGTATGAAATGTTTCCTGACAACCTTCTGGTTACTTTTGTGAAGTCCAGTTAGTGGAAAGCACTATGTTCTGTCCTGCAAAAGCAGAGAGCTTTTCAAATAAAATTTGCTATAAATTACTGTCGAAAACATGTCAAGAAATTGTCACATTATAATCAACAGCAAAGCTTCCCTTTACTTTGCTGAGTCTGAAATTGCCACAATTTAATTGTGTTAAGTGTATATATTAATATATATATATATTTTTTTTTTTAACTGAAATTTTAATACTTACACTTCCACATCCATGTCTGATGTAAGTTCTTAACCCTCAGAAAAGTTCTATGTCTATGTAAGACAGGGAACTACAATCCATGTCATCCCTCAACACTTAAGACATTGGAAAAATATAACTTTGTTAAAGTAAACAGGTTGATTTGCAAATCTCTTTGTTAATTCTAAGCAGTATTCTCATACTATTTCTTCCCTACAAATAGGTTATTTCTCAGAAAATTTTAAACTTATTCCTGTGCCTTCAACTTTACCCAGAATGTATCAAGACTTTTTTTTTTTTTTTAAATTTATGTATCACTGTTACATTTTTCTAACTCTTAAGTTCACAATTGACTTGAGTGAAATTCTACCTGGGTTCAAGCAGATACTGAGTTTCTGAATAACAGTACTAAGTTCTTTGCCTTTCTCATTCTCACTAGCCAGCAAAGTTTTAGGTTATATGTATCTTAGGACTGATCCCACTCGTGATTAGGCCAACACTGTCATTCCTTCCATGGCAAATGCTATATACAGATAAAGAATGAGAAATTCTACAGGTTGTTTTGTTGTGGTGGTGTTTGTTGTTGCTGTTGTTTTATGGCAGAAATAACAAATAATGTATTATTCCAGTCACTGACACCTTCTGTCTGTTTTCCTCAAGGTCCTTTTTAATATGTGTCCACAGAGCCTCCTAAAATGTTAAAACCTAACCTAAAATGTTGAAAGATTATGTTGCAAGCAAGATATAAAGCAAACATAGTCTTAGTCATAGCCACTTTCCTTGCACAAGAGCAGCATCCGTATTACTGTGGGATAAATCAGTTTCAACACTATGATCAGAAAGCAAATTAATCAATCTGAATTAATAAATGCATATGGAATAATATATCTATAAAATCTAGAAGGAGAAAAGGATATAGCTTTACTCAATCACAGATTAAGAAAGCCATGCCCTGCATGGAACATGACTGAGATTTCAAAGATAAAATGTGAATTGTTCACAAAGGTTTCTCATAGGCAAAAATAAGCAGGGTCAATGGCAGTTTTTACCAAAAGGGCTGGTGTCTTATTTTTCTGAATGATGTAAACTAAGTTGACAAAGCACTGTCTGTTGTCAGTCTGTAGTAAAGTCCTGTTCATTCCATGGTGTTGGTCTAAAGGTGCCTGCTGAGTTGTGTTTTTAACACTCTGTGATATAAACTGTTTTGTACACTGACACATGTAGCCTCATACCACGTGGTCGATATCTTGCACAAGGGGACTCGGGTTTTTGGGTAGCCACCAGGTTCTTATGTGAAGCTCTAAGACTGATTTGCGTGTCAGAGGACTTGGGGAGAAGATACTCAGAAGCATTCAAACTTCTTCATATTGAATGGCACCTTTTTGGAGTTGGCACCATTTCAAAGTTATAGTAAGTTACAAACCATGTTCTTCTGTCATTGTCATTTTTTCCAGTTAGATAACAAAAGAAGGATTAATGTTGTTGGAGTAATGCTAACACTTCTTAACTGCAGGACAGTGAATACTGGTAATTCTTTCTCTTACTCAGCAGACAAGTTATTTCCCAGTAAAATAATATCTATTTAGAGGACCATTTTTAAGCAGCACTGGAGAGACAGGATAGTAATATTCATATACAGAAAATACCTGCCTTTATGAAAGAGGATATTTCTTGTTTACTGTTGGTCATTAGAGCCACATTTTAATACACATAGTTGTCATATATTATGAGAAAATGTGTGTACATGTTTCATTATAATTTATGGCAAAGACCTACACATTAAAATAACAGACTTAAGTCCAGATCATGCTCCAGAACAAGGTATTGCTTTATAATAGTGAATTCACCTGAGGAGAAATACTTTAATCATTCTGTTACTGCTTCAAGAAAGACTTACCTCTGTGGTATTTCAACCTACTAAGAAACAGCTGTAGAAATAAAAAATAACTCTAGGATAGGCCTGCACAATAAAATGGAGTATTTCCTGCTTTCACATATAACATATGGGACCTAACAGATACTGCCTGACAATTTTTGGGTGGCAATAGAAATCCAAGTGAAATAAAACGAAGGTTTGCTTTTGCTATGTAGGTTCATAGAAGACTGTATAACCTAGATGAAGTGTCGTGTTTGCATATGCTCAGCTTACAACTCTGTAACTCTGTTAAGCTCTGGTTCATATAAATATCCTCTGAACTCAATGTAAAAGAAAAAAATAAATAAATGACTGCCCCACATAAATATTTCATCCATTCTAATCAAGTTAAAAACACAGCTGTAGCATGGCCACGTATGCAAGGCTTTAGTTTTGCATGCTGTATTAATATAGGAGTTGTTACAGTTGATTTAATTTGAATATTTTTAGACATTTTCCAAAGCTTCTACAGAAATATATGATGTTTCCTTTTTTTTTTTTTTTCTTATACCACATCATAGATTTTTATTAGGGAAGGACTACTTTTTTCTATATACGTGTATGACTACATTGTTTGGAAATTCAGAAAACTCTATAGTGCTTTTCCTTGTAAGAAACGACGCATTTTACTTCCCTAAAGGCACCATTTATATTCTTTGGTTATTTTTTTCCTACCAGATAGTCACTACATGTTTTTCACTGCTGTCATAGGAATGCTTCTAAATGTTTTTGTGTTTGTCCCCCCCAATATTATTTAAAACTTTGCTATATAGTACTAAGCATTTGTTTATTTTCTCACTTTACTGTGTGTGGAAAGTGGAGAAAAAAAACATTTTAACACTGTTTTTACAATGTGGTATATGAAACTCAGTTTCATGTGTAGTTTGGTATATGAACACATGGAGTTAAATTCTTTCCGTAAGTCAGGGGTAGTCAATATGTAATCAGCCATGAAGTTTGTGTTTCACAAAGCTGCTTACACTGAATAATTCAATATTTGAGCTTTAATGATATTTGAATAAGAATCTATGTAGGCTGTATAGTAGATAGATGAAAGAAGGCAGAAAGACTTTTGATTTCTGGCTGAGATCATACTTCTGCCATCTGTGGGATCTGTCCTCCTTCTGACAGACACCTGCCACACTGCCTGTGTGGACTGGGGACCTCCACCACCCCTGTAGGTTGTGCACAGTCTCTATAGCTTCTCCTAGCTTTTCTCTGAGGACCTGAGCCACGGAACCCTGGGGAATAACTTCTCAGTGCAGGACTGTTGTTAGGCATCTGCCTCCAGGAAGATGACAACCTTGTATCACCTAAGGAGAGGCAGAAGGAAGACAAACGCTGTGGTGGCTTGGGCTGGCATGGCTGATGGAGCAACCCCATCTCTGCTGAGGCCTCCACACTGCTGTCAGACCAGCCATAACACAAGCAGACAGCAGGGCTGACTTGTAGGAACCCTGTGTTTTAGCGTGGTCTGTCACAGAGGGGGAGGACAGACCATAACCACCGTCTCTTGTCCAGAACAGACAAGAAAAAAGGGAGGGGGGAGCCAAAATCAGCCCAGAACATGGGAGGTATATTTCAGAAACATCTGCACAGGAATCTTCTGTTTGCACCAGAACCATCTATGAAGCACTCTCTACAAAGAGTGCTTGCCATGGTGCCTGAAGTGTGGCTCTCCCAGCAAAGCACCCATAGCTGCCTTTAGCCCTGGAGCTGGGCTTGCTGCAGCACCTGCCCAGGGCCCCAGCTCACCATGCTATGACCCTGTGCTGCCAAAGAGCTGGTGAGTGGAGGGCCCTGAGGTGAAGTACCAGCATTAGGAGACCTGGCAGTGGGCTGGGTGGTGTGGGGTCTCCCTCTCTGACCAGCCTGCCCTGCAACCCCAGCAAGGAGAGCTGGGCCAGGCCAGGCACAATGAGCAGGGTCAGCCACAGCCAACATCCCCAGGTGCTGCCGCAGGCCCTGAGTCTGGTTGGAAAGACAGCCCCCAAATAGGACCGGGTTGGCAGGGCCCAGGGCAGGGGCAGGGCCGCATCCAAAGCTTGGGTAGAACCAGTGAGAGCCTCAGGGCAGAGCATCTCCCCAGGCAGAGAGGGGAGATCCTTGCTGAGGCTTCTCCTGCCCTTCTTCGCAGCGGCAGCTTCTGTCAGCCCACCATCAGCTGTGAGGGCAGCCAGGAAACTCCTGGACAAGGGAGTACAGAAAAGTGCCCTGGGCCACAACAGCAATTTTCACTCCAAGGATCATGGGTTGCAGTGGCATGCTCAGTGCCCCAGAAACAGCCCAGCCCCTCCCTACCCCCCTCCCCCCCCCCATGTGTTGTACGAACAACAACAATATTAATAATATAATTGTCAAATGTATGGATGGGAATCAGCTGTCTGGAGATCAACCTTAATTAGAACCAGTGTGAGGTAAAGGCCAGTTTGAGGGTAAGAAATACATGCAAAATTTTCAAGACTGAGAGGAAAGTATCCTCAGCTCCAAAAGGCCTGTCCTCACCATGTCAACATAACCTGTAGTCATACAGTCAGAGACTAAGTTCAATTACTTACCTTATAGCTCATGTCACACTAGCAAGTCTTGTCTATCATTCCTAATTTCATAATGAGTTTATTTCCAGGCTGTCCTGGGACTTCAATCCAGATTAACTTCCTAAAAAGATTCTTCTATTTCCTTTCAGCTCTCAGGAGATGCAGATATTTTTGTCAGATTCTATTCCGTAGCCTCCAGGTGGTGATAGGAAATATTTCATTCGACTTTATCCAATGGGTAGAGGTGGGAAGTGAAAGCTTTACCTCCACTTGAGAAGAAAACTGTATAAACTGATGCATGAAGCCTTCTCACTCCCCAAACTTGAAAATTTAGATCAACTGTAAATTAACAGACTTACTTAATATAACACCATAACTGGGATTAATGAATGTAGGTCATTATTGGCTGCTGACTGAGGATAGACACAAGGGCAATCAATGACTTAGGTTGTTGTGAAGTTTGAGTGATAATGGAACTATGGAGGCTGATACCGAACTTTAAAGAATGATAGGACATGCAGTAGCAAATGTTAGCATGGAAATGATTGCAAACAAATTTTAACATAGGTCACATTATTCAGCCAGGCCAGTCTGAATAATATCTTATTATTTGAGTCTACTCTGTCTCCAACCAGATGATAAATACAAATTAAAATTTGAAGAGGAAGCATTTTAGCATTTTTGCCATACTTCTCATCCTAAAAATATACTCTGCTTAAACACTGAGGAAAATTGTTCTCCATTTCTCATAAAAAAAAAAAAAAAAAAAAAAAAAAAAAAAAAAAACTTGTCAGGTTTAAATAAATAAATATTTCTGATGAGCCCTAATGACAAGACTCACATTTTTCATTATGACATGTATTTTTAAACTTTTGATTGAGTGGGTATTATGTTACCTCCTGGTTATGAAAGATTCAGGGAGAAATGAGAGGAACATTCCAAACTCCTGCATTATCTAAAGTAAACCACACAGTGAATTTCTAATAGGTTTTCTCTCCAAGGGTCTTAATCCAAGCCTTTTTCTAGGGTAGTCTGAAAAGAGCAAGATAGAATCTGCTTATCACCCTTTCCCCCTGAAAGTACAGCAAGGTAAACAAGAAGGCAACTTGTCAGCATTGAGACAATTACTTCTGTTTCTAACATCACAGACTAAAACTGATAAGGGATTTTTATGAGGGATTTTTGTATCCAGATTAGAAGAAATCAGCAAGTGTTCCTGGGCATTCTGCTATCTAGATTTCATGTTGTTTCCTATGTCCTTCCATATATAAAGGCAAAGTTATTTAATTTCTCTTTGCTTAATAAAAAGAAAAAAAAAAAAAAGAAAGAAAGAAAGAAAAAAAAAACCTACTGATTTATTCTGGACTCTGTTATTTCATTTTACCAGAGTAAACTGTGGGAGGAGGTACAGAGCTGAACTACTGCAATCTTAGTAGAGGAGTATAGTATACCAAGGCAAAGGAAAATATCTTCCCTACATATCCACAGGTTGTGCCCATAGACAACAACTTTTGTGGAATGTAGTTCTCTTTTATTGCTGTGTTTACAAGTTGGCATGTAAAGGTTAAATAATAGACCTTTTGTTCAGTGATCCTCCCTCAGAACAGAAGAATAGAAGTATGTGCTCTCAGGAAGGAGAGAAATCTGTTTTCTTTAGTAGCAGAAAGATAAAGGAAGAGCTAAAGTCATTAAGCTTTTTCCCATAGACTTTTATAAAACAAGGTTTATTATTTTCTTCTTTTGAAAATAGTCCCATCATTTTTTTCTGCACAGTCATAATCTCCCAAACATCTTCCTCCTCTTAAAAAAATTAAATCCCACTGGAAAGTGACAGGATTTAAGTTCCTAAATTACTCAGCTTTTTTTGAACATTGGAGATTCTGCTTAAGCAAACATCAAACTAATCCAATATTGACTTTGCTTTTCATTTAAATGTTGCTTTTGGAAGACGAGCACAGAAAAATAACCCCATAGAAAACTCTTTTCTTCTTTCCCTCAAATAAGTAATTTAATGGAAGGGAAAACTTCTTAGGGACAGATTGCTTTGCCTAGAAAAGCTAACCTATTTTGGAATTCTGATACACAACAAAATGGGTCAGTGGTGCTTCATTTGTGGACATAATTCTGTTCAAAATACTCACGTATATGGCATGACTGTATGTCATATCACCTGCAGCCTCATGATAAGGACTTAAGAAGTCCTCACCAAGCAGAAGACCAAATTGATAGTGGATCTCTTTAAGCTAATCATTCACGTGGAAAGAAAAAAGAAAATGAGAAGGTGACAGAATCACATTCTAGTGAATAGTATTTCCAAGACCAAAGTACACCTTTGAAAATCAAAAATTAGCAAATAAATTTGCCATGTTATTATGACTGTATAAGAAATTCTTCTATCTCCAGTATAAGATCACAAGCCGTTTTTTCACTCATGCACCTCCCATCACCCTACACCCTAAGAAAACTTTCCCCAGTTGAATTTACTTAACTTTTTCCTAAATAACAGTGGCCTCCTTAGTTATATTACATCACTCAGTCATTAAGCATTTCCATGGAATGAACAGATGGTCACACAGGGCATACTTAGATAAAAAAGAGAGAGAAATTGAAACAAACCTGAAAGGTAGACTGTGATGTGTCTGTAATTCTTTAATGTTATGTTAGTCTTCATGGCACAGTAAAATGTCTATCAACAGGCTGGTAATAGTGATTCTGCAGTCATTTCTTAGCCCATAACTCCATAGACTTCAGTACTGAGGCAAAAATCTTGGGCAAAAATACAAACTTTGGGCTTAGGAGGTATCTGCCAATGCAATGGTAATTCACAAAAATTTACTTTGGAAGCAGCCCCATATGTACACTGAATTGGCATACAGTGATATATATCTCTTCATAAAAATGCCCCACTTTTCAGATTTATTGCATCTGGTGGAATGTAGTGTAAATATGTTTTGTGTGAATAGAAAGTAGCTATTTTGAAACTTCATAAAACTGAATATGCTTAATTGTGTAATGTAAATTTCAAAATATATATTATGCATTAAATGCTGATTAAAATGGTATTTAAAAATATAACATTCCAAGAATAGTGATTTTGAAGAGTTTTGATGGAAATACCCAGTAGTAATAAAAATTCAAGCTATTGTGTGTTAAGAATAAAGGATTTGCTTATATGTTTAAAGATGCATTGAAACTGGGATAAGAGATAAGAAAATGGAAATAAAACTGACACTTGTCAAACTAACTGCTGATTTCTACATTTGATTTAGATTAATTCTTTTGATACGGACCAGATAATACAAGTGAGAGATTTTAAAAAAAAAAAAAAAGTGTAAAATATACAATAAACACTTAAAACTGGATCACTTTAAAAGAGCAAGTGAGATTAAATAAAAAAAAAAAAAAAAGTGTTTGTATTACATGAAAATAATTGTCGTCAATACAGTACCTATTTTTCATAAGCTTTTCAAACACTCATGTCATTTATTTGTGTATGCGAGAATGGGTATTTTATGTTTTCCACAAGAAAATAACTCTTACGTGAGCTGTTATTTGCCACTTTATGTCTCTGCTTCACAAGAAATTGCTTTTATGGAGTCTAATCCCACCCCAAAATAACATAAAATCTGTGAATGCAAAACAAGTTTCTGTACATTCATGGAAATTACTTGAATAAGGTTGAAGTTTCCCTTTTGAAAGATTTCCAACATGTTCTATCTAAGCAGCAAAGCATTTTTGTATTAAGTCACTGGTAATCAGCACTTCTGAAAAACATATCATCTATTAAGATCTCCAAATTAGGAATGGATTTTTAAATGTCTCTGGAGCATGTTGGCAGTCTGGGATGTGAGAGAATTTTCTATATATCTTTTGTGGGTGTTTTGCTTCCTTCATTTAGGAGCATAGTCTGCATTAGAATCAATTTGTATTGTGAAGTAATTTAGGTTTTACTCTGAACCTACAAAATGGGGTTTTGAAACCAAAATGGCATTGACATGTGAGCTGAATCTGAGAGGTGTGTTCCCCTCTGGGGGTACTGAAGAATCACAGAATCACACAGAATTTCTAGGTTGGAAGAGATCTCAAGATCATCGAGTCCAACCTCTGACCTAAGAGACGTGAGGTATGTCAGAACAGGGATTTCCCTGAGATAACCAAAATAATTCACTGAGGACACACTGGGGTTTAAATCACACTGTTCTTTCAGAGGCTTCGGTACCACTTTGCCTGTACCAGCTAGCAACTTTCTATCTGGGGAATTCTCTATCCTGAAATCTCTCTTGCAAGCAGGGCCTTCAAAAAGGAAACAGCTGCTCCTATTTTTATTTATTTTTACTTAATTATTTTTATTCCCATCACAGGAGGACAGGGAGCTTACAGAGGATCTCCTTCGTCCTCTCCCACCTCCACTGATGCAGCAGTGGTGAGAGCAGTCATTGGGAATGTCAAAGGTCTGAGTTCACTTGTCCATCTGCACAAGCTCAAAACTTCTACCTCTCTCAGCCTGGAGGGTTGCCCTGCCTATTAGGCAACGGACAGCTTTTACACTGCAGTAATCTGCAGGTATGTTGGAAGCTGTTTACTTTCTGTAATATTCCAGAGAGACAAAAGAAACCGGTGATTAAGCCTACAGCGTAGTGTTTCTACAGTCCAGCTTAAAGAGGAAATTCTGTATTTTAATAATAGTCTGAGAATTCTGTTTGTTCTACATTAAGCAGTCACTGGGTAAAATACTGAAATGCTTATAAAAACATGGACTGAAACAGCCTATATCCAGACTGTATAGCAGACAGGAAACAAGTCAAAGGTGTGTCTTGTTAATGCATATCATCAGGGCTGAAATGTGAGAAAGCTGGCGAGCTGCTCAGCCTTATTAAGTGGTAACTGCTTCTGAAACCCTCAGAAAGAAAATGTCTGGTCTCCTATATAATTTACAATATTGAAAGTATTGTTTAATGATTAATATTATATGAAATTTACTGTTGGATAAATGAGTTTTGAAGATTAGAACTTGGAGGAGAAATGCCCCATTTTATGGATCTTGTTAGTAAGCAGTTCTGGAAATGTTTATGTATGGATTATATGGCTTGGTGTTTCCATGTCCAAAAATGCTGGCTGTTCTGTCTTATTATAGTTCCTTTGGATTACTTCTTTTCCTAATTAACAGCTGGTACTTTGTGACAATAGGTAGGAAATTCTGCCAGTTGCAAGTGGGATGTCTGGTCACATTCCTATGGTATTAAACCCAGCAAAATTCTGTTTTTTGTTGGTTTGAGGTTGTGGGTTTTGTTCGTCTTTGTTAGTTTGGTCTGGCCTTGATATTTGATAATTGTGTTGGTTTATAACAGTTAGGATGTTCTCGTAGGGACTATAAGTCAGCTTTGTTCGGAACTGTTACATGAAGTATATTTGTGAACATTAGCTATCAAAATATAGAAATCATCACATCTTTGGTGATGTTAGATAAGATATATATGTAGTTGTAAACAGTATCTCAGCTATTAATCAGAGGAAGTAAGACAAAACTGATAATGAGGTCTGATCATTGTCTTCAAGACTGAATAATATCAGTCTTCAGAAGACTTTACTATTAAGCAGAGGTGCTAGAGCTTCTTGCCTGTGATTCACTCTCTTAGTGTTTGCACCTGTGTCAGTGTCCCACTGAAGTGAGTGGGATGTCCTGTTGACTGGAACACTGGTGCCAGAACAAAGAAAATAGATTCCCACCCTGCAGTAACACTGCTTGTAGGCAAATCACACACATTGACAAAGGAACACTGAAACTTGCATATTAGTTCTGTGTCTGCACCAGTCTGTCCTAAAATACCACTTCTGGATGTACTCTGGTCAGAGACTCAAAAAAGTTAGTAGTTGTTCATGAGGTAACCTTACCTCTGTTGAACCTCCAGCAAGAAGATATTGATTATCATGGCTCTGCTGCTCCTTTTGCGCCCTGGAGCATAAAACCTCCCACTTCTTAAGTTCTGACTTACATTATGTATAAAGTATTTTACATGAAGAGTTTAGATCTACGTGCATTCCAGTGGAGGAGTTCCTTTAAAGGTCATGTGTTATTCATGAGATGCTTTCTTAGTTACTTAATACTTCTGTCTGACCCTTACCCAACTGATTATTTCTATAAGGTTGGGTAACCTGTTGATTGTTGAGCAAGATACCCAGTTTGTGTTCTTCTTATATTGTCTGGAGGCCTTTTTGATCCCTCTGAACGAGTCTGTTTTGATTCTCTCTCTGCTCAGAAAACTGCAGAGCAGTCTATTTGGATGACATTACCTATGTTTCCTGTAATCTCCACCATGTTGTTTAGTTTTATTGTGAAAATATGTGGGTGACAGATCTCTCCCATTCGTTCCTCATCTTTTCCAGGTACTCTTTGAAGAGTCCACTTAGAAGAGCAACAGCTTTTCCTGTTGGCTGCAGTTGCTGAGAGTCTCTCCAGATGCAAGGTATGACTGATGAAAGAGTTGAAGAGTAAGTGGCAAAAGCCAGAAAAATGTTCAGAAGGCAGATGTTTTGTTTGTTTCTGAGGGCTTTAGCTTTGAAAAGAAAAAAACAGTAAATGTAAAAAGCCCATTTCAAGCCAGTAAACATAACTGGTCATTTCTTCTGTATGTTTAACCAATGACTTGGTGAGTTTCCAGTGCTGATGTTGGTAAAGCTTGTTAACAAGCTGGGTTGGCTGCAAATGCACGGTACAAGAAACCATAGAGAAAAACAGGCAGAGATTATGGGGAGCTGCTTCTGTAAGACCTGTAGACAGTCCCATCTCATGAAAATCAAGCTCATACTTCACTAGAGATGTGATGCCACAAAAGCAGAATATTTTACATCAACAGAAAATTACATTATCAGATTGGAATAACTAAGCATTAAAAAATGAAGCTGTGAGGAAAAACTCATTTTTGTGTATGTTCCTGTAATATTTCAACAACAAAAAGTAGGAAAAATGTTTTGGATCAATCGGGAAGTAATTTTATCTTCCCATTTACTGTGAAAGATAAAGGGTTCAGGGAAGAAGAAAATGTTTTTTCTTGGGGGAGGAAGGAAGCAAGGAACTCTGAACTCCAAAAGCATAGTTAGTTATAACTAAAATAAACTATTTTATATGAAACAATTATTTTAGTGTATTTTAAAATGTTCACAGGAAATATTTTCTTTGCTTCTTTTTATCTTTTTAAATAATTCTTTGTAGCTAAGCAAATTGTTTTAGTGGTTATCTTTGAGTGTGATTGCTCTTTTTGGAGTTTGTGTGTGTCTGTGTGGAAAAAAGAAGTTTCCCAGGAAAGCCTGTCCTCTTGCAGCTGGCTAACATCATAGTTTTTTATCTGCAGAGAGATTAAGGTGTCTTTCCAAAGCACCTGTCTGAAGTCATCTGTAGTGAGGGAATAAAAATATAGATCCTTCTTACCTACCAATAAATAGATTCAATAAAAAAATAACTCAAAGAATCCATCAATTATTCAAAGGAATTGCTGTTTTCACATACTTAATACTGCCATCTGTGCTATGGGTGAAATTCAGCCTTAGGCAGGTGATCAACGCTAGGCCTGTGCTCTATCTAAATCCCATGTCAAATCCTCCACGTTACATACATATATATATATATTCATTATCAACTCCTTCTCCATCCCACAGCAGATAATGTAGCACAAGTGGGGATAACTGAGTCATTTTCTCATTATAAACTACTTTACAATTCAATGCAAAAAGGAAAAAAAAGACCTACATTAATATGTATAAGAGTTTTTAAAGTTGAGAAATGTGCCACGAAGAAGTTAAATCAATCCCCTTCACATATGTACTATTTTATTACAGAACTGTACTTGCTGTTTAGCTTTGTGCTTCTGTATGTTTATAACGTGGCAGAAATATTGTTAGTGTGGAAAATATCATTGAATTTGATGATCTGGGGTACAAAAACTGTTGTCAGGTTGCAATGCTATTGATTGTTACAAATTAGAGACAGCAAGACCAGAAATATTTCAATGCTTCATGATTAATTACATATTCAAATTAAATATGCTTAAGATTCAGTGTGAGATTCAAATGCATTTTATGCATAAGTGTATTTATTTTATCTCTGCATCACTGCATACTCAAATAAGCTATGTTCAACTAGCTACATATGTGATGTGGGACTTCAATTGGTACTTTGCATTTAGTGAAGTTCTCTTTCATACAAAATTTGGTGCATTATAATCCATGTACCTAACACTCAGGTAAATTTACTGGCTTTTTATCTGTTTGTTTGTTTCAATAAAACTTCTTTAACACAAGAAATATTGCGAAGATACCAGTACAGAAAGAAATATGGCTCAGTATATGTAAAGCAAAATTCTGACACTTTTTAACCTGATATTAAAACTCCAGCTGATTGAATGGGGACAGTACTTTAACCCCAACAGTGCTGTTCTTTTGGTATATTGCTGTTTGACAGGACTAGCAGGGTAGGTATTTTTCTGATTAGTAGACTATTGTTTACCCTGAATGGTGCACTTAGATGATAAAGAATCAAATTTAGATATGGCTATATACTTCAGTTTCCTAATTTGTGAGAGAAATAATGCTAGGGGATGTGTCTCTTACACAAAGTATGAGTGAAATCCATTCTCTATGGCAAAGCTGCCTGAAATGGAACTCTAAATTTCATAAATTGTTTTGCCCCCAGTTAGGATGAAATTATCGGGATACCCAAGCACTGCTGTCTCAGGCAAAAAGCAGTTTAAGTTTCCCACATGTTCATTTCCATTCTCAGCATGGCCCTCTCAGGCTAGGTCTCTCTGAATGTATCATGAGTGTGTGACTTCTGATGCACTGTGCCTGTTCAAGCAGGCTCCAGTGACTGCGAAGGATGCAGTATGAAACCCAGCCTACGCAGACAGTAGGGTCAGAAAGCATTCCTGGAAGGAACTAATCCTCTACAAGCAGGCATGTTACAGGCTCTTTTTAATAAACTGGTAATCAGCATCTCAAAAGCTATTAGAATTTCTCCTTCATTTGACAAGCAGTCCCCAAACCCCACTGCTCAAACAGTCAGGAACTGTCAGCCCCCAGATTCCACAGGAATGTGTTACTTAGGGTAAATTTCCACAAGGAAACTGGGCATCATGCAGAAGCATTCTGCCTTGCTGCCAGCTGGCATCCTGATGGGCTGACAGGAAGCAGAAGGCCTCAGGAGTCCCAGCTTTCAGACATGCTGTACTCAGTTGCTTGGGATCAAAGTGTCCATAGTTCTCAAGGAAATCATCGTACAGGCTGTCTTAGCACCAGCTGAAATGAGGAGACATATTTTTGAAGGGAATTGTAAAACTCGTTATTTTTTCAAGTGAAATTAACCAAAATTTTTGAAATATTTACCTGCTCTCTGAAGTAGCTATCATTCCTAGCCTGTCAGTATATTAAAATGAAAGCCTACACGTTCTTCTTAAAGAGAAAATAAGCTTTTTTAAAAAAATCTAATAAGATTTAACTATTTCAAGTTTTGGTAAGAATGACCCCAGACAAGACAAAATATTCAGAAATTTTAAAAGCAGATCTCAAACTGGTGGAGTGACTACTGCTAGAGATAGATAGCTGAAAGTTTATTTAGTCTTGTTGTTTAAAAAATAATTTAAAAAATATTTATTTTCTTTTTTGTAAGAAGTGTATTAACTTAGCTTTTTAATCTATGTGGGTGTCAGAGGGTGTCTGCAAAAATAGAGACCTCTTGACAGTTTTTGCAGTGATGGGTGGATTTGCTCTGAGAAACTCCCCCACACTCAGGGCCTGGACAGTGGAAGCTTGTTTCCAGAAGTACCAATTGTTATTTCTCTTTGTTAACAAATGCTGATTGTTGCTTTTGATGCTTGCATAGAATTAAAATTTGTCTGCTTGGACTTAAGTGCAACTGTCTGATGAGAACTGATGTAGGGCTTGACGTGTAGAGTCAGAGAAGGGTGGTGCAGCTTTCTGTCAGCCATTTTGCTTTAGTGCTTGTCCTGGGTTTTCCAGGTCTTAGTGTTCAACTCTGCCTCTCTACTGCATGAATCTGAGATAAGAGATCTGGGGTGATGTGGGGGGTTACCTGGGAAACCAAGTCTCTTTTCTTCTTTTTCTTTCTTTGTTGCTGAATGCAAGACTACAGTGTCACTCGGTGCCTATGCCACACCACAAACCACTCAGTTGTTCAGCATTGTGTGTGTATTGCTGTTACTGTTCTTCTTATCTTGTGTATCACCTTGTATTTTTACTTCCAATTCACAGCAGTGTTGTTGTCAATATTTTGAATGCTGATAACTGGCAGTGGGAATGGCTAATGTTTTCTCTGTTGAAAAGAAATATGGCATTTCATGGCAACTGGTTAAGATCATTGCCAATGTGTTTTTTTCAAAAGGATTCAAAATAGTAAATTTCTGTCACGAATAGTAAGTATGTTTGATATGAGTGACTATAGAAACAGATGTACCTATGCAGCCATTTTATATACCAAGCAGGAAGCTACCTCAGGGACTGGCTGGTTACTCCTCTTGTTATGTGTTTAAAGTCCAAATATGTAATGGCATGGAGGACTAATCCATTTGATATATTATCCTGCTATTTGATTTATTACATTCTGCTAAAACTACCTAGTTCATTTTAGTATTTCAAGTGTTTGTTGTTTGTTTCTGTATACTAGGTGTGCTGGTGACATAGCAGGATTTTAACTTTTTAAAATAGAAATAAAATAAAATAGTATCCATGGTGAACTTTTTATATTGTACCTCCATGATATGTGCTTCCTGGTTAATATGGGAAGTTATGATTCTTTATTGTATTCTAGGAAGATTTTACTATTTCAGAGTAATCACACAAAACAATTACAGTTTTCTAGCATTTCTGCAAGGAACTTGAAAAGCGGTTCCCTGGTTTAGGTTTTCATTCTGAAAAGGTAGAGCCATTGTGTTTTAATACATACAGAAAATTTTTAGTGATAGGTTTCAAAAAGATATTTGATTCGTGATGAAGCAATGCAGGATAATCCTAGGGTATGTTTTTCTGTAGTAGTAATTCAATTTTTCACATAAACTGCATGATTTGATTTTTTTTTCCATGTTTTCTTTTTCATAAGTAATCATCAATAGAATAATTACTGGAGCAGTCTGTTTTTCTCACAGTATAGTGTATGCCCATCATCTTAAAGACAAGTTCTTCTTTGTTGCTCTCTGTTAATTTTGCTTTGCTTCAGACCTCTTTGTAGGCTATTTGTAGGTAACCACACATTCATGAGGAGAAAATCAGATCTCTACAGTTAATTTCTATAACAAACTTTTGCTTTGGATGCATCTAAAGGCCATTTCATAGATATTTAGACCATTTGAAGTAATATAAACTTTATTTCCATTATGTCTTTGACATAACCAGTTAACACTGAGCCAGTACACACTTTCTCTCTGCTTCTATACCATTACTTTTAATTAGCTTAACAACTGACTTGTATCTTTCAGTGCATACCCGCTATTAATGCCATTCTGTTTATAACTTCTTGACTACCCTTGTGTTTTCTATGCCAATTATTCTTTCCTCTGAGTGATCAGCAACGGAAATGATCGGGCATTTAGAAAACATGACCTATTAGCAAAGAGTGGAAGAACTGGGGTTATTTTAAGAAGCTGGAGGGATTACTGCAGTCTCTAGACTCAGCTCACAATTTCTGCAGAAGTTTACAAAAATAAAAGAATAAACTCTTCTTATTGTTGCTAGTGATTATGGGGAAGAAACAGGCAACAATGGAATTTTAGATTAAACGTAAGAAAGCTGGAAGTATTGCATTATGTTACCTCAGCAGGTAATTGAATCTACATTATTAGAAGATTTTAAGATTGGACAAATATTGGTCAGAGATCATTTAAACAAAGTTGATCTTGACATAGCAAACATTCAAAAGCGTGTAAGGAAACATAAAAGCGTAGTTCATTAATTGTAGACAGATCTATAAGATGAGACAGAGTAGGGGCTATTTAACTAAAATTGATAGTACTGATAGATATTAGGTACCTTAACACCACTGTTAATTTCAGTTTACTTACATGTATTGTTTCAACAAGTGAGACTCAGTCATTCCAAAGCAAGCTAATCATCAGGGCTTTTTTATGGGAAGATTCAAGTCCTTATTACAGAGCAGGTGTATCAGGAGTTTGAACACAGAATGTCACGTGTGCAACTGAGTAGTAGTGCCTCATGTATTGAGCACTTTGACCTACCAGCACCTGCAAGAGTTGTTCTGGGGATAGCTGCCAGGTACCTCCTGAAAGCAGGGGAGCTGTAGAGCTTTGAGGGCTTTGGCACTGCCTGAGTTGCTCCTGCAGCTTTGCAGCACACTTCACTAGAATTAAACTTGCATTCAGTTGCATTCAAAACACCATTTTGTTTGATCTGAAACAAATGTGGATGAAGACCTGCTAAGGCCGCCCTCTTTTGTGGTTGGGTTGTGCTGGTGGTACACACAATCAGTAACTGTGTCTGCCTGTTAGGATGTATGTCTTTGGATGAAGAAGCAGTTCCAGGCTTCACACAGACAGATGAAATAGTTGTAAGAAATCATATGAATTCGAGAACAGAGATCCAAATTGTTTCACTAAGAAAGTTATTCAAAAGTTACGTTAGAATCATGTTTCTTTCATAAAAAGTGTTTTATTTCAGGTATTAACACTCAAAGAAGGAACAGACGAGACTAGTTACTCTGAACCCAGGAGAATCACAAGATCCAGCTCTCTTAATAGATCTTTCTAGTTGGCTTTTTCTTTTCGGTGTTTTTCATTCTTGTTTCCCTGATCATTATTTTTGCATTTTGCATCACTGTCTCATGCCTGCCACTCTCCTAGGTATGTGCAAGGAATCTTTCTATTAGAGTTGCTCAAAACAGAGTTGAGGGTTGCCATGCTACTGGAGTTTCAGAAAGAAGCTTAGCAGTTTCTCAGCAGTTACAGCTACTTTATTACAGGGAGCAGCAGCTATGACAACCAACCTGAAATTCCTATTGCGCTGTTCAGGGTGAAATAAGCACTGCGTTGAAAGATGTTGCTATTTGTTTCTGATACGTTGTTCGAAAACATTTTGGGTATATTGGACCAAAATAGCTGTTTCTAGCACACAACCAGGTTAAGGCATAAAAAAATAAAATGTGTCGTTTATCTGAATTTTCACAGCTTTCATCATACACTCATTTAAATAATTTCACAACTAAAAATAGTAGTTAAAAAAAGAAAAATTGACTGGCTCATGATCTGTAGGTCAGAAGCAATTTTTTTGTGTGGAGTTGATACCAAACCAAGTTCTAACCCACTTTGAATTCATGTATAATTCTTATGGGGATGTACTTCTAATTCAATAGCTCATTTGGGCTTGCAAAACCAATTTTTCTGTAAAGTATTTATGATTATCTTATGTACAAGGCTGATAGTAATGCATGTAGTTAAAGGAAATGAGTACCTTAGGAAAGAAGTATCCCTCACTGATGGATAGCATTAGCTATTAGCATAGTGTAGCCTTAGCTGACTTCACATACAAATCTTGTGATATGAAACGCCCTGACCCCTGTAGAATTGCACCTTATTAGAAATAACATTTTTTATAGCTTCTATTTGCAAAAGGGAAGGGGGAGGAAGGGGGAATTGAATAATACCCTGCTAGCAGAATAACTTAAATACTTTCTTAGACAGATGTGAAACAATGATGGGACAATATAGCCTTACTACCTTAAAGTGACTATCTGCAAAGTACAACACACAAAATTCATTTTTTTTCCATTTTTACAAGCAAAATGGTCTAAACAAAAAAAAAAAAAAAAAAGGAAAAAAAAAGTGAGCATCATAATTATAAAGATTTCCCTCAGCTGACAGTTGCCTGCAAAATATTGACAGGAGCTCTTCTCAGCTGTCTGCTGTACAACTTAATAGACACCACATTCCTGGAAACACAGTGAAATTGTGATTGTGGCATAGAGCTATTGACATGATCTTTACTGTTTGAGAATGGCAGAAAATATCTAAGAAGCAAAATAGAGATGGTTAGATAATTTTTAACGTTCTGACAAAATCCTTTGTTATAGTCAGCCTGTGTGGTCCTTGAATGTTCCTGAGGAAATGTGAATGTTCAGATAAGAAGGCCAACATCATCCATCAACTCTGCAATGGAAGGATAGATACTGTGTCTTCCTTTTCCTTCTAGTGCCACAAATGCTGTAAAGTAGGCTTGAGCCATATTTGTTGCTCACACCTTCTAGTAAGGTTACATGAGACAGCTCACAGTCAAAGCAAAAGATGGATTCCACCAAAGCAGAGAATCTAATCCAATTCATTTACATGCATCAAGAATAGTGTCAGGAACCCTATTACAAAATTATGTTTATAAATGACTGTGCAGTTGTGGCTCATTCAAAGAAAGACCTGAAGATAATGATATCTCATTATTCAGCAGGCTCAGTAAACTTTGTCTTAACAATTAGCATTTCAAAGAATAAGGTTATGTGCTAACCAGCACTAAATAAACAGTGGAATTTTCTTGAGGGGGGGGGGGGAAAAAAAAACACACACTAAAAAATATAAAGATCAATATTAAATACAGAGTGACAAAATTCACCTTTCCTCTCACCAAAAAAAAAAAAAAAAACATGCTGGAGATGAAAATATTAAGCTGCGTATACAAAAGGTTAGCACTTCACACTGTCATCTGCAGAACTGTGTTGAAATAACATAGTTTTGGCCCTTGTATGGCACTGATACTGAATATGCGTTGCTTAATGTTTCATTGCCCTGCTTCCTATTCTTTGCTAAGATGATGAGGCGCAGGACTATTAGTCATAATATGTTACTTAGAGATGAAGTAGGAGCTTTGTAAGCGTATCATCTCAGTCAAGTTGTTCCATTTAATGTCCGCCTTCAGAATCAGGATCACAACTGTAGAGAGCTGGCAACTGATCTGTTTGGTCTGTTACAGTAACTACCAGGGACGGATGACACCTTGGCCAAGTGTGGCTGAGGGATACAGCCCAAAGTGTTTTGTAGGATCATATTTCAGCATTGTGTGCATGAATTGGATTTCATTTGATTAAGAGTTGCACCTAAGTGGGTGTAGAAGAGAGGGAGTGATTTCCTTTTTTTTTTATTTCCTTTTTTTTTTTTCTCTCTGCTTTTGAGTAAGCAAACCCAGAAAACCAATCAAACAGCTAAAGCAAAGTACTGTCAGAGTGCAGCTGGAGGGGGGGAGGAAGGGGAGGGCAGAAACTAAGAAAGCCATTGAAAAGACATTCAGAACTGTGAGCAGATAAAACATTTCCTGCACTCTGAACCTTATTAATTAATGGAATTAGGCCCTTCAATGCATTTTTATTCTTGAATGACACTGAATTAAAGAAATCCGTAATTCTATCAGCTCTTTTCCTCCAGAGAAGATGAATTTTATTATTTGACTGTTCAAACCAAGAAGGGTAATGGTGACTGATGTATATTATGTAATGATGTATATTATCCCGTAGCAAAATACAAAATCTGCACTTGTTCTAACATGTAATAGTCCCGCAAGTTTACAGATAATGCTTGTAAAGAATGAGTGACCATTCTTCTGAGTGGATGAAAAGTATATGTGAAGGTAATATCAGTATAGGAACACTGCTTATAGGATATAATGGATCTAAAGTGAGAAAATTAATTATTTTTAAGGCACAACCAAAAAAGACCTTGAAGGCTTGTACTAGAGATACCGAGCATAATTGTAGCTGCTAATCTTGCCAGGTATTGAGTCATACCTGAACTGTAGCTGTCAAAGCCAGTTGTCTTTGTGATGTTCTGCAAAAGAAAATGCTAACTATATTTTCTGCAGTATTAAGTGATCTAAGGATTATCTTCCTTGTAGACAGGTTGTCTTCTCAGCTATCTAGCTGATGTCACCTTGTCTCCTTAAACAAAAGGAGACCCCTTATTCCGTCGTTGTCCTTTTAGTGGCATTCTTCTCCACAGTACCCCCCCACACACACACATTTTCTCTGTTGCTGTTTGACGTGTATGGACACGTCACTTCTTGCAACATGTCCATCTGTGGATTCTGAATAATATATTTGTACAAAAAGTATTTAAATCCTACCTCACTGAAGAGAAACAGGGCTAGAAAGAAGAAAATTTTGCTCAGTAGGAAAAGCAAAGCTATGAAAATAAAGCATAGGTATATGATGAGTAATTTAACACGGAATGAATAAAAGAAGTGTTGGGAGAAATGTACAACCAGACTCAGTATTGTATGTAAGTATATAATCTTAAAGAGTATAATCACATCTCATTGAAATCATGTGTTGGTGTTCCCCCCAAAAAGTTGAAAGAATATCTGTGTGGCTGCTGATATTTGCGTTTTTGTTTAAGAAAATATAAGTATGATGTGTAAGGTAAATAGAAGACAGACAGGATCAAGGAAGTCTAGACAGACTTCTAGTAACTGATTTAAAAAAATAATTATAATCCTTCTCCAATTAAATCCATTTTATCTGCAAAACAGGAAAATCAAAGAAAAATTAGTCAAATTGATAGGAGTCCCACAAACAAGGATATTTGAGTGTCACCAAACAGCATCCTATAGTTTGTTCTTAATTTGGAAGGTAGGTGTATCATTAAGCAACAAACACAGTAGTTAGATATACTGGCAAGGATGAGACTGGGTATGAAGAAATGAGCAGAAAAAATAACTAGAAGATATCCTGTAATATGTTAAAAAGATAGATTTGCCATTGTGTACAGGTGAGATATATATGCTTGCTAGTTGACTTACAAATTATGGTTAATGGACTGCATTGATCAGATGAAGTTTCAATAGCAAGCTTACAGTGCAGTTTTAATATACTGTATCTGTTTAATGGGACTGAAAAAAACTCTTCCAATATATGGAGTTCCCATGTAGTGAAGGCCCCATATAGCAAATAACTGTTGAGGGCATAATAACATGGTGCTAACCCTATTCTACTAAGCATTAGCAACAAGAGGACATCAAAGGATGTCCAAAGGATGGCCAATAAGGATTATTTGCCCATCTTGAATCTTAGTGTATTTGTTAGTGTTGTTTCCCTAGGTTGGGGATGCCTACATATTTATAGAATTGTTGAGAAAAATAACATTGGACCTAAAAATAATAATAATTGAGTACCGCTGTTCGACACTTCAGGACTAAGAAGAGGTTAAAGCATTTAGTTATGGGCATTATCCAAATGTCTCTTGAACACTGACAGGCATGGGACATGAACCACCTCTCTAGAAAGCCTGTTTCAGTGTTTGACCACCCTCATGGTAAATTTACTCTTGTTGAACTTAACGCCATTGGTGATTGTCCACTGTATCTAGATCACTCCACAAGGCCTCTTGTCCCTCCAGGGAGTCAACAGCACCTCACCCAGTGTAATATCATTAGCAAACTTCCCAAGGATGCATTCAACTCTTGCATCCAGATTGTTAATAAAAATGTTGAAGAAGACTGGCCGTAAAATTGAACCCTGGTGAGCACTACTAGTGACAGGTTGCCAGCCAGGTGTAGCTACATTAACCATGAGTCTTTGAGCCCTACTGTTCAGCCAGTTCATCACCTGGCATGGCATGAACTTCTTCATCTCACAGTTGGAGATGAATCTTCTTGAAAATGGTACTCATTCCATTTAAGCCCAGGTAGTTAGTGTCTGCAGACAGAAAGCTTCTGTAAACTCAGGCTTTCTCCAAAAATGAATTGATTGGAATAGATTTTGTATCAAATATAGATTTGTGCTCTATTTACATTTTAGTGGATCATTCCATCATTGACAGTATTAAATTGCTAAAATATTAATAGAGAACATCTACAAAATATGTTCTGTTAGTCCATGTAGATTAATGAATAAACAGATGGACAAGATTTTTTATTTTTTGGTCTAATTGTAGGTTCCAGAACACATACAGAATTTGAAGGGAGAGAAAGATATAGTGCTAGGATTTTTTTCTACAGTGTGGGGAACAGCTGTGAAAAAGAAGACAAGTGTATGAATATGAAGCCAAATATAGTCTAGAATAAAATTGTAAATTCTGCATTAGAAATTATATTTGAGGAAGTTCTGTTCAAAGTAAATTTTGTTAATGAAGACAAGATCTTGTATTTGATGTTATGAAAAAAAAAAAAAAAGCTGAGAAATGACATGGGTCAGAGGCTGGATTTTATATTAGCCTGAAGATTACAGTGTTATCAATGCAAAATGACTGCAAACCTCTGCCGCAGATGTGGTATTTGCTAACAATTTTGTTCTCTTTGCATCAATGCCCACAAAGCACTACAGCATCTTTTGTAGCTTATAGGTTACACATCAAGCAGAACTAGGAAACGTTTACCTTAGGATTCATAAAGAAAAATAATCTAAGATCTACTCGATTTGGAACAATGCCAATTCCTAAAAATTGCCTTTTTTTTCCTAAAACGTACCCTCCTTCACACAAACCTCATTTTTTCATCAATATTCTGGTGCAAAGTTCCCAGTTAGATCAGTTGGCCAGCATGTCTCATGTGATGGCATCTGTCTGACTAGAAGAGACTGTGATACATATGCTATAATGAGCATCATCTTCTTGTTTCAGGGAGCGAGCAAATAAGCACATTAGAAAGTACTTTGTATTTATTGAATTTTCTCTTCCTTGTTCACTTCACATCTCAGCTTCCCTGCATTTTTTTTTTACTTTTTTTTTTCTGAAGGGTAGACAGAGGTTCTGCTCTTATAATGAATGAAGTAAAATGCAGTTTGGGGGAATAATCTTCGAAGTGACAAGACTATTTTACCTGCTGGATTTCTGAGAAGTTTTTTGTGGGTCCCTTTTTTGTAAACATGCTATTTGCTCCCAGCTGGAGACATTGTCAACTTCATATCTCCTTGGGTCTTTAGAGTCCTGGGAAATGAAGCTGAAATCATGTGTTGTTAGTTACCATGCTATGATTTGGAAGGTTGGAGAATATGAGGCAAATTATATGATATTGGTACACAAGTCACTTTTCTCATATACAGTAAATTGCAGCACAAAGAGTGCATAAAAAGCAATTAAGTGATTTGTGAACCAGGCTCTTGACATATTCAAAAATTACTAAGGTGAATTACTCCTTGGATTGTAAGATAATTATAGCACCAGTCTTCTACTCATCAACAATGTAGTCCTCATACAGGCACAATTGCAATGGAGTGCTGTATTTTTATATGTGGCCCACACTCTAATTAGCACATTCTAATTTCAAGCTTAAAAGAAAACCACATGAAACATATGGCTTATAGCATTTTATTGTTAACAACTTAGCTGTATGTCTCACTGTGAGACAAAAAGCCAATCTTTCTTTTCTTTGATTCAGCCTTGCTCCCTGCTTTTTTATTTCTATCAGATAATTAAATAACCCAAACAAGATGAAATGAGTTACTTAATTTCTTTAGGAATTAGAGGTAATTTAGGTTTGAGAAACTACTTTTTTTCAGAGTATTTGAATGTTTTGTTTATAACAGCTTAGTTCAGCTTGTTTGTTCACTCATTTCTTTTCATCTGCAAGGTTTAAAATCAATCAATGATGTCCTGAATTCTGGCTATATTTAGTGAGAGAAACTGCTTGTTTTATTTTTGCAGTTAAATGCTCTGTACTTTCCATATTTTTTCCTTCCCTCCACCCTCCCCCCACCCCTTTTTTTCTCCTTTAAGCAGCACGCTAATAGCATTAGGCTCCCAAGCTGAGAATGTTGCTAATGGCAGAGTCACAGAGCATGCTAATTACTTGCACAGAGGTCATGAAGTCAGTGAGAGACAGGTTCTGATAAGATGGGGTAATTGCAATATTCATAACTTCCTTTTCTTGCTCCTTTCTATTATTTTTTTTTTCTGAAATGCTTGTGAGTCTGCGTCAATATCTCCCGTGAAGGATAAGATGTCTTCATCATAACAAAGCTTTCTTGGTGGATTTTTGTGGTGCAAAGCAGATGGCGGTGCTCCTACCGTCTCTTCAGAAGTGAATACATTAAGGGTAGTGCCCCACTGGCTCTTTGATGAGACAGGTCTGAAATCATCAAAGGCTGGCCCTCTTCTTTCCATCAAAAAGTACAAGCAAGGCCTATAGAGACCACTGTCTATGGAAGACGATAACAGTAATTAGCCTTTATGATAGATAAATCTTCATCCTCTGATGATCAAAGACAGCTAAAATTACCAAATTATATGTGGCAGTTTTGTAATATGAATAAAATGAAGCAGCTTTATAATCTCTATGATCTTGTTACATTGAGTGTTAACTCTATTTTAAGTGCATTTAGCATTAGTTTGGTAACTTGTTTCAAGCACAGGAGCTTATTTTTGTTAAAAAAAAATATTTCTCTATTTAATCAATTATTAATTCTTCATGCAATAAAATGATTTGGTAAAAGACATGAGAGAAAGGATGGGCATTAGGGGAATAGGAAGTTTTTACAGTCTTTCCCTTTTTTTATTTTTCCCTTTATTTTGATGTTCGCGTTTTTCTTTCTTTCTATCTTCTCTACCGTTGCATGCCTGTTACAGTCTTATTAGATGCAGCCCTCTCAGGATGTCAAGCAGGAGGTGGGACTCCCTGACCTCCTTCAAAATCAGCCTGAAGAACAGGAGCCGATTACCAGCATAACTGGTAGAATAGCTGTAAATCTTGTCACAAAAGATAGGAGCCTAATTCTTTTGCTAATGGCAAAATCTCCTCTTCAATGAGGCAAAGAACTAAGGGTCTAGGTGTCTACAAGTCTCTTGCTTCTTTTCTTTTCCACTTAACAGCGAGAGTCCTTAGCTCTGTGGTCTGCCTAGATAATGTTTTGAACTTTTTTTTTCCAAATTAGGTTTAGATTCCCCATATTTTAAATAAATCTTAATCTTTACTTAAATTTTAAGGTTTTTTTTTGTTTTTTGTTTTTTGTTTTTTTTTTTTGTCTCAGCAATGGTGACATATTCCTGGGCACTCTTAAAATGTTATTTTTCCATCTCAAAGTTGGATAAATACTCAGTAATTTTAAACACAGTGATACTGAGCACTGTGATAGCTAACTTCAGGCAGCTCATTTCTGGAGTTCCGAAATCCTGCTGCATGCACACTGCGTGCATCCTGGCAGGAATCTCAGAGCAGGATCCTGCGTAGCCCTGGTGTTAGACACGCAGCCAGAAGGCAACCGGCTCAGCAGGAAAGCCTTGGCAGACAGGGTTTTGGGAAACCATAACATCAGGAGTAATTTAAAATGACCTCTCTGACTGTGCAGTGAACTGTGAGTGCCCCCACAGTCAGCTCACAGGTCTCCACTGCAGAGCAGTAACTAATAGCTGAAGGGTGAGATGGCAACGAGCAGCTGGAAGACGGCCGCTCCAGAAGCTACCACACAGCCAAGCGTTGGGCTGCATTCCAGCTTTGTTCCTGGTCTGCTGTGACTGCTCATCTGCCCTTTCATGCACCCAGCAATTACAGAGAGCCAAGCTCTCTCCTCCGGAAAGGGTCAGGCAGGAGGGAAGGGTGCTCGGCGGGGGGCGAGCGTTAAGGCAGCACGCTGGCCTGAGCGAGGACCAGGAGGCCACAAGGGCAGCCCCACTGGTGGCTGAACAGGGGCAGGCAGCCCAGCCAGCTGGTGAGAGCTGCACACATGAGCAGCTGGCTTCTGATCTGGCTCAGCATTAAAAAAAAATAATAAAAAAATTGCATACTGGGACCAACTTCAAACTTAAGAAATTAAGCACTTTGTAGCCTTTAATAACTTCTAGCTGAGGAGGGATGAGTGGGATGTGAGATTACAGTTTTGGATTTCAGCACCTAAGTGCCATTTAAGTCTGGTGCTAGGCATTTATTTCCTGTTTTGGATTTGATTCCAAGTTTATATTTAAATAGTTTAAATATCTTTCCAAAGAAAACAAAAATAAGAATAAACTTTATTTATTTATTTTTTATAAGAGAGGTACTAGTCTTTGAGATTATCATCTGGTTTTGATAATGACCTGAAACATTCTGGCACAAAAGCTCCACTTCACTTGCTGCTTTCAGATAATAACAGCTAAGCATTGTTATTATTATACAAAATACGAAAATACAATATGTTCCATAAGGGAATAACTCTTGTTGCCAAGGTGACTGAGTAGAACACATCCCTGATATAAAAGTAACTTTCAAAAAGAGTGATAAAACAGATGGAGAAAAGAGGTAAAAGACTGGAGTAGTGCTATGAGTTATATAACAATATACTTCAGCGTTATTATCCAACTAATAGAGTTCTTGTTTCAGGCAAATACGGACTAATTTGAAACTCAAAACTACTATTATTATTTTGGGATCATAGACTAGTTTGTTTCAGAGCATGTTTGGCTGTATCTAACTAGTCTTATTACAATCAAAGGTGGTGTTACCTGTTACGTGTTTCTGTCTAAATGAGGTAAAGGGATATTTTTCTAGCATAATTTCCTATTAAAAAAGGTGCAGAAGGCAACTTCGAATGTGCAACAAACAGTTTTGCAGTGGTATTTGAGTCCTGTTTGAATGTATACCAGTTTTGTTTGAGTCATAATCCAAAGCATGCTTCTCTCTCACACAGCCTAGGCAGAAGCCACATCAAAGTTAGCTCAAGGGTATTGGCATCAGAGAGGTGAAGGACTGAATTAATATGAGCTTGTGGTTTGGCACTGCTACCAGCTCACCTTACCTTTTTCTTTTTTTTTTTTTTTTTTTCTCCAGTGGAAGGCCTTCAGCTGTTGCTCATTAGCTGTAGGTTCCCTATGTGGATATACAGGGCTGCAATGTGCTGAAATGTCTTGCCTTTGTGTTTTCCTCACCATTGGAATAATAATGAATAAGCAAGTAGTGTGAATGGGCTGGAGTGTGATGCCCTGTGATAGAGCTACATTTGCACAAATGAATATGAGGTCCTTACTTCAACGCTTACTCCTTCTTTCCTGATCATGCTTAGCAGATTTTGTGTGTGTGCATATATATATATATATATATATATATGTAAAAAATTGAAAGATACAGCTATGCTTGGATTTTGAGACACGTTTTGCAATAATGAATAATAGGTGTGCACATTTTAATGTGACCAGGGTATATCTATTGTTGTCTTTCATGTCTAGAACAGGAAACATGAGCATCTTGAGCAGTTTGAGGAGAACTTATCATCCAGTTAACTGAATATTAATTAGTAATGAGTTGAAACATTCAGAGCACACCTGGTAAACATGACCTGAGAGTGAACTGGTCTGAATGTTAGAGCTGTTTCTTTGTGGTTGTGATTGACAACAAATCGTGTATAAGGAGAGGAGTGGTCAGATATAGTATACTATACATTTTTAATCACCAACCCAGTCATGCATCCAATATCTGCATAATAGTCCAGAAATAGTCTTCTTGTTCTATTGCTAGACTGTTTGTCTGGGCAATCACATTTGTGATGCTCTTTGTCCAAACCAGTTGTTTAGTGTTGAAGTTTTATCCATTCTAAACCTAGACTTGGTACTTGGTCTACAGTATTCAGCCAATATGAAAGTGCACAGGAGGTTCTTCTCTAGAAAGCAGATAATAAAATCGCTTCTTGTGGAAGCACGGTAGACATCTGGATAGGTAGCAGATGAGGAAAGCTATCTCAAATCAAAAAGGTTCAAATAAACCAAGTCTTAGCCCCGTTTGCATATATTCCAATCAATGTGTTAATTAATGAGTCAAGAACTGCAAATACTTTAGATAAACAGAGAAAAGTGTTGCATCAATTCTGCCTATAGACACAAATTACATTTACAGCTGCAGCTATGTTTTGTAAGGAAGCACATGTAACCAGCAATACCAGGTGGCAGGCGTATTTTTGGAATCCTGCTACTCTGCTGTGTTTTCTTGAGTATCAGATTGCTTGCTCTTTAATAAAGCTAATTAATTTTACTATCTGATACAAAAATAAACAGATAAAAATTGCCTTTAAGAAGCTTCTCCATAGCAGGAAAACCAGCACTGCAGCATTCTGATGCTGAATACAGCCCTCATTCACACACAAACTGCTTACTCTGTAGCAATATGCTGTGTTAGGGTTCAAGGGCACCCATTTGCTCCTAATCTAGGTGTAAGATGTGCAGAGGTGGCACAAACTAGGAAGCATTCCTCCCTCAAGGGCTAAGGGAAAATGGGCTCTTATGCCTGCCAGACCTTCTGTAGACCCGGTGCCATGCCTGCGCCTAAATTGCAGCCTTTTGGGCACATATCTGGGTGATGGCATTTGACACATATTCCCTGAAGCACAGCTGCTTTTGTATTTCTTCCTGGCTGGTGGTGTGCTTCAGATGTTTCATATTCTAACATCCAGAAACCAGACCGTTGTGGAAGCTGCAGCGCTTAAGAAGGAGACAGATCCTTTGGTGTTCCTTACCTCCCCTCCATGAATGATCTGGGAAGAAGGGGAAATTCAGGGTGGTTTATTCCTTCATGCTATGATCCAAGTGTTTCCAGGGAGAGAAGAAACTGTGGTCTTGTCTTTAATGAGCCTCTTGCATAATTAAAGTTGCAAACTAGCTTTTAGTAAATCTTAAAACAAACAAAGCAAATAGCCCCTTAAGGAGAGCTGCAGTAAAGAAGCTGAAATCATATAGGGGAAAAAAAAATCTGAAGAATGTTCTTGTTCTCCCAGATGTTAGTCTTAATTTTCTGTTATAAATGAGTTGTGAAAATCAAGTATGGTATATGAGCAAGAACAGGCCAGACATCTCAGTCTGTAACTTTTTTTTTTTTTCCTGTTGAAAAAGAATTAGCTAGCTTGAAGAGGAGGTGATGCTGAGACTGAATTATTTAATCAGAATCTACATGCGTTCTTCTGAATTGCTAAACAGTTTGTAATGTTAACCCCATGATGTGCCCTTCCTCACTTTTGTGACTTTAGCTGACTGACTTGTCCTCTTTTTCTTTTTTCTCCTTGTTTTTAAAAATTCTTTGTTTTATTTTACTTTTTTTTTTTTAATTTTAATCATCCCCCTTACAATCTTCTTAATTATACAAGAGTAAAATCAGTGATGAAATTATACTTGACATCAGTGGGACCAAAATTTTACTCCCAAGTATGCAGGCCTATGGGGTACAACTTCAGAAAGCTATTCTTTGCAGTGCTGATTCATTCTTTTCTTCCTGCTCCTCCATGACCAACTTTTCACACACACATGTCCTTTGAGGCCTTTAAAACCAGTTATTAGCTCACATAGTTGACTTCTGTCTGGAGAGAGGGAAAAAAAAAAAAAAAAAAAAAAGGAAAAAAACACCAGATTGTACTTCTCAGTGGAACAAGGCAAGACACTACCGGTCAATGAAGTACAATCTCCAGGAGACCCAGGGATCAGCTAATGATAAAAGACTCTCTCCAGTGGAATTTGTCCTACATACATCTGCACTAAAGTGCTCAGCATGCAACAAAGCCAGCACTGAGCTTCCCACACTGGTTCTTATTTCATATTGTATGTAATGAAATTGCGTGCTTTGTGCATATGTGTGCATATCTGATAAATGCACCCATGTAGGTAAACACTGTTTGAAAAATTGTATTATCAATGAATTAAAATCACAAGATTAAACCTAAACTTCATTTATTTAGAGCAATTATACATTCAGCGCGTATATGGACAGATATATATCCTTTCCATACGTTTATTATTCTTGATAGAAATTTTCCCAAGATGTTTCAGGCTATTAATTTTACCCTTAGATAGCAAACTGGGATTTCTAACAGCTAGATTAAAAAATAATAATAATAATAAAGTCTTTTTTGTCTCCTTATAAAAATTCAGCCTTGTTGCTATCTTATAATGACTCAGACTCCATTTCACCAGTGTCTCCTGACTAATTAGAGCCCATCACTAGTTACTGGTACAATCCTCTCCAAGGGTACCAAATGCAGAGCCCCTTCATGTGGCCTGTTGAATTTTTTATTTCCAGCAGGTGAGTAGGAGCAAGAAAATGAAGACCTATCTTCTAATGAAACTCCTCTGTGACTTACATTTACTTTCTGTCACTGATTGACGTTATCATGCCATTAATACCTTATCTTTTTCATCCTGTAAAAGTTGCTATTGGATGATACAAATTTTAAGAGAAGCAAGTGCTTATTTTCCTGTATTCTTTTCTACTTTTTCTTTGGTAAGCTTAAATACTTATACTAATATTTTAGTTGTTTCTCTGACCCATAATATCTATAAATTTTTATATCTTTAAATTATTTTGGCTTCCAAATAAGTTAAATGTTGATATAACTGGCATGCTAATGTTTTCAATCAAGACCAAGCTGAAATTCAGTTACGATTTTCTTGCTTAGGATTTGTCTTTTCTTTCACTAGCAATTGAAGACTTCTTGATGTGAACATCATAATACCTTTTTTCTTACCTGTGCTGATCTGCTCAAGTTAGTTGAGGAATTGAAGAGCTTATGATGTGCTGTTATAACTCAGTATTATGTCTGGTACTGAATCTCAGAGCAATTAACTTATATATCTAATGAAAGTGTCAGCATGAGCATACTTCTCTTGTTCCACATATAAAAAGTGGTCCTATAAGTTCTGGGTGAAACCTGCTTTTTAAATGCTTCCCAAAAAGTAGAGATGATTTTCAGTATGAGGTTTGAATATTTTACATTTCAGGAAAACAAAATATTTCATTTTTAGCGGTGTTTAATGTCTTTATCAAACAGAAAACTTATTCACAATCTTAAATTTCAATTGAAACAGGGCTGTAGTGTTTGTGATTTCTTTCAGGTCCATTTTCTACTGTTATCTTCTGTTTGGTAGTGTAATCCTTCCTAACCACCCATTGAGTAGGAGGAAGCTGTGCTTGTTTTGATATTACACAGTTTCCACTGAAGTCAACTTTGATTTTTTTCATAAATAAAGAAAAGAAAGTTTATCATCTTCACATAACTCAACTGTGTGAGCTTTATAGACATATAATTTTGCAGGAATTCTGATGAAATCACAGGGCGCCTCAAACATACACGGAGAAGAAAGCATGGATTTTCTTGCCTGCTCTTTGTCAGTACAAATAGGGTCCCAGGCATAAGCAAAGAAAGCTCTACCAGACCTGGAAAGACAGGACCAATTATTTGGGGGGAAAAAAAAAAAAAATGACAGAAGAATATCCCATGTGGTCCAGGGCTTCTCTTCTGTGGCAGTGCCAACAAAACTGGAGGACAGTGATATGTGCACTGCAAATTCTGACACTGTCCCAAGGAATGGGAGGTGCTCTGTCTTGGTTGCTCTGTCTTGCATGGTGGGATTCCCATGTGAATGGGTGGGATTCCCAGGGTGGCAGCCCTGTGACTGCGCTGCCTCACTCCTGCAAGGTTGCAATGGCTTGCTCCTGCAGGGTCCTTGCAGTCTGCATTTAGTAAATGTACCATGCATGCACATTGTGCCTTCTTTTTCACGAGAGGAATGGACAAAGACTTCTATTCCTTTACGTAAAGGCAGTTGCTTCAGATTTGTACCTGTTTTGTTCTTTTACAACAGATACCTGTCTGAAATAGTAATTTATTTCTTTTTTTTATGCTTAAGAACCTAGGTAATACAAATAAATTTAGGTGAAGTTGGCAATCTGAAGTGGAAACATTACAACTGTGAATGGTTTGTGCTTTTCTTAGAACTTTTTTATTATTATTTGTTTCATTTTTGTTTAGTTTACAGTAAATATTGTAGCATGAAAAGTACTATCCAAAGAAAGACGTATGCATTTTTTTCTGTCGTTCATTTACATAATATGTAGTAGATCTTTACTTAAAGATGTGGGACGAAAAAAAAGTGAACTTGAGTCCTTTGAAGGGAAAGAAATGGTGGTGGAAGGAACACAAGTTGTTGCCAAAAATTACTACGATGAGCCGCTAAACCAGATGTGTTACCTTACACTGAGGATTTAGGAGTAAGAGTATATACTTAAGGAAAGCAATGATGGCTCTAGTTCTGAGAGGAAACTTTCTGCCTTACTACGTCATCATTTTGATTGCTGTGTATTTTTCCTTTTTCCTTTTTTTCCCAGTGTCCTTTCGTTTTTGTGATACATGAAATTAGTGCAGTCCAACTTGTGTGAAATGTATATGTTGCACACACAACAGGGCAACAGGGCTGATGTCTACAGGTACAGCTACACTGCTAAATAAAATGAAGGCTGTCGAGGATGTTCACTATTTTTTTTATTTTTTTTTTTTGGTCATCACCACTGATTTTCATCATCATGGTCAGCCAGTTCCCTGCCTCTTTTTTTGAGTGTCCCAATAAGCCATTGTAAAAGAAAGCCCAGGTGTACTTCTGGGAACTGTTCACAAGGATTGCTCCCCATCCCCAAAACAGTACTAGTGAGACCACACCAGGTTTGTCTCCCTTCCTTCCACATAGTCCTCTAGGAGTATGCATAGATCCTGGCCCTTAGGAACATCTTTGCTTATATCTTCATGTCATAAAAATGCTATACTGGTGAATCTAGCATGCCTCGTGTTATTTCAGACTTGAATGGAAACCAAACCAATTGTTGCATTCTTGGCACATCACCACTGTAGATCCAAAGCCAAATTATATACAGTATTATACAGTATAGATGTGGCCAATAGGTACCTAAAGATGCAGTCTCTGTTCTTTGTGAATATAACGTATAGGTTGCTACAGATTGCTTGTCCTTGGATCTGTCCCTGGAATCATTTTATCTAGAAGTACAAAGAGCCCAACATTGTCTAAAACAATTGACAATCAGGATACTCTTTGTTTACTAAGATCCAGCTTTATATACTATTAGTGAGAATGACTGGTTAAAAACTTGTATTTGAATGAAAACAATCATTTTTCTTAAATTCTAATATATTTCCATACATACATAGATAAATTATGAGGATACAACTTATATTTTATATATAAAATTGACTGAGCTACCAAGTCTAAAGTGTTTTGGTTTTGCCAGGAGAAGGTCAAAGGAATATTTCAGTAGGTAAAGGTTTATTGTAATTTTGCAAATCACCAACTGTAGTATTTTTCAATGTGATACATTATGACATGTTTTTGTATATATGAATGTAATATGAAGCTGGGAAAGAGGACACTGGACATCAACACAGGCTCCGTGGCCCATCAATGCTAATGCTGGAACTTGTTTATTCATGTTTCTGTTGAGAGTGATGTTCTCAGACAGAAAATGGAGAGATGGAAAAACTTGAAAGTGGCTATGTGAATAGCAAGAACAAGTGCAGTTATGGTTCAAAATCCAGCATTACAGTACCAAAACCAAACCAAACCACAATTCTGAAAGAAAAATAAAATTGCTTCAGACTGCAGTCCTTTAGTAACCTCTGAAGCCTAACTGTTGCACTAACGCTAGACACTTTTTTCTACGTTCTACCAGCTCTGAGATAAATGCTGTAATACAAGTCCATGTATACAACGTCCAGTTTGAGATCAGTTTGTCTATGGAGCATATGGGAGGCAGAAGTGAATTCAGTGCCTATTAAAATGCTTATGAAAAATAGATAAAGCCTTTCAAACTTTAATAACATTCTATTTGATTTTGTCAGCAGATAACATTACACACAACAAATTGCATACCTCATCTTAAGAGCTTCAAAGTCATCAGTCTAAGAAGGATCCTGGAGACAGTGTGCAGGAGAGCTAACTCCAGCACACACTGATGAGCAGCCAGTTTTGAGGGCATGAGGAGGACACAAACACTGAGGGTTTTTTGAGTATGTGAAGAACAGCTGGATACTCTTATCAGGAGTGTAAGGATAGGCCAGGCAGGGGTTGCACCAAAAGAGAAAATTTCTGTACAGACACATGTACATTCAAGAAGATCCAGTAAGAGTGGAATTATGACATATATTTGGGTTGGGCCTTTTGTTTGCAGCCTGTTTATTTGCTGAGGTGTTCTGGAGAAAACTTTCTGCCAAAAGCTCTTAAATTCTTTTTTTCTTTTTTTTTTTTCTTTTTTTAAAGGGAAAAAAAAAAAAGAAACTCCTGAGGATGCCTAGATGCCTAGAGCTTATGTTGCTGATTTTCTACTCAGGCTGTTTGGGATGGTGAGCACCTACTTGTAAGAGAGGAATTTCAGGAAGTGCCTTGAGGAAAAATATTCATTCAGACAGAGCCCAGATAGAAAGATATAAATTGCACCATTCCTCAGGTGGTTTACCCAGTCTGGTTGAGAAATAATAGTCACAGCTTCCTTTTACTTCTCTTCTTCCTGATCTCCTTGGATTTGTCCTTAACGCATGTGAAAGGAATTATTCCCTCTCGTTCTTTCTGGGGACATTAATGGAAGAACCGCTGATCACATGGACAGATCTTTCAGTAGGATGTTGCTGTAATTCCAGTGCCGTTCATTCGCACTCACCTCAGCAGCATTGCTCTTGTCCTCCGCCTGCCCCTTGTTGCTCTGGCGGAGTGGTGCTCAGGTGATCTATAAATCTGTTACACATACCTTCTAGCAAGCCAACATTATAACAAGACATTATAACTTCTCTTAGTTATTCTTATTCTCTGTTTCGACCTCAATCCTGGTTGCAGTGCTTAATATGATTTATTTATTCATAAGATACTAAACTAACACTACTGTGTTTGGCTTGGGCTGCCCATGAGACATGGAAGAGAAGTGCTGACATGTTATTGCTAAGGGCAATGGGCAGATTACTCTGCATTAGATTCAGAGGGTGCATTTATTCATCTATAAGCATTTTTATAGTGACTGTAATTGTAACACCTGGGCAATGTACATGCACTATAAAAAATGTTGAGGACTGTCCATTAGGGCAGTTAATTCTCTGTCCAGCTTCTGGTTTAATTGAGACATTCTGTCTTTGACTGTGTTACTGTTTCTAATTTAAGGCATGCAGTAGGGAAAAGCCAAGCCTCACAGCTGTGAAAGTATGTGGGTAGATACTTGGATGCTGGAGGCCAAGTCTGAGCAGGAGGGAGAAGAGGGTATCATCGTGGAAGCAGTTACACATAGCTTTAGAGATTGTATTGTTTTCTTTGTTGTAAAAGTGCTGGGCAAAATTTATTTTATGCCTAGCATTTCTGATAGAAATCTGAGCTTCAATGAGCATGAAACTAATCAAGGTTGAATTTGGTTAATAGTTCTGGTAAGAACAAAGAGGGGAAGAATTTAAAAAATGTCAAAACATATCATTTTGACCTTTCAAAAATGAAATGTTCCATTTCAGAAATGCCAAACTATTTCATTTTGACATTTGTAAAATGAAACTTTGACTTTTTGATTTAAAATGGTATTTTTTTTCCTTAAAAATTGACCTACATTGTTCAAATAGTATGAATCTGAAATAATTCCAGAATGCTATGAGTTGAATAAAAATTATAATTTTTCAGAAAAAGTAAAACAAATCCCACTCTTCTTCCAGTTACTTTCCTAATTTCTTCTATTATGTCATTGCTATTGCTGTTATCATCATATACATTTTGTTACATGTTTTCTTACGCAGGTTCTCCGTCTTTCCTCTGTTTTGCACTGAAATGAAAAATCTGCACTTTGCTGTATTCTATCTTGGTTTGAGATTTTCCCAGGAAGTGTTTTAATATGCAGTTTCATTGATTTATTTTTATTATTTTAACCTACTACAGATGGCTATTCAAGTTCATCTTGTTCTTTATTTTCTCCTTTTTACTGCTCGCTTCTTGTTAACTGTATATGAAAAAAAGCAGCAGAAGACTGAAACTCTAACCTTAGGACTGTGTATGCTGCAGCAAAAAGTGGCATGGTCTAGTCAAGGAATGTACAAGTCCACCACTTGGAACCTGCATCAGAAGGGACCATCGAAAAACATGCTTGAGCTGATTGATCTCTTGCAAGGTGCGTGTTAAATCTGAGACTGATTTCAGGGAAATTCCCAGTCCCTTAAAAGACCAAAAGAAAGGAGAATGTTAAATACTTCTGTCATTAATGGGCCTTTGCCAACAATCTTCTTTACTACTGTCTTGGAAATAGCCCTTTTAAAGACTCGGATTTCCTATTATGATTTTAAAGTGGGCCCAAATATAGAAATTCTTGACAGAGTGCCAGGCAGTGAATGAAGCTAGAATGAAACTAGATCAAAATTGGTTCCTAAACCATAGCTGAAAATGTGCAGGCACGTAGTTTAGCACAGCAAATGCACTTGGAATGAAGAGCAATACTGCATTTCATATGCGGGCTTTTGCAGTTTCCAGCACTTGTTTTTGTGAGAATAGTGCTCTGATCTCTACTTAGGTTTGATATTGTATGTTGTACAATCTATGGTCAGTAACGCACTGCCCTTTGGCACAGAGAGTCTACTGCCTAAGCAGCAAGGATTGGCAGGAAAATGGGTGTAGTAGAGGTATGAACAAATTTCTCCATGGTAACATAACAGGATAATGGTGTATTTGGAATTCAAACTCTAGTAAATTGTTGCACAATCAAGTAACAAGCAAGACTTTGATAGGTTTGTAGAAAATGGAAGAACATGGATGACTTTTCAGTTCATGTGAGGTTTGAGGACAAGCCCAATATAAGTGTAGAAACAATGCTGAAGACCAGTGATTAAAGTTGAAAGAGAAAAATGTATCTTATTAAAGAATTCAATTTTTGGTCAAGGGACTTACTAAGAGGAAGAAAAAAAAAAAAGTTTATCCAGTTGGTTTCATTAATAAAAACTGAATTCCCTGTGGATTCGTTTTCATGGCACAATATATTCTAGAGCAGACACATACCTAATTGGTACTCCACAAGCCTAACTGTTTATAATAATAACGAGACAAAAATAAAATCTTTGAAGTTCAAGGAAAGTATAGACCGCATTCCACTTCTGTTGTGCTACCTTATAAATATTTCAGTAGAAGCCAGAGCTATAGTCTCAGAGGGGAGCTAGCCAATTACATGGAGATTGTTGGAAACAGTGAGCATTTTGTTCCAGACCACACTCAAACCCCAGGTAACCCAGAGACAAGGTCTGTTGGCAGATGCACAGTATGTAAGAGCTTCATTTTAGCAAAATAGCAGGTAATGATATCTTCAGTCTTCAGATAGGCTGTTCGTGAACAGCATCTGGAAATATGAGATCTAGATAAATCAATCTGGATGCTGAGAGGTTCTTATAATTACTCATATAGCTGATGAGCTCATGGTATTTAATTATACTACAGATGTGATATGTTTCTTGCAGTGGTTTACATGGGACCATTGCTATGGTACTATCAATCTTCTGATAGCTGGCACTTTAAATTGGCATTTTTCTTCAGCTGTTGGAGGAACATGGTTAGATTGGGTATCTTCTGTTAGAAGCTTTTTAGCTCCCCTGATTATGAAGAAAAGCTGAATTAAATAATTGAAGCTTAACCAATAGACTCATAATCCCAAAAGCAAATAAAACTAAATCAGCATTTTAGATCTAACAAAATGTTTTGTGGGATGACCTATGGAAGAACAACAGAAATTCTCAAAAGTCATGGTCTTCTTGATACTGAAAGTATGCAGAATTAGGCATAAATGATTGTGCAAAACACTTGTTTTGTAAAAACTTTTGCTGTTATGTGCCAGAGTTCTTCAATTCTGTACTGTATTCTGGAATCCTGGAATATGGTGCGAATTACAGGCATATTTACTTCCAACTCCACCTACACTGGAGAACACAAAGGGAGAAAATAAGTACAGATTTTCAAAGTAATGTAGAAACCTTAAAAGAAAAAAAAAAATCCCTTATTTGTTCTGATCTATATTGCATCATTCTTATAGTAAGCTACAAACATCTCAGGTGTTTGTGGTTTGATATATAGCAGTAATGTTGTGGAAGCTAAATTTGATCACAAGTGCTTCTGATGCATGGATGATCAAAAGTTGCTGCCGAGGGAGTTTTCAACTAAATGAATTTGTCTTGAATTTACCTAATTTTAAAACAGTAACCTGAATCCTAATGCAAGTGAGTGAGAAAAAGTTCTTGTCCTATGAAGAGTAAAACTAATAAAGTCTTATTTCTGTCCATTGTGTCTCATAGATGGTGTCTTTGGGATCTAATCTTTTCATGTACCTAAGGATTTTAAAATGTTAGTATCCTATAGACACACTGAAGAGTCTCATAATGGTTGAGCTGATATTGCAGGCTGTTTCAGTGATGAAACTGATGCAGTGTTTACCCATTTTTAAGACTTTTTTTTTTCATACTCCTAATTTACTTTCAAATGTGCTTGTAATTTTCCAACAGTTATGCAAAATTTAATAAAGCAGAACAGACATAATCATAGGAAGCAGTGTAACAATATTGGATGCTACTAGAATAACCACAGAAAATGAACATATCCTGTCATCCAAAAGGGGCATATTGGAACATATTTAATATAGAAAGAAATAGATGCAAGGTGATGCAAGGTAAATATCCATGTAATCGTTGCATTTGAGGACTCTTGAGAGAACTTCTACATTATTTTCTGAAAATATGTCTGTATTATTTAAGGATATGATATACATATACGCAGTGCAATGAAAAGGGAAAAATCTTTCAGTACTTATGGTAAGAAGATGACTACATAAAATAGGATGGAACATTTGTTTACATTATGGACACCAAACATGAAAGAAGAAAGATAAGTTAATTTTTCTCCACAAGATAACCTATGAAGTACATTGATAAAAAAAAAAAAAAAAAAGACAAAAAATGTTATGACTAATCAGACCAGGGAGTTGTGTGACTTTTGGCTATGAAATTCTTTTACAAATGTGATTATAAATATTTTCACATTCATATGGTCTGTAGTGAATTAAATGGTTAAAAACATGTTTGTTTGTTTGTTTGTTTGTTTGTTTTTAAATAATATTAGCCATGCCCAGCAATCAAGAGTTAAAAGTTAGAACAGCAAGAATTTGCCTAGAAATTACCACAGGGAAAAAATATATTTATTTTAGTCTCTCATTAGGGAATTTAATATAGAAAGTATGAAGGACAGAGAGTAGAGGAAAGAAGAGGATCAGCAGATAATTAACTCTTAAACTGACATGTAATTACAGGCAGTGGCTGATGAATTGTGAAATAATGATACAGTTATCCAAACTACGGTTTCTGAACTTTCTAAAATAAATTTTATGTTAACGCTCAAAGGTATAGCCTATTTATATTTACAATAGTTATTCTTATTGCAGTGCTCAGTTATTTGCATTTTATATTCTTAAAGCATTACTTTTGAAACAGTATTAAAAACAAACAAACAACACCACCAACAACAACTACTGATATGTTTTGCAATTAAAAGTGAGCAGCAGTCCCTCTTTACAATTATTGGCATATGTTTCCTCTCAACATCCCCTGAGACTCCATCTAGGGAAGTAGTTAACACATTTATCTGTTTCACTTACTGGTTAGCCCAAAATAGTTTAGAAGCTTTCTCTCTTCTCTGAACTGTTGAAGCTCTTCCTTATGGCTGATTTTATTTATATATGTATAGAGAGAAGTGGTTTGTTTTTTACTTTATATATATATATATATATATATATATGTGTGTGTGTATATTTATATATAAACTTATATGTATTTATATACATATGTCTATTATATATTCACATACATGCATATATATGTATGTGTTTGTGTGTTGTTGAATGTAGTCCAGATGTAGGTGACTGTGCTAATTTCAGAACTGATCATATGAAGTACAATATTAGTTCCAAACAATACCTAAGGCTGCCTGAACATAGATAAATAAATAATCAATGTCTTCTACAGAATTTTAGCATCAGGTATTTATTTCTGACAAGAAATTTTCTTTATATTTATTTCTGGCAAGTTGTCCTCTGATAGCCATCATCCAAGTGTGTCTCAAAATGGGAGATCCAAATATTGGTGAACAGAAATCTCCAGTCAATGCTGGAAACTTGGTTAAGACTACACTATTTAGTCAGCTACATGCAGGCTGCTAATACCAGTTTAGATGCCCTGGGATGCCTCCTGCCTTCCACTTCGGTCTACTGTATGCTAGTCCCATGGACACCTACTAGGGGCAAAACGTGTTATCTTAAATGGTTTTAGATGTTTACACCCAGGCAAGAGACCTGTATTTGCCTTGGAGCTAAGAATTGCCAGTCATCACTGCTGATACCTTGCTGGTGAACTTCCAGTTGCTCTAAGACCCAGCTCTCAGGCAGATTTGGGGAGCTGCTACAACAGAGGGGAACTGCTTTGAGCACAGCAGGAACCCAGCCAGTTTGAAACCTGCACCCAGAATGGGATTAAGCGAGCAAAAATCTCCTTGTCCAGGGGCATTGGGCTGTGTCTGGGGTAAGTGAGAGGAAAGAACCTCGGTTTGAGAAGCTGAGCATTTCATGGAGACATTGGTAGGGATGGCTGGCCCTAAATTGCTTAAGAACCATGGTAGGAGAGGAGGGAAAGGGAGCTACTTAAGTAGGGTAGATGTTCATGGTCCTATTTTGTTATATGTGAGTGCAAAGGATGACATGGACTGGTGTCCTATTTAGGGACTCCTGCCCTAACACAGCTAGTAGCACATCGCTGCCAGAGATATTGAGCTTAAGATACTATTCTTTGCTTTGTTTAATGCATGGAAAAGTTTGCATAGCTTAGAATAAAGATGAGCTAATACCAATGGTTACTTCCCTAGTTATTTCAAAGAACGGGGGAAAAACGTAATAAACTGGGAAAGAAGCTTCTGCACTTGCACAAAGAAATGTCAGAAAAGCAGCAAGTAGGTAACAACACTCAAAGAGTTTTGTACGACTAGCGAGGTAGTCAGTAATATCACATTTTCGTACATGTGAACTGTTCTTATATGATGGTACCATAGTTGGTGGAAAAAAAAAAATGACATGTACATTACTCAAAAATGTAGGATATTCTAATTCTTTTTGTCTTTTCCCATTTTGTGGATTCTATTTTCTGCTAGCTGTAGTTTCTAAAGCCTGCATATCTGCATTCAAATCAGTAGTGTAGCATGCCAAGCTCACTCCTCAGATATTATGGGGCTTTGTAATTGAAGAAGTTATATTAGGCTCACAACATGCAACATGTCCACTACTCTGCTGAGTAAGCAGATGTATGTGGAACACTTTCCTCTCTGTTTCACTGAAGAGTAAAGTTTCTCAAGAAATCTTGTTTTATGAATACGTGCCACCAACATGGTTACCCCAAACTCCTGGCACCTCTTAATGTTTAGCCTGCAGTACCTTTTACATGTCCCAAGGTACTGTGATGTTAACAGGGATACTGAGGAACTGATGATCTGCAGTTCTTATTTATTTTGTTTCTGTGCTTCCTGTGAATGAACATGTTTAACGTCAAGCAGCAAAACTTCAAAAGTGTAATCTAAGTGCTGATTTAGGGATGTGTAGTGTGGAAGAAAAAAAAAAAAGGCATTTCTTGTTCAGTGTAGTGTTGAAAAAGACAGGTCTATAATTTCTCATTAACTCAAGCACAGATAGAAATATCTTGGTCTTGTCTGCCCCTGTGTACAATGCAGAATTATTGTTGGTTTGGTCTGCATTGGTTCAATTGCTTGATTTTCCCTTTGGAAACTACAGAGACACAAGTTATTTGTGTTATACCAAGGCTGGTATAATACAAGTCAAGTATGGAGAAATTAAGGAAGACATTACTCAAGTTGCCCATTCATATCTGTTATTCAGAAGCCTCTAATTATGTGATCCACTGTATTTTTGTCTGGAATGTTCCTATCCCATGCAGCGTACAGAATGGATGATGCTTTTATTGACCAAGTGATTAGTATTTTTTTTTTCCATTTATTTGTTCTGTATGTGGCCATGTTTATTTACTGTAAATTGCAGGTAGAACTACCAATACCTTCATTTATCTTGCTGTGTTGTTCATCTGGAAGCCTGTACCATTTAGTTTTGTGGGTTTGTGTTGGTGAAAAGTATCTCTCAGTTTTGGTTTCTTGCAGAGACAAGACTGACTTGTCTTTTCAGGCTTTTTTTGGCCAGTCAGTATTTAGTTACCTGTGCGGGTTCCCTTGATGGCAGCTGACACTGTGAATACTCAGCAATTCTGCAAATGAGATCCTCAGGTCCCAGAGCTGGCATCCAGAAAATGAGAAATACAAATTGGTTTAGCGTGAGTTGCATCACATTGCATCGTATTTCTCACTAGCGACCTGCTTGGAATTGGCCGGAATAGACGTGTGTGCGCATCCTCTTAACTAACCGAGGAGCAGCAAGGAAGTTCAGGACTGCTCCTCCTCTGGCCTCCCACTGGGACTGGAAATGTGGGAGGAGGGAGCAAATAAAGAGGCTGGCAGCAGTGTTGTCACCTGGAGTGGGGACAACCCTCCTTCCAGCCTCCTCACCACACTTGCCCTTTCATGTCCTGGCAGCAAGGAGAGACTGAGCCCAGGGCTGCTGGAGTAGCTGCTGAAGGTGGTGGCAGGGAGCAAGAACATGCTGTGGAGAGGTACTATGAAGTGTTATTTTGGGAGGCAGGTGGTATTTCTGGCAGCAGGACCATCCTTCTGAACCATATAGCCTCCAGCCCCATCCTGTCGGTGGGGAACGCATCAGCCTGAAAGATTAAAGTTCAGAAAATGATAAGCCACCAAAACCAGGGCTTTGTAATGGGAACTGTCATGTAACTTGAATAATAGTCCCATTCATAATACTTACACTGGATCTTAATCTCACTTAAAGTGAAATTACTCTGGGGACTTAAAATAGGAGTATTTGTAATTTAAATGTCTTCTGGGACTCTTTACACCTCAGGTATAGTGCACAATGATGTGATATGTGCTCTCACTACAAATCTATGTGTGTGTGCACCTCTAAGTGTAGGTATGTGAACATACACTTGCCATGTATTTTTATATGTAGTTATATGTATGTAGTAAAATACGTAGTGGTGTACAGATAACAGTAAAACTGAGAGGCGTAATGGTGATTCCTATCGCGAATAGTGCCAACAAATATTTTTTTGTTTCTGAAGTATACAATGCATGATTTTCTGTTTTTCTTTTATATAACAAATTTAAAAGCAAAATAAAGGGAAGAACAGAGGGGAAAACAAACAAAAAAAAAAAAAAAAAAGAAGGGCAGGGTAAGGAATGCAGAAAAAAAAAGAAATTATTGATATGACGAGTTGTGGAAAAAAAAAAAAAGCCAACTAAACTTAAAATAATTCTCTTTTGAAATATATGTCATTGGAAAGACTATGAAGCATCCATTCAGTCTTTTTTTTATGACCAGAGTTAAATAGTTTCTATGCTCTGGACCAAACACAATTAAATTTTCACAAGGTGATCACTTCTTAATATTTTTAGCATATGTTTATATCATTACTTGTGAATTTGCTCTTACAGACATGCTCACAGTGAGCCCTCAGTGGGATACAGAATTTCATGCCATTTATCCAGTGCTGGCCATAGCTTCTCCTCTTCAGCTAAAGCTCATCACTCTCTGTAAATTATCATATCTCTTGCAGGTAGAACTTCATTATAGGTGATGCACATATGCCAGCCTCATCTAGCATTATAACACTTTCTGTCACCTTCATCCAAACAACATCTGGCAGCTGTTCCCAGAATGACATTTCAGACATGGAAGCAGGCTTAATATGAAGAAAAATATGGCGGCAGTGGCAATACAACCAGAGAATAACTTCCTCCCCAATTAGGTAAAGATGCTTTTATACTCCAGTGTCTCAGGAGTCCCTATTCACTCCCACTGTTGTGTGTTTTTTTTTTCTGCTAAGTGGTTTGCAACAGTCTAGTTTTCAATGGTGCTCTAGGTCAACTGCTCTCCATGAGAGAGGGTGAGAAAGGTGGATGTCAGCTTTTTGAACCTGGCCTCTCAGACTGAGGTGGAGATACACTCCTTCGACCTTGCAGTGTATTGTGTACAAGTGTGCTCTTTCATTGTGGTTAACATGCTGTGAACCAAATTCAATGCAACTTCAGTGATCACTTCAAAGTTCCCTAAAGCAGAAAGCATATTTCCACCCACTACCACTTGTTAGATCTGTATTGTTGCATGTCACCACTTGTGTGGTCTCTCCAAAAAATCTCCCGTGTAATCCACCAGAAACATAAAGCCAAGTGGAAGAAAATTACCTTTACAGAGGCCTGAACCTAGTTTTGTGGGAAATAAAGAGTGACTTAGTTATTAACCTCCAATTTTGAATATGAATACAAAATGTAAGAAATTCTAAAGAAGTTGTAGCTTATGGTTTCCAGAGAAGGGAAATTTTTAAATTTCAAACCTCTTAGCTAAGAAACTCAACCGCACATATTATGCCATTGCTTATTTGCTTCACTACCTGCATGAAGCACTTCTAAAGCAAAAGGTCTGCATATTGTAGACTACATGTTGTCACCTTTTGCCTACAAAACGGAAGAGGAAAGATTTCTAGGGCTTCCATGTATTGTACAGACAGGCTTCCCACAGTGAGGCTTCACTAGCCAAATTATGAATCTGTGTGACAGTTCCTAGCCACACAGTCCCAGTTCTTTCGTGGGAGATGTAACTGGTCACGTAGCCTTCATGGTTTGTGTAATTGTTCTCATTAGCTCCTATTTCTAGTTTTTTGTTTGTTTGTTTTACCTATGCGTCACTTGTTCTGCTACAGTAACAGGGTTACTCGCAGTAACCTGAGGTGTGTCGGAAAGGAACCTGGGCAGCGAGATGATACAGCTAGGGAAACAGCTATTTGCTATATATATATACCTTTTCATACAAGCATCTTTTTGTTCTCACAGTGTGGCTTTTTGAGCTTTGGTATAGCTTACTTATCTCAGGATTCATTCTTTTTTTTTTTTTTTCTTTCTTTCTTTCCCCTTGTCTCTTACTCCATTGTGGGCTTCTGAGGTTTTTATATTTTTGGTTTGCTCTCTATACGCTGCTTCCTTAATCACTGCAGCTTCTCTTCTTTTCCTTCCAAGCCTCTTTCATGTATCTTCTGTAACTTCCTATATAAAAAACATAGACAAAAACAAAACAAAAATATTCTAACAAGTCTGAAAGAATATTAAATACTTAAAAAGCCACAAGTAAGTCATATTCAGTTGTGCCACAAAACAAAGTAATACTACTAATTACCAGCTTCTATTGTTATCAGCAGCAACCTTGAGAACTCCCCTTATACACTGAACAGTTTTAATTATTTACCCTACTGCAAACACAAGAATTCACAGTGTCTCTTCTTTGTTTATCATTGCATCCCCAAGAGACATGGAAAGGAGAATACGAAATCAATTTAAATCCTTATAGCTCTCTGAGCAGCCTCTTATGTCCATTTGGAAGAAAAAGAAATGCGACACTAAATACTTGGGGGATCTGACTCAAGTTTGTATCTTGTGTGTGCTTAAGGATCAAAGAAGTCTGAGAGATGGAAAAAGCCTATTAGACTTTATCATCTTGCCACCACCTCTGTAAATGCAGCAAATCCTTCTCAAATAGAGGCTGTAAATAGAAGGCAGTGACGACTGAAACCTCATCGTTAATTTCCCAGGAAATAATTGCAGAGGTTGGTTAATATTACACTGACTTCAGCACTGCCCTGCTACTGTGAGACTTCATGAATTTGTTTGCAGGCCACAGCCATTTGATGTCGTGGTCCTGAGAGATCCTGCCTGAGGTGATAATACCCCTGCTCCCTTGGACCTGTCCTCTGGCCAGGCTCCCTCCTTCCTCCTGTGGGGCTATTTGTCCTATGCATCCCCATCCACACGCAGGAGTCTCTCTCAGTGGGAGGGATGCAGTGAAGATACAGAACATTTCAGCACATCTGAAAGTCCATCTGCTTTCGGGTTAGAAAAAAAAAAAAAAGTTTTCTTGTTTGTAAAGGGCAGTATGATCCATTCAGACATTGTTCGCAACCCTGAATACTAGCAGTGAGGGCCAGGAGGAAATGCAGAGGACACTGGCACGTGAAGCAGATAAGACTTTAGCACCCGTTGACGCATCACTTCTTGCCCATGCAGCTCTCTGGCCAGCTTCATTGCCCCACATCCTCCTGCTAGTGCCATGCCCTGGGTAAAGCACTCAGCAGAAGACTGCTAAGCAGCAGGTAGCTAACTGATGTGAGGAGCTGCCTTCCTCCCATCAGGGCTATGAGTGCACCTCCTCCCACAGGGGTCTGCTGCCTCTGCTCGGGACAGTTTCACCAGAGCAGCCTTGAGACACGTTGGTGGCCTTCAGCCCCATCGCTCAGGAGCTGTGTTTAACCTGAGGCTCTGGGCCCTGGTCTCTGCCCGAGTGACGTTGCAGCTGCATGTTGACTCTTTTGATCCGGATCCTGACTGACTGAGCAGACTGACATCCTGGCTTGATCTACCTCATCACTGTGGGTTTGCCTGGAGATCTGGACTTGCTCTGCCCTTCTTGTTCAGGTAGGGTGGGACAGCCCCCCCTGTGGTGAGGCCATGATGAGAGTTCAAAAAACTGTTCTGCCAAATATGCAGTCCAAGCAGGATTTTGTAGATGCTTTCATGTATATATATAATGTTTTCCACAACTAGTAATAAAATATAAAACTGAATTTTAGTAACTGAAATAACTGCTTTTATTCATGAAAACACTCAAAAATGATTCAAACATTTTCTCTTGTTTACTTAGCTACAAAATTGTAAGGTAGGTTGCCTGGAGATAATCAAGGTCAGATTGTTTCTGGCCTTGCTCACTGACAACTGTGTGTTCCTATATAGATTAATAGGATTTTTTTTTTTATCTCCTACCTTTCTTGGTAACTCTGATCAATTAAAGTCAGCAGCACAGAAGTTTAGAAGTGCAGCTGCAAGGAACTGATTCAAGAATTTTGGCTTCTGGATCTGTCCCTCTGTCATCAGCAGAGAATGATCCTTTGGGCTTAGACTCTCTGCCAGGGGTGTCAGCTGGTAGAGAAAATATTGGTTTTACAGCAACTGCTGAAGCATGAAGTGGCTGGTAGCCGTAGCTGCCCAAAAGGGAAATGCACATCCCTGTTGCAGAATAGGGAGAGGAATCCTCAGTTGTGGGGGAACCCAGGAGATCCTGATGACAAACATCTGAATTCGAGACAAGCCTACCTGAGATAACACTGGTTCCTGTGAGGGACACCTAAATATTCAAGGAGGGATTACTGAATGAACAGAGAAAAGGCCTCAGGCTTTGGTGCAGGAGTACATTTTATTTTTAAGCAAATGATGTGGTCGTGTGAGACCCAAGATTCTGCTGAGTTGGACGTAATCTACTACCCAGTTGGTGTTGATGTGTATGTATACTAGAGCATCTTGAAGGACTTCTGCGCATCCAGCCTGTCTCTGTAGGGTCACTTTTCCATTGTGTTTGTGTCTGAGGATCTGGGGGTCATAAATTTAGGTATGGTGGTTAGGACTCCCAAGGACAACATTAGCTATTATTTTTTGTTCTGAGTTGTTTTCTACTTCATCTCTCCTACGTGCACATCCTTCAGAGTTCCTGGGGGAGGTATGCTTGCTTCTCTCTTCCATAAACACAGCGTGTGCTGGAAGAAGGGGCTGGGTGCAGGGATATTATAGGTGTCTGCAGCAAGGACATGGCTGGCTAGTGGAACTCCCATTTGATTCTCTCACACTATTTCTGCAAAGCAATGTGAAGCATTCAGATTACAGAGCTAATGACCTGAATATCCTTCCTTCTCTGAGGCCTTATAAATACATGATTATTATTTTTAACAGCACAGACAGTCTTTGTTTGTTTCTCCCATTCTACTCTGTGAAGTGTGGTCAGACCATATAAGTGCTACCTCATTCATGTTGGACTGGAATGATCAAGCCTTTTAAAGACTAGAACATGAAGTTATTTAACTGTTCAGCAAGGTTTTCTTTCTTCTTTATTACTCAGGGCAACAAAGTTAACAGAAATTAAGTCTTTTCTTCAGGTGGGTGGGTGAGAGTTGGCATCAACTCAGAAAGCTTAAAATATTAATTTGATAACCTTATGCATGCCTGTACCTGGGCATAAATTCAGCAAGCTAGGTATGCTCTAGGTACATATTTGTGTAACAGAGCCTTTGCTGTGGCAATAGCCAAGCAGGCTTGATGTGCTGACTGCTTAGAAAATTATTTATTTATGTTTTTTCTTTGACATCACCCTTTCAGCTTAGGATGCTAACCTGTTCACAGCTTTGGTCCTGCAAATAGGAGATAATCATCCAATGACCTCATTGAAGTGTTTGATATAGAACCTGGAAAATAAAGATGATGAGTTTGTCCTTATGAATGTTTTTGACTTGGAATCAGGCTGTAAGCATGGAGTGCCAAGTCAGTAATTTTAAACACTTTAGGTTTGGCATCAACTGCACTAGCAAGAAGTGATGATCAAGTGATCTTTTCAAGGTTTTGACTTTGGTTTTGATGCTCCTGTAATTCAACATCTCTCTTTTTGTCAGCAATCTGTCCTCTAAACATTTCTTTTCTTTTCTAGTTAAAGTTAGAGCCATAAGAGGTCTAACCAAGCCATGGGAGAGAAAACCAAACCCTTCCTCATTCATGAACTAGAGAGAAGTTGAAAGAATCATAGAATAATAATATCCTAATCCATTTTACGTTTTGGTAAGCTTCTACTTTTTATGTGCTGTTCTTTCACATACACTTAAAATGTCTTGAAAGTTATATAGGTATTTGAAAGTATTTTTCCTTCTGTTAGCAGTGTATGTGGATGAAAAAACAGGTCAAATTTCTGGAATGTGCAATGCTTTTTCTTCTGGTCATTTTTTTTTTTTTCAGTGATTGAAACAGGAATTTTCTCCAGCTTGCAGACAGACTATAGATAAAATGCCAGCATACATTTTTCTTTGCAGCTTAGCAAGGAAGGAAGTTAGTAACTGGGATGTTAGTCATGCTTAGAAATTTTAAACTGGAAAATGTACCTCAACATTTTGATTTTTTCCTCTGGGAAAAAACAACAACAATAAACAAACAGCTATTTATTCTGAAGGCTGTTGTCAAATCTGTTTTCTCCCCATGTATCATAATCACTTCTGGTGTACTAAATGTAAGGAATGTGGAAAAGAAAGCAGAATCGAGAAGCTGTAGTACTAATGCTTGCTCCTTTGAGATAGCATAGGGCCTTATCAAATGGATAAGTTAGAGGCTTAGGGTTTCTCTAGTCTCCTGTTTTTTTCAGATCTCCACATGTAGATGCAGGGAGGGAGAAAACACTTAACTAAAAACAGAAGAGCTGCATAAGTAGCAGAAGCTTTTTATAAGGTGAGCCTGGTGTCTCTTCACCCCATTAGCTAGAAGGGAAATAACTAGTGAAAATAAGGAAATGCAGTAGAACAGCTTCACAACATTTGAAAATGAATTTTTTTATCAAGAGTCAAGCAGATGTAATGGTAGATATTTCACCTCAAAACATGGCCAAAAGAAGAGATGCCTAGAATAATGTCTGAGAAACCAGAGTAATAGTGCAATCCTCTTTGGGATGCTTATTATATGTATTGGAAATTTTGAAAAGCCCTGAACATTATGGAATGAGAATTAAAATAGCTACCTGCTGCTATTCAGGAGAACTGAAAAAGCCATAATAATGCACATTATGCTGCCTGTGAGTGGGACACATTTCCCATTTGGTGAAATCAGTTTAACCACTGACTTCTTAATGCTGTGTGAAAGGAAGTTATTTGCTTCTTCTAAAGAATGAATAAAACCACCTTTTCTTGTAACATCATCCATTGTCACGTTGGCAGACAAAAATATCAACTTTTGTTTTCAGTCTTTCAAGTTTGCATGCCTGACCTGACCCAGAAATTTAAGACTCTATTTATTTGGTTCACATCCACTATTATTAGCTCCATTTCAGTGTTATTAGTCATATAATCATCCTCCATGTTCAAAATCTGTCTGAAAACCAGGCAGTTCTACTGCTGATTTTTATTGGTAGTAAGGCAGCAAATGCTTGAAGTATCACTAAAGCCTCCTTCCATCTTGTCTTATTTTCTGTAGATGCACTATGTCTTATTTTCTGTAGATGTACTATTCAAAGAGCATTGCTCCTACTGTTTACCCTCTGAATGGAAAGGCATTTATCAAAGTAGAGATGTCCTCTTTGCTTGGTATTCAGCCAACACTTCATTTTCCTTAGTGCTTTGTAGTAAGGACATCACTCTGAGCTCGATGAGATCAAGAGGAGTTGAGCCAGGACCTTCCAAAGCCCATCACAACACTGTGGCTCAGTGTGACAGAGGGGCTGCATCAGTGATGTCATGAGGGCTTTGACATGGCAGCAGGCAATCAAGATAAAGCTGCTACAGAGCACAGCACCTTTCTATCAGCATAGCCCACAGGAGCTCAACAGATCTTCGATCTAAAATAAGTCCAGCAAGCTAAAGATGCTGCTCCAATAAACGATTGTTATCTGTGGAAGCCTGAAGCTCTGTTCTACTAACTTCACAGAGTTTGTTCTCAGATCAGAGTGGGATGATGAAAGTGATCCAATAACTTAGAAAAGATCAAATCCTGACATTGACCCCATAAAAAGACCAGCTAGTCCAGTAACCTACTCAGAATCTATCAGTCTAACAAGGCAAAACTAGCAGTATCCCTACAACTTCTAATTGAAACCAATATGCCTTTAGGTTTTGCCTCTTAACTAGGTCCAAAAAGTCTGTGTATTGGGTTTACATGGCAAGGTTTTGGCAATGGAGAGACTGCAGGGGAGGCCTCTGTGAGCAGAGCCCAGCAGCTGCCCCATGTCAGATCAGAGCCAGCTCCAGCCAGCTCCAAAAGGGACCTGCTACTGGCCAGAGTTGAGCCAGGGAGTGACGCTGGTTGGGCCTCTGGGAGAGCAGATTTAAGGAGGGAAAAATCTGCTGCATAACAGCAGCTGGGACAGAGGACCAGCCCTGCAGTCCCCAAGGTCACTGCAGGAGGTGCTCCAGGCAGGCAGCAGCAGTTGCCCTACAGCCTGCGGCGAGGCCCCTGGTGGAGCAGGCTGTCCTCCTGCAGCCCATGGGTCCCACATGGAGCAGATCTCCATACTGCAGCCCGTGGAGGAGGCCCTGGTGGAGCAGGTAGATGTGGCCTACATGAGGCCCATGCAGCCCTTCCATGAGTAATTATAGAATTAGCATGAGTTGTCCTGCAGGTCACTCTGTGCTATAAGTCAGAAAAGTGTCAAATAAGTGCCTTAGAAGTTTTTTCCAATGATCCCCAGCAAGTAGGTTTATTGTTCTGAGTGACACATTCTCCCTGGTTAAAGTCTCCTTGACTTTAACCAAAAAAAATTGGTAGCAGTAGTTCCTATATTCTTTCTCTGGTCATTTCTTCTGTGCTGATAGTTCAATTTGTCCTCCCACCTACGTCATCAGCTGCACCAAATCTGTTCTGTGGTGGGCTGAGCAGGAAACTGGATAATTGAACTCAGCTAATTAAGAGTGATCTTTTGAAGACAGAAAATATAAGACCACAATGTGCCAAAATCAGTTGTGACAGATGGCATCTGTTTTGCCTGTCCTTAATTTTGTGTCCCTTTGAAAAGTCTCAGTAAGCTAAAGTCCTCCAGGAAGTCATAGAAATTGCTCCTTTCTTAAAGGATCCATTGAAAAAAAAAAAAAAAAAAAAAAAAAACAAACAAAAAAAAAAAAAAACACAGCATTTTAAAGAAAGATATAAGAATTTCTGGATGATGTTGGTGACTGAATTATTTTTGCCAAATATGCAGCATGGGCAGCTTGGTTATAAACCCACTTCAGAAGAGGGTAGGTTAGAAGACAAACGACAAACAGTGGTAGCTTCCAGGGCTTACCTGGAAGTTTTATATTGCTCCTAGAGTAAGGTTGGATTGCTACTGGAAGCCAGCTGAAGGAAGTCAAGTGTAAGCAACTATTGTAGATGCATCTGAAGAGAGCTTAAAAGTAGACCCGCTGAGCAGTATAAGCTTACCTCTACTCAAGCACCTGATGCTGCTGATGATGAGTCTTGTCATTAAGGAGCATTATCACTGAATAAATTCCTAGTAGAATTTTAGATACTGTATTGTATTTAGTTTAGGTATTTTTAGCCCAGTTCATGCCTTAAATGCGTGACTCATATCATATGATATAGGCTCATATATTTGAAGTAGATGCAAAATTATATGGGAAGTCATAAGAAAAACATTTTTGTTGCTGAAGAGAAGTCTTGAAGTAAACTGGAACTTTTAAGAGATTAAGACTAATACTTCATGGCTACATACATTGCTATGTCTTTCTGGTAGAGATGATGAAACTGAGTAGCATCAATAACATCAAGTCACAATCATTTGTTAGGACAGGAAAAGGTCTACTAGAAAAGTAAAGGTGATAGAAAAACACAATTTTTTCCTCTTGCATTTTGCAGGTGCTATTTTTTTCTCACTCATCCCACATTTTATTTTTTTTTTTTTCTTTTTTGCAAGGGGACAGCAAGGTGATCATCCGCCACCCAACCTGCCCCCATGATCAGAGTCCGCAGGCTGGCTAGAAATTCTTCTAAATTCACAGAAGTTAATTCAATTTCCAGGGAAATCTCTGTTTTCTGCTCTTCTACTACATGTATGAGTCAGCTCTTTTCAATTCATGCACTGATTTCTGCCATGTATTGCTGATACTCAGCTGGTTTCATGAAGTAGGAGAAGGACATCTGATGGTATTCAGGGTGCACCAACAGCATTCACCAGGGTTAGCTAGTTTGGAAAGATGCAATGTCCCAACTACTTTGTGGTACTTTTGCGTCCTTTGCATAGGGATTTTGTTTCAAAAGAGCTTTGTGAGATCTGTTTTATTTTCTTTATATTTCTTCATAATACAGCATGATAGGACTTAGAAGTTACAGGTAGTGCCCTTATAGAAATAATCAACTGTATTACTTTGCACTTGCATACTTTCTAGGCAGTTCCTGCTCCCACTTCTGCTTTTCAAAAAAGAAATAGAATGGTTAATGTCTCCATGGTACCAAAAGAAAAATCAAGGAAAGGGGGTTTATTATGCTGAGTCACACAATGTGTCAAGGGAAAGCAATGGCCAGAACTCATATCACCTGACTCTAAACTGATCACCCTTTTCTGTTGCAATGCTGATGGCATATGGGATTTGCAGAGCCCTTCCTCTGCTTCTCTCATGCCATGGTTAGGGCTCACTGCATTTCCAAATGTTAAATGGGAGGGGGAAGCTTGGAGGCTCCTGCTTGCACCTTGGTATTTCCACTTCTCATAATAACTCACAAAAGATTCAAGCTACAACATATGTGAGGTGGAATATGTGGCTCCAGACTACTGTAACACCCTGACCGAGAAATTGATAGGATGTCACTTCCTAGGATGTAATTTCCAATAATCATATATCTTCTGTTTACCTCCCTCTTAGTGATTTACTGTGTAAAAACTCCCCACCATATATCTGTAGGGAGCTTCTCTGCTCACCTTGGTTTCTGCCTTTCAAGATACTGCACTGCATGATGATAAGCTTCAGAGAGAAATGACTACTGTCGACAAACCCAGTCATCCATGTTGTACATTGCATTACCGAAATCCCAGGGGAGTGTCTATCTGCAGGTGAATGCTGATGGCAGAATCCATTTAGAGAAATGGCTGGTGTTACTCTGTTTATTTGCATACAGAAGTATCTGTAAAGAATCCTATTATTCTATTCCCATATTTTTTTCCTGACAATCATTCTCTGAGGATAGAAATAAAAATGACTGTTAAAGAGCTATGAAGTACCTTAAGAATTTATTTATTTTTCTTGAAAAAAATACTTTCATTTCCATTATGTAGATAATAAATGAAAAGGGAACAGACTAGAACTGAAAGTAGGGGACTAAAAAAAAAAAAAAAAAGATAATTTAATTTTGCAGATAATTTCAACATTTATGGTTTTGATTTCTTTTCTTCATTTGGTATAAAAAAATCTAACTTTTTAATTCTATGTAAAAGAAAATGGAAATGTGGACTTGGGAGCCCTCTGTCACTAGTTCAGGAGCAGTCCACCTGATGGTTTTCCCCAGGGCCATGAAATACTAAAGTCTCAGGAACAGTTGATCTGTCTTCTCAGGAGCTGTTCAGCTAAATCCTCAGGAAACTGGTTGCTGTCCAGCAAACTCCCTTAGCACTCTGGTAGAGTTCTGTTATCTGTGCATTTCATTTAAAACTCAGGGAAAAAAAAATCTTTCAGAAATAATAAAGTTATAATTGTTCAAACTTGCTACAAAGAGAAATAACTTTCTACATTTAGTTAAGTCTTAAGAACAAAATAGTCATCATACAGACAAAAACTGAAGGAGGCAAATTCTGAAGTACATTAACACTCCTTTACGCCATGTATCCTGTGCAAATAGGCATTAATGGGGTCACAGACTTCTTCCAGAGAACAGCCTTAGAGCATGTCGCTTTTTTTGACTGTGAAGGTATCTTCTTTAGGACCTCTCACAATGTAAAGGATGTGTCAGGGTGAGAGTGGATAACAGGATGAAGGGAATGAGCTGGGTCTAGAGAATGTGGTTATTTCTACTTTGTAGTGTCTGAGCTCCTGCAGGAAAATACAGAAATACTACACAGATGCCTCTCACTGCTTCAAGCAGAGAGAAAGAATTGAGAGGTACGGCCTTCATTTCCAGCAAACATAGAGTTATTGTTTTTAAGGGAGAGAAAGGAAGAAATTTTCAAGTCCTTTAGGGTATTTACACCCAGCTGATATCTAGCCTGCCTATGTATAATGCTTCATTGAAAGTCTAATTTCTAATGTGTACAGAGTCATGAAGATTACAATTTCAATAAAAGCTGTAGGCTTTTTTCTTCACTTTAGCTCATCTATTTTAGATGTTTCTCAGTGGCACGAGATTCAATTAATTAATGTCATGCAATGAGGTAAGTCAAAACTTGTTTGCCAGGCTGGGCTTCAAGCTTGACTTCCACCATTTCTTCTTCTTGAAGGTTTTAAAGGACACTATTGAGTATTCTCCAAGCTGCTGATGTCCATTATTTGCAACACGGGCTTGAGAAATAAACTTTCTTTGACAGTAGTATATATTCTCTTTAGTGGATCCTCTTATTCCATGCTATTAAGCAGACATATACCTTGTGTTTCTAACAGAATTTACTATTTTAGTTTAAAAGCTTTTTGGTTCGTTATTATTTTTATTTCAATTGATGTTGTCATTGTAACTCAGGGGGAAACGTTTCCTACGTGACCCACACGCCCCCCAAAAGTACTCACAACAGCAATACCTGCCTTCACTGTGCAAATATGGCTGTTTATTATTGTCAGCTTTAGTTAATGGAATACTAGATTTGAACAAAGGTTTGGACTACAGAGTAATTGGCTCTGCATACTAAACATGCTGAGGTAAGTCAAAGTAGGCATGAAATAGAATATGAATATAATCTCCAGCTTTTTCTGGATATCTTTATACTGAGCTCAGTAAGACTTTGTGTGAATACAAGGCATTTTGCAAAGCACTGAAAAAAAATGTACTTAATTCATGATGAAGCAGAGCAGCTCATCTCTGCTGGTGGACATAGATATTCCACTCTGGAGAGGCTCTGGCTCCTTTGAAGGTCATTCGGTTCTCTCTTGGCAGGGAAAAACAAATGCTTTTGGAACCTTCTTTGTGAGGGAGCAGAGCTGCCGAAGCTGCTGTTTCCAGCTCAGGAGTGCTGGAAGCACCAGGGGCCTGGACTGCCACAGTGCACTGAGCCTAAGAATTAAAATTTTGCAGCCTCCTACTTCCCTACTTGCTTCATAGTCCTAGTGGAGGGTTGCTGAGACATCCAGGTGGTGAACCTGCAGCAAATATTAGCAAAGGCTTGGAGCAAGCAACTGCATTTGAGGTTGGAAAAAAAAAAAAAAAAAAAAAAAGACCAAAAAAAAAGGCTGTAAATGACTGCCTGTAGATAGTTATTAACATCATTAGACTTACTGCCCTGTGATTCTGGCATCTATCTTGACTTCCACAAGTTCTTGTGCCAATCTTAGCCATGAGTATCTAACTCGAAGCATTATCTGTTAGCAACATCTGCCATGAGTACCCAGCATCACACGTGCTAACCATATAACGGAGTAGCACATGGTAAGGAACAGATGAGCTGAGCTCAAGGCTTGCTGGGGATTGGATTAATGGTTGTGTAATTTTATTTTCATTATTCAACCGTCTGAGTGGCCACATCCATTTAGTGAACAAATGAGACAATTTATAGCCTTTGGTCGCTAAACATGTATTTTAACCCAGCTTTTACCACTACAGCCAAGTTCATGGTTGCCTGCTCTTCTCATTGTGCTTGTAATTAATATCAGACTACAACACATAATGAATCAAGCAGGATTTGAATTTGGTTTCCCTTTTTTATAGCCTGAAAGTTAGAGTTTGAGAGAGAGAACATGCAATTCTGTTCCTCATTCAGCCTGTAAGCATCTAATGCTGTTGTCCTGTGGCAAATGTGTGAAGAATCACTTTTAGCAGGTGTACCTTGCAAGTACCCTTGTGAAATACTTCTGTTTTCTGAGGGTGAAAAGTATGTACAGGTATTATACTGCATTCTGCAGGAGATACGAAACTTTGCCAGCCCAACATAAGTAATAAACCTAGAAGGAGGATCTGCTGATCCAGAAAATGGCCTGGTCTGAAGGAGGTTAATTCCCAGCCGGCAGTAGGGGTGTTTGGTAAGGTGCTCCCAGCTGGGAGCTAATTAGATGCCGCTGAGCCTGCTAGGGTCTCCAGGTGGCAAACGCGACACATCTCATGTCACTGTCACACCTCAGCAGTCCCGTCACACATTTCTGCACCTCAGAGGGATCTCTCACATCTGGCTGAACTGTGGGAAGGCTGAAGAAATTTTCCTTCAGCTCTGCCTTTCGGTCTCAAGAATCAGATGTGGGCTGTGTTAAACTCATCACTGCTGCCTCCTCTTTTATTGCTCCCCCCGCTGGATTACGATGGCCAAGGAAGAGCGGCTCGGTGGGAGATGCAGGCATTGCTACAGGGTGTGTGTGGATGTGGATATGCAAGCTTACAAACTAACGCTGATGAAAGGAGCAAAATTGGATGTATCTAGCTGTGCCTACATTGTTGGATCTGGAGACACCAGCAAGCTGAAACAGTTCATACCCTGTGTCAACAATGCCAGTTCTAAGATGCTGGTAGCGACTTCTCCTGTAAGTTCATTGCTGCTTGCGATGTGAAGGCATCCTGGAAGGAGAACGGGCTGAGGCCTCTTCTGAACACTGGGAAGTGCGAGATAGCAGCATGGCAGCGCAAGTGATCACAGCGTGCCTGGCTGTGCTCTCTGTAAGGTGGGACATGGGGAGCAGCGGGGAGTGTTTGGGTGGCATGGCTCAGATTTCTCTCCCACTGTCTGTGAAAGCTCAGCTGATGCCAGAAGTCGTGCCAGGGACTGGGCAGTCTGGATGGCAAGGCAGTTTGGATGTGGGAAGCCACAGGTAAATAGAAGAAGAATAAATGATTCAGGGGACACAGGAACTGCACTATGTGCCTTGGACTTCTAAGTTAAATGAGACTGCCAAAGTGAAAATCAGCTGACCTGCATTCAGCTTGCAGACACTGCACACTTAGTCACAACTGAGAGTTTCAGTGGACACTAAAGCTGCTAAGAATATCTGGAAATAAGGCTGCTGTGGTTTAAGAACCTAATTGTGAATTTAGAAGTCTGACCTAAATTTGAAAATGCAACCCTTTACAACAGGGTGTCTTATACTTGCCAATGACATCTGTGAACGTTTCCAGTAACGGGACTGAAATGGCTTTCCTCATTACCTGAAGAGCTCAGTAGACAGTCAAATGGTACTCATCAGATAAATTATTCAAAATATTCCTTGTCAAATTTCTAGTACATTCTTCATGCTTTTTTTTTTTTTTTTAATTATCAATTTGCCAGCTCTGGCTGTTTTGGTGGTCCATATTTTCTTGGGAATTGAGAGAGGGAAGCTTTGTACCGACATCAGTGGTCATTGTACCCATTCGGTTTATGGCCAGTCAGCTCCTCTGAAAACTGCATATTAAAGACAATCTGTTCTTGCATAGCTGGAACAGCAGGAATCGACTCAATAGGTGGCTGAACAGCTCAAAGCAATACTAAACAGTAATGAATTTGTTTTGCTGCAGAAAGGTGAAGGATCAGGGCTACATCTACACAGGACATACATAGAACAGAAACTTAGGGGAATACTGTGAGCTACCCAGAGACGCAGAGTGGGATTTTGTGTGTGTGCACACATTTTCTTCTTAAGTATTCTCACTTTATCGCACAAAAACAGTTATTATTTGAGCTGGTTTGGGAATACACTGGTGCCAACACATTTTCTTTAAGTAACCATGGTTCAGCTTTTGTGAAGTTCGCTCCTTTTTCTTTTTTTTTTTTTTCACTAAACCCTTTTGAATCTGATATGCTTTACAATCACATTATTTTTTCTTGCATTGCTCATCCACTGATTTTCAATGGGGTCCTTCCCTGTTTGGGGTATTAAATTTTATAGGATTTTTACAAGATGATTTGCCTCACTAGCTCTTTAATAGCACTGCACTTTTAAAATGAGAGCTGTTTGAACTTTGTCTGAACACTGTGTTCAACATCCTGTTTCCTCTACAATAATATTTTCTTTCATTTTCATTGATTTTTTTTTAAATTTTTTTTGGCCTATTGTTGCTGTTATTAATTGCTTAGGCAAGTATAGTTCTGCAAAGTTGAGTTGAAAATAGTGAAAAGCTTCTCCCTTAGGAAAGAGAGAGAACAATTACCCCTCCAGAAATGGCTGGGGCTACAGCAGAGGAAACCTGGCCCTCACCCTGGTGTGAGGCCACATCACTGGGCTGGTCAGGGGCAAGAACTCTCCTCCCACCATAGGCAGACAGAGTACTGGAAAAAGAGGCCCCATGACCCAGTGGCAGGCCCTACTTTTCAGATAAAAGGAGCAAATGCTCCCCCTAAAGACAGCCCATTGGTTCAAAAGGCCATTTGGTCATATTTTCAAGAACTTCTTCACAGTTTAAATTAAAATAACGAGGATAACGTTTTGTCTTATTTCATGATTCCTAGCAGTCTTACAACAAGCTTCTTAGAAATTGTGAAGAAGACAGTCTGTGAATTAATTAAACTTTGGTCTGGATCCTAACTTAACAGAGAAATAAGCTTCTAGATTTTTTTATAATTAAGCATAATTATCATATTTTACTTATGCAAACCACATAATCATATGTAAGCAGCTGAGGCTGTCTTTCCTTAACTCAAACTATTAACATTTCAGCAATAATAATGCTTTAACTTAGTAAGACTAAATCCCAATCCAGCCATAGATTTATGCTAATAATTAAGAAGTTCTTAGGCATTTCACATTGTTAGGAGTCCAACACAGCAAAAATGTTAATATTTTAAGAGTGTTTAGAAGACAAGTGACTACGATATTCTTCTATAAATATTTTAATGCCACATCATATTTTTCCTTAATATTAAAGTGTCTCATAGAAAATAATTTATTTTTATTATAATTGTGCATGTGTATCATGCTAGTTTTACCTACCTAATACAATTTATGTTACTTCTGTATTCTTACATAGCTATAGCTATAAGAAAGTCTAACTAGTATTTTTTTTCCTGTTGGATTTTGCCAATGCAATTATTTTGTACTTCAGTGTAGAGAGAAGGAAAGGTGCCTCCAAAAAGCAGTAGTTACAAATTTGTATGGAGCGGCAATGCAAAAATTCTTCATAATCAGGCTGCATTCAGTGCTAATCAGGAATAGCTCATATGGGAGCCGAGCTTTTAATTCCCCGTATCCAGAGGACCTCATTCTTTTCTGACATTAGTATAAATTACAAGATTTGCAGTGGTTGTTTTTTTTTCCCCTATTGGAAAATTAAATAAAACAGCATCATGATTGCAAATGAACAGAGATCCTAAGAAATCAGTTGTCTGCAAAACTGGTATTTCTAAGAAGAAAAGACCCAGCATGTTTAGAAGATCAGCAGAAGACTTCAGGGCACTCCACTAGGCAGTTTCCACTAGCCATCATCACTTTAAAGCTCTGAGCAGAAATTTAACAGAAATTTGTCTCGTATATTAGTGTCTGAACTCTGCTGCTCTATTCTGCATTAGTGATTTCAGGCTGGGAAAGAAATTGGAGAATGAACAGAAAAGCACCAAAAAAACGTTGGTCCACCATGAATGCCTGAAGTTTTTCCCTTTAAGAATACAGCTTTAGTGAGTATATGCATATGCTACCTTTTAGCAGAGCAATCCCATCCAGCTCCCTTTAGAGCCTGCAGCAGCAAAGCAGAGACCATGACTTGAACTCTGCTGCCAGTGGGTAGCGATTGCAGGGATCCGAGCACGGGGACAGCGTGTTCGCAGCAAGCCACATTGCTGAGCAGATGGGGCACTTTGTTTCGTTCCAGTTGGCACAATGAATGCTTGTGGCTTGGGGTAAGGCAGAGGCATGTTCAAGCTCAGCAATGCCTACAGTAATCCTCAATTCCAGAGGAGGGAAGTCAGATTCGCAATCAATAACACCTGAGATAGGTGTTACGGCAACCAACCTTAATCTTGTTAAAATGAACACTGAAATAAAACAAAATACGCTGGATGGAAGTTCTGTTGCTGGAGATATAGGGAGCTATAGTAATTTGGGTAGCTGGTGAACCATGGTGGTTTGCAGTTCATTTCCACACACAGTAGATAATTACTTCATTTCCAAGCTTTGGTTAGAAAGCCACTGAGGGAATCGATAGCGAGTCTAGTCTCCAGGTGAAGCGCGTTCACTTTTAAAATGTATTTTAAGTGTAACCACTGCAAAGTGCTTCAGTGCACAATAACATTTTCACTGGGTGTCAAAACTCTGTGACTGAAAAGCAAGATAGGAATTGTGAACGACAAAGGTAATGTTATATCACTTACATTTTTTTGTCTTGTCATTATTTCAGTTGTAGCTGGGGGGGGGGGGGGGGGCAAGAATATCTCTTTTGCACATTTAAAATGCAGGCTAAATAGAAGAATACTCTGTCCTCATTAAATACTGTGTGTGTGTGTTTTCTTTTGTTTAAAAACTTATAGTGAAATGTGAAAGATTATTAAAAACACACCTTTGCATGCTATGAGTAATTCACAATAATTATGTTCTTAATGGTCAGTTGAAATCTAGCTGGCACACACAAGAAATTTCATACACATTTGAATTAAAAGTGTATTTAAATATTATTTTGAAAATGAATCAGTTTTACCTATAGAGCATTTGTAAGTAGATATTAAGCTTTGCCTACATTGTCTAGGCTTAAGGAGGTACTACCTGTTTGATAATGCTTGGTTAAAAAAATATTAAAAAAAGATACAGTGTCATCCTAGGAAAGTACTGTGCTGTGGATCACAAAAGTAGCTGGAAAAGCTTTATGATGCAGCCCAATTTTATTCTATTTGAGAAAAGGACTCAGCAGTGGGGGGAAAAAAAGTTGTTACAGAGCAAGCATTACTGTGTGGCTAAGGAAACCTCTTCATAACAGCTCAATTCTAGCTGCTGCATGAACACACTGTCTCATACCACGTCTGGACAACTGTACCGGGTGTCAGTGGATGGAGAGAAGCAGTTTGTTCCTCTGTTTATTCTTCCTGCCAGCATCCAAGCAAACAGCTTTATTGGGGTAACCTTGGGACTCTGGACTATTCACCCTCTAATAGCTTAGGTTTTGCCAGGTCATTGAGGTGCCCTATTCGTGCATGGGATCTGAGTTGCAGTGACACAGGGACTGTTTTGGTGACTGCCTTAGCTTTTACCCAGGGCAATGGATACAGCAGAGAGATTTATTTTTTAATGGTTTTACTCATGGGACAGGAATTGATTGTTCAAAATCCACTGAACCTGAATCTGGAGCCAGAATCTGGTTCCTAGTGAGTGAAATTTTAAGTGGCTGGTGTTTTCGTTTGTATTTTAATGCCTCTTAAGTCAGGGTAGTTCTATAATAACATGTAGAAATATTCAATTCTAAAAGATCTAACACCAAAACTGATTTACTGAACTATCCATTTTCCTGGCTCTGATTAAGGGAACACATCCAATTACATAAGTATATTATTAATGCTCATCTGTAGTGTAGTAGAATTAAAATTGCAATGCCTCCCAATCACAGTCTAAACTGTGCAGTAATCAAGCATGAATTTAGCAAGTTCATTTTTCCATTATGCTGTTTTCAACACAAAGTTACCATATTAGCATATGGTACCATAACACTGCAGTTCAAACCAGATGAGTGTTGGGCATAGGGAGCATACGAGAGTGCTTGTGGTAGATACAAATGGAGGTCACCTTGGAGGTGCTGTCGTCCATGCCTGGGACCACACTTACCTTTCATCCTTTTTAAAATGGAAGATAACAGGAGGTGGTTGCAAATCCCTAAACAGTAACATTTACTGAAACAAACAGTAGAAACAGCCTAGTTAAAAAGCTCGCTATTTGAAAGCTTTTATATTTCCAATTCTGTCTCCCACTTGTCTCCTTTCCCCTGACAGACCTTATCAAAACTGGACTCAAATTATACCACCGCATTGAGTTCAAAATTACAGTAAAGTGTCCTGCAGTCTAACAATTCAAGTTATTCCTTTAAATTTGTACCACTGTATTTAAGTATCAAATTAGAGAGGAAGGGGGGGGGGGGGGGGGGGAAATAAGTGAGCTTTGTTTTTTCTCTTTCTGTGTAGCAAAGTATTCCTAAAATGATACATTGCAAACAAAGAAAGTTTAGCTTTGAAATAATAAAGTGTCCTTTCCAGTGTGCCAAGGTTTAAAAGTAATTATTTATTGTTATATAATTTCATGTTTTCCCTTTTTTTTTCCCTGACTTGATCAATCTTTTCTTTTTACTTCACTCATTTAGATAAAAATAGGCAAAACTGTGAAAATAATCCATCCTCTGTCTGTCATTCAAGCTTTTATGATATGCATTGCATTAGTAATTTTACCTACTGCAAAATCTTTGTTTTTAGCTAAGATTAGCTAGGCTTCAAAGTACTTTCAAGGCTAATAATACAGACTGTCCTTACATAAGCAATCTGCTCATCTGTGAGGAATATTTTTACAAGTTTGTGATAACATAGGACTGTTTTTCTCTAACCAAGCAGTCTGCACTAGTATTATGCCATCTCTTGAGAATCTTTTCCATAGCAGCAACCATGCAGAAAGGTGAGGTATAGTCACAATTCAGAAGGTACATCTGTATTTGAGACAGGAAGAATAAATCCTCTAATAGAATCTTTGGCTAAAATCCAGTTAAATAAACAAAACCAGATTGCATTAAAACTTTAGAAAAAAAATGTTAAAGAACAATATTTTGCACTGAACAGACTAAATTTAATTTTACTGAAAAAAAAAAAAAAAGTTAAAAACAAAACAAAACACAGTTTTTACTTCTACATTGTGCTGGTAAACCACGACTGTTCCCATAGTGTTTATTCTCTATGTCACTTTGCTAATGTTGGCTTAAAAAAACAAATACAGGCAGGTGCTAACCCATCAAATAATAAATGAAGACATGCCAAATTGCATAACTAATGGCACTGTAAATTGAAAATAATAAGTTAGGGAATGAAAGTTTACATTTTGGGCCTTTGCGAAAGCAGACTGGCTTAATAAGCACTAATGAGTACTTAGGGGCTCAAATATTGAGTATTTTACAACCATGAATATGCATCATGAACTACATACAAGATTTTGTGATTTTTTAATTTTTATTTATTTATTTTGAAAATACTAGCTGGATGTAAAAAAAAAAAAAAAAAAAAAAAAAACCTATATCTAAAACTGAATCATTCATTTTCTAGCTTTTCCTTATAATTAAACCCACAACAATGTTCCACAGTTTCATTAGAATGAGGTGAAGCTGATCAGGTAAAACAAAAACTGCCCAAAGGTTTTCATATCATTGTCTGAAATACACATTTTCAAGGTCTTCAACTTAAAGTTTTTTTGTTTGTTTGTGTTTTATTTTGGTGTGTTTTGGTTTTCCTCCAGAGGAAGTATCACTCCTGAGATGCAATGGCAATTGACTCCCCATTCTGACTGAGCCTGACCAGGGATTTTTGCCAAGCAAGCGCGCTCAAGGGCACACTCGTTCCTTACAGCTTGCTGGACCAATGCGTGCTGACTACTTGGCTTGACCAAGAGATGACAAGGTTTGGCATGTCGTGTGCACTTTCTGTAGAAGTGGCTCCTCCTTACACCTTTCTCCTTAGAATCATTGTTTCTCCTGTGCAAGCATTGGGATTGACAGTAAAGGAGGAAACAACAGAGGCTCAAGTTCAGAGCAGCATACCTTACTCTCCTCTACTCTTGGATGAGTAGATTACAGGCTGGTGGAGGTGCTCATTGTAATACAAACTAGCAGCCCAGGCTTCTGCTGGAAAGGCATGAGTCCAAAGTAGCTAAACCTGACTTTTTGTTGTATACTAGCTGCTACTATGAGTTGAACAGTAGAAGAAAAGGGTGGGTGGAGCAGTAAAAATAGGTGCTCCTTCTGCTCTATTGGTAAACATGAATTCTCCTGGGAGCACTTATCCCGTGGTCAATTGGCATTTATCCAGCCAGCTGGAGCTGGAAATAAGCAGCTGAGTGACAGTAAAAAGTAGGGCATGATGGTTGTCGTTGATTCTTATTGTGAAGAGAGGACAGTGGATTCAGCCAGCCATCAGTATCCGTGTATCTCAGAGTGGTCAAGTAATTATGAAGATCTCATAAGAGCATAAACTCTTTTCTGCCAGAACCTGTCTATGGAAAGGGGAATAGTGAGCTAGAATATAGCTGGCTTTCTTTGCATGTCTGTGTTGTTTTTGTTTTCTTTTGTTTTGTGGGAAATTTTCACTACTGGGAAAAGAACAAGCCAAACCTACGGGTTTAGGGCTTTTTACATGTTTACATCCTCCAAGAAGACCACAAAACATTGTTAGATTTTGGTATTTCTTCAATAATGTTTGCTTACTTGAAACTACTTTTATCCTCCTGAGACAAGTTATAGGCAGAATAATTTTAATAAGTTTTTATGAAGTCAGTGTAACATTGAGAAACTTGATATGGCTCAGATTTGAAGCAGATCTGAAAAACACTCCTCTGACTTCAAATCAGAGACCAGTATCATTTACATCAGTGAAAATATGCTGATTTTGTCACTCAAAAAACCTGTGATCCTGAAATAGAGATCAAACAGGATGTAACAGGTAACTGAAGCTATATGAAATCCTCAGCAAAAGGTTGTAACTGTGGATTGTTTTAGCTTCCTTAGTAAAATGATTTTTTTAAGAGGCTTTTAGCACTTCTAAGTGATTTCTGAAGAAACAAATGATGAATGTAGTTAACACCGCGTATTTGACCCATTACGTCAAAGAGACTACCAAGAAAGGATTACATCTAGGTTCAGCCATGATTAATGAGAAAGAAAAACAATAAAAGAGGCAGTAGGATCCATCACGATAAAGACTGCAGTTAAGACAATGTCTCAAACTCAAAGACCTGATTACCTGAAGAAGAATTTGTAAATTCAGGCAAGGTAGCCTATCAATTACTTTTTAATTTATTTTGGTATGCAATTTTGCATGTGTTCTCACAGTTTCATTGTGTTATCTGGACACGTTGTGGTAAATTTTTGAACTTTGTTGATGTTAATGATAATCAGGAAGGTACAGCTGTGTGCATTTGTTTTAACAATGCATTGATTTTTTTTTTTTTATTTTTTATTGTTTTAATATATAATTCCAGGAAACAAAACAACAACAAAACAACAACAAAAACAAACATACAAACAAAAACACCAAAAAATCCACCTGCAATGTAGGAGTAGGGCACCTGAATTTATTATATTCTTTGCAACTACCACTGTGTTTTTCATTGCAGGTTAACTATCTGTCTGGTATATGTAAATACAATTCTATAAGATTTGAATTTGAAGATGCTCATAAATGTTCACTGGAACTCTGATGTACAGGTATATACATTGGCTTTGTTACAGTGATACAAAAACCTTAATTCACACATTTCTACAGTCCTGAAAGGTACTGACAAAACCTGCCTTGTCAGACTGAAACAGTAACATACATATTTATTCACAAAATACAGTACTCGGTAGCTTTGCTGCTGTAAGTGAGCTGAAAACAAAGGATGATGGATAACATCAAAAATTTGAACATAGTATCGCACCTATCATGTTATCCCCCTTAGTCCCAGGGGATTCCAATACAGATACAATATGGTTTCCTACTTTAATATGAACCTGGAAAGCCTGCACTAGGACAGCCTGACTGTATGATGCCATAAAGAATTCCTAATGGTATGGATGTCTAAAGGCATACATATTCCATCCACAACCAAGGAAACTGTTTCAGTGAAACAAAGCACAGATTCTCCTGGGTGATGATGTGGTGGCTGAATAGTATCTGCATGTTGCTTTGAGCTTGACAAAACCTGATCCGTGAAGGTGTTAGGCTGTAAACCTGTAGCAGTAAATGACTGCTGAATGGAACCTAGTGGAAGTTTTTGTTTTTTTGTCATTCACACTTTCCTTACTCTTCCTTGTATCTGTTAGTTACTTAATTTGTTCTCCTTGTTTTGCCCTCCCCTCCCAAAAGTGCTTGAAATACTTGCTGAATTTACAGGAATTTCACTTGTGTCCAGTGTATTCTCTACTTCTCAGTTTTTATGTTTTCTTTTTGGCCTGAAGCTTGTTTCAGCAGTGTAGCCTGCATATCTGATTATACTAATTTACAAAGGCACTTGCTGACTTAAAGAGATTGGACAAGAGATTAAAAGTCTTTAGGTATTTCAAGCAATTGGGAATTTTTTTCTTTACAGTAAGTATCGGGGACTTTTATGTATTTAAGCAAACAATTTTTTGACACATTTCTAAAAATTAAGATAAAGAAAAAATGAATTTCATTGTTTTTCATAGGGAAAGATACATGGGTATAAATTTTTGGGCAGCTCCAGGATAAAGACAAGTTAGTAGCTATCAATCTTTTCACTTCTCACTCCTTCTGCAAAGATATTCACAAGATCCTTACTGATAATATCACTGATGTTTATGTCTGGCCTGTTCTTTCATAGATAATAATTACAGAAGTGATGGAAAAGAAATAATAGAAACAGATGAACGGGCCTCAACTTGGATGGCACTGCTGGCAATGTAGCAAGACAATTTGCAGAGAGAAGTGCATCTACTTAATAGGGCCAGAATTATGCAAAGCTACATGAGGGAAGATGAGCACGAAAGAAAAAAGCTCATAGTGTATTTACAGAGACTCACTCTATGTTTTTGGGGCTTGCTACTTACTTTTTTTTTCCTGTGTACATTCACCATAGTCTTTGCTACAAATGCAAATCTACAATGTAGCAAAAAATCTGTACAGTGCCCAGAGTGTGCTGGGGTCTTTGTAAGTAGCCCAGCAAACATGGTATCTGTTGCCGGCATGGAAAGGAAAACACTTGCCATGTGAGATGCTAACATTTTTTAATGTTCTTTATGCAGCACACATTTTTACATGCATTTTTTGCCAAATCACTTTAAGACTTCTGTTCCAGCAGCATGAATACCCAGGCACAGCTTACTATTAGACCTGTGCAGAGTAACTTGGTGGATAATTTTATTTCCTGGTTTCTGACCTACTTAAACTTAAAATGAGGCTTGGAGATGAATGTTTGTGGTTTTTTTTGTTTTTTTTTTTTTCCCTACATACACCTATGCTATGCAGAGATACTCCTAAATTTAACTTTGCTAAATGTTATGCAAATTCAGTGCATTTTACTCTCGGAGTCTGGAATAAGAGTGCTATGCTTTACTTTAAGCACACATTTTGCATAACAATATTAAGTTCCATATATTATCTTAAAATACAAAATGTATAAATCTATGTGGCTGCAAAAGCATAAGCAGAACATATTACTCTGATAAAAGGAAAACATAGCCCCAGCAGAGTACAGCAACTGTATATTAATAAAGTCCACTGGTAGCTTTGTTTCAGGAAAAAAGAAGTTAACTTTAACATTTCTGCTTTAATTTATGAAGTATGATGAAATATTAAGCAATAACGCTCTGTAGAAGATAACATTTAATACGTGGAGATATTCACATTTTTATCATACTAAGCTAAAAGAAAAGCCATAACATTTTCAAATTTATAATGCTGCAGCTGAGATAAACTCCTAAAATGATAATTTAGCTGTTTCTCCGTCAGTCAAAAATAGCAGTTACACTTCAGTAATCAGATCCGAGTTCAGAATTTGTCCCTGCTGAAAGACAAAAACCTCAAAAAGTTTTCTTAAATTAAGTAGCCAAATTTCCATTAGTGTAAGGAAAGCTTCAGAAGACACAGGGAGAGATCTTATTAGCTATGCACCAAGTCCTTCTTGTGGTTCTACTGTGTATGGAGCTGGGTGGTGGCAGGCCATAACTGCTGCTGGGCAAAGCAATTATTTTATTCAAAATCCTAAGGAGTGTGAGTTTAACTTTTAGCCCTCCAAAAGGCAATAGGATTGTCAAAAAAGGTAGCAGCTACTGTCATAGATGTGGGAGTGAAGAGCAAACCATCGGTCTACCCATCCATGTTCTGTAGACCCCAAGAGGAAAGCAGAGAACATGTGGGCTGCTCTTGAGAATGCGAGGATCGGGCTTTGGGAAATACCGCATTTGCTGAAACTTGAGTCTTGACCAAATGATCACTGTCAGTCTCTTTTTTTCCATTCCTCCACTCCACAGGAAGATCAAAACAGTCTTGGTCTGAATGGTGGGGCTGCTGTGAAAAATGTGTAAAGAAGAGAGGGATACTAAAATCAAAATCTGTTCTTTCTTTCCTCTTTCCTAAATTAATTATTGTTTTCGGGAGAATTCAGACAAGCTACCAGCTGTAGAAATAGTTGCTCCCACTGTGCGTGGCCCCACAGGACAGATGACTCTTGCAACTTTATATAATTATGAAATTAGACAAGAGCTAGAGGGTATTGTTTTACTATAACTTTTTTTTTTTTCTATATTGTTTCTGAGGTATAATATTATATTGTTTATAGAATGTGGAGACTTTTGCGACCTAGTAATTAATCAATATAAAATAAAATGTAGGTTGGATGAGAAAACAGTTACTTTTTTTTTTCTAACTTCAAAGTAAAACCACTCAGAAACTTCATTGTGGGGCTCTGACACACTGACTGACCATTATGCTGTGCGATTGTGCTGCAAAATCACTGAAAAAAATAGATTCTACATGTTCATAGTTGAAGAGCTTTATTTTCTAAGACACTTGAACTTTTATTGACAAAAAGGTTGCCAATAGAGTTTTCTGCAGCATCTGTTAAAATCCATGGGCCTTCATTGTTACTGTTCCAATAGTTGCAGAAAAATCTCCTGTGTGCTTAACTGCATCTTTGGGTGCCAAAGAACTTTTGAAAATATAATCCTAAATGACTTGTCTGCAGTAACACAGGAACTTGTGACAGACTGGCATCATTTAACTGCACTCACAATCATAATCTGTTCTCTACCCACTAGAACATCGTTTAAAACCCACTGAATGAATCGCCTATGCCTAAATAATTAAATGTTCTGGTTGAAAACTATTATGGTCCGTTGATTTATTGCAAGCCTTTAGAATATGATGCTTTGGTTTTGTAAACATTCCCAGGCACATCAAGAAGCACTAATTCTGGCAGAGAAACAAGGCAGCATAACGGTGTTTTCATGGTGCTATCTTATTCACCAGGTTCTGCAAAATATATATCCACATGAGTAATGATGTACTATTCCGCCTGAAATGAAAACATTATTTAGGCATGTTATTTACCCTACCTGGAAGGAGGATAAAAGGTCAAAATTCCTTGTGTCAGTACTCTGATAATAGTAGCGGGAAAAGCTGAAGCAGCTGCATTCTGCTCCGTCACGTAGAGGCCCAGGGTGCCATAAATAGATGAAATTTTCTCAAATCAAATGGTAAAAACTTGTGTTAAAAGCTCATGGATTTTCCAGTTCACTGTACAGCTTCTTCTCACTGAAAAGCAATTTAGTCCATACTGGCCTTTTAAAGCTGTTATCTCTGCCATAAATGGTTTGCCTATATTTAAAGTTAATGTACGTCTTTCACGTGTGAACTTTATCTTTTAAGAAGAAGGAAATAAAACCAGGAAGCCTTTTTATTTTTATTTTATTTTTTGAATGCCATATTAATTAACTTCAATTTTTAGACTTCATAACACACTGATAATGTGATGCAATGCATAATGTGTTCTGCCAACTAGTTACCTCTGCTTTTGGAAAGGCCTTTTGGCATGTATTTTAGGAACCTCGTTTGTTTGCTGCTTGTTGCTTTGCGATGCGTTCAAATGCACGTCCAGCTACCTTTTATTTTGTTTCCTAATTGTTGTGTACATGATGTGCTCGTTTTTGCACGGCTGCACATCAGGCTCAGAGGCCCTGCCCAGCTTCTACCTTCGCTGGGTAAGCACATAAAAACCTTTTCAAAAGGGGCAGGGAGAGCTGCTGTCTCCTCAGAGACGGCTGCTGAGAGCCCCTTCAGCCCACACGGGGGATGGCGGCTCCTCCCCGCCGCTCCTTTTTCCTGCTCTTTCCCCCTCCTCCGCCGTGGCCACTCCAGGGGCTGCAGGGCAACCTCTGCTCCGCTGCCTGGAGCAGCTCCTGCCCCTTCTCCTCCTCCTCTCCCCTGGCTGTCCGTGCAGGGCCGCTCCTCGCAGCGCTCCCCTCACCGCCCCCTGCCGTGCGGTGTTTGCCCTCCCTTCCCCAGGCTGCTCCCGAGGCGAGGCTGCGGGGCCCGGCCGTGCCCTGCGGTGGGGCCGGCATGGGGCAGCCCCAGCACGCCGCATGCAGCAGCCCCCAGACCCCGGCCACCGCCCGGGTCCCTGCACCTTGAACGCTCACTGGGACACCAACGTTGGCATCTACGGTACGTAAATACATAAATATTTATCGCCTTGAGTGCGTAGACCACCTCAGCAAAATGTGTAGCTGTGTAATGTGGTTAATTTCACATAGGATGCTCAAGACCTCGTGCAAACCTCAGTGTATGCTTCTTTCCACTCCTTGGTATCCACTTATCCTTAAATACATTCCCTGAAGCTTGAATTGAAGGGTCCTTCGAAGACTTAGGAAGAGTTATAGTCTAAAGAAAATGTTCTTAGATGATTTTCACGTTCAGCATTTTCTTTTTAAGTCTCTGAGCCCCTGTACGTAAGGACAGTAGGTGCATGCAAGCAATCTAAAAACAGTAAAAAGCGAGACATTAGAATTGAAACATGTAGGAGATTCGCTTTTGTTTTGTTGTCACCAACGATGTAGAATGAAGGGAGAGTATACCATAGGATACAGAATACATTTCTCCTACACATGAGACAGAAATAGCTGTTTGAGTGGTGTTGGTTTGCGCAGTGCAATAAAGAACTAACACCCTTCCCTTGGAGTACCAGGCGGAGGGAGCACTGTGTTTAACGGGTGTTGTCCCAGTAACTCTGGCAGTGTTTTAGGCCTCTCCCTTGCCTTATTCTCCATTCCTTTGCACTCGCCCGCTGTTGTGAGCAGGTTGCACACCCATCCCATTGTCCCCCAACACTGGCAACCTCATGTTTGCGAGCAAAAAGGAGCCCTGTGGGCTTGTGGTCCAGGCACAACAGGTTTGAAATGACCTGCCTGCAGTAATCTGTGTAAAGTTGTAGTTAACATTTGCAATGCACTTTGAAAAGAAGGGATGGAGGAGGAAGAATTAAAGCTGCAGAAAAATAGTTTTTTTTTTCCTTTCTGCTTTCCACTGAGCAGAATATCACTGTACTGGACACCACCCACAACACAGGATTAGAGCCAGGTTTTGAAATGCTCATTTGTTATGGAAGGGGCTCTGCAATCCTATCTTTCCACTGAGGCTTTATTGTTAGAGCTGTAGAAATCATTTCACAATTCTATTTATTCACTATACTGCACTAATTCCCTTTCCGAGTCCTTCCTGCGCATTAAACAATATGTGTCCTTAATTTAATTGCATGAATACAGTGGCAAAATAATTAACTTTCTGGACCAGTCTTTGCATTTTTTATCAGAATAGTTGCATTTTCTACATTGGGTTTCACAGTATGGTGACTGTAGCTGCAGGAACACTTGGTGAGAAGTCTCATGAATTGAATCCCATGGTTCTGTCCACAGGGGGTAACTAGCAATGAACCAGTCCCTGTACAGTAAAATTCACTGAACTTCATTTTCAAAAGCAACTGCCAAATGGTTTTCCCTTTTCACAATTAACAGCTAACCTCTCCTGCTCCCCTCAGAGGCACAAGCCTCTTATTTAACTCCATGACTTAATTTTGATTATTTCAATGTACTCAGTAATTTGAGTCTCCTTCCTCATGGGACCAGCTGTCTTTTCTGCCGAATCGTTCAGTTTCGTGGTTTTTGTTTTTTTTTTTTTGTTTTTTTTTTTTTGTGTGTATGTTTGATTGTGAGCAAGTATCCGTGGCCCATATTTGCATCCATATATACAGCCTGGAATGTAAGCCATTACATTTTATGAGTAGGATCAACAAAGCTAACGTTCTTTTTTAAGTACCAACTAAGATACACAGAAAATGTCTTCGTTGGCACGTTAGTTCAGATCAGAAATGTGTGTTAGCAGTGAACCTCTCAAAATCATTTCCCCATGTTATTGGAGTAGGCAGACCACATTTGTCGGATGAAAATAAATTGGATGGTGTACTCCAAGAGCATTCACTGGCCACTAGCGGGCGTTCAGTCAACAAGACAAGACTCGAGCTAATTTGAGGTAAATATATATATATATCTAGTCAGGATATTAAGTCCTCAGAAGCAACTGATTCCCTCAGTAGATCTCCATAAGGTGGACTGAGACAATGCTAAATCTCAATGAGATCAATGGCACTTCGATCGCTTTCCCAAATGCTGGGTGATTTCACTTCACTGTTTATTTGTCTTCCCAGAGATGCAGGAGTAATTAAGAGCTTTGGTTCAAAGAAGTTTGCTTTCCAGTGTAAGGTTCTAAGAAACTTTGCATAACTTTTTTTGTGTGTGAAAATCAGTCAGAACCATGGACTTCATTGCAAAATTCAAGTATTTCTCACTTAACTAAATAAAAAACAATAATCAACATTCTTGTGCTATTTTCATAAGCTTGCACATAGTTTTAATGAGAAAATAAAATTTAAAAAAGGTAAAAATTCAGTAAGCTCACAAAAACTGATTTGACTGATCTGGAATCATAGATGAAGGTTTTTGTGTGTTTTCTGTTGTTCCTTTTTTGTGTTGTCATCATCTTGCAAAGCAAAATTGTGACGGACGAGTTGGATAACGGGCAGTGTGCTCCAACTCAGTGAAAGTACATTACTTGGCTAACAGCAGAACTGCCATTTAGCGTTAATATCAGAACAGCAGTAAACCGAAATGACTACTTTTCTACCTGAGAAAAAGTGTCTTCTGTCTTGTCCTCTTTACAGCTCTTTCAATGCACTCTATTTATTGGCATATCCTTCTAAAATCCGTTTTAGTGTCGTGTTTTGATCTCTTTAGCCAGTTGATCCCATTTTTTTCACAGTGTAATTTTGTTTAATTGAACAATGTCCTCTTAATTAAGAAATAATTAAAATGGAATTTCACTTAAAATATCTGAATCTTACCTACTTTCCTCTTTGGTTCAGGAAAACAATCTGTTGGAACAGCTGTGTGAGCAATAAAACACATCTGGTATTAAGAGGTTAAACTGTTTTAACCGTAATAAAAGTTATCTGAGTTCTGCAGATACCCAGAAGGATCTTTTCACTCTCTTCCTTATCCCTGTTAAATCTCACAGAGAAATGAGAAATCTCTTCTTATATTCTTCTGGATCTAATTTACATACTGTCAGCACTCATGATTGGTCTCATAAATTGACACATGCAAGAGAATTAAAAGAGAAATAATAAGATGAACTATAATAGTGAGAAGGGAAAGAAATGGATATTTTTGATGAGCATGTATAGAGGATATAATAAAATAGAATATGTGGCAGTTAAGGGTTGTGTATGCATTTCTTCTGTTGATATAAGTACATAATTATGATTACTATGTCTGAAATCCAGTTAGACGTTTGGAAAGAAAATTCTGTCAGACTTTCTATTATTTTTATTCAGTATGTAATATTAGATGAGGAAAAATGGCTTACCACAGAATCTGAGTACCCTTGGCTATCTCAGAAATAGTTATATGTTGTATAGGTATAATATATATTTTGTATGGGCCTTTGGTACAGCAGGTCAGATCATATTAGTAACAACAACAAAGAAGTGCTAATTTAAACTTTCATTAGGTTCCTACAAGTATCTTTTCAACTTCATCATTCCCTGACAAGCACAGGGGGAAATGATGCATCACTTTTCATTGTTTAATAATGATAGTAATGTTTTCAAATATTTTATTTCAAATTGGAGCTTTTAAAACAGAAGGCTTTTAACCAGGGTGGGGTGCAGGGATCCATGGTGTGCATGGCACAGCTGACCAGTCAGAAGTTGGGGTGAGAAAAATGAAAGACGCAGGTATTGAGGATTATTTTTAGAGAAAAAATAAGCAAGCTATAGGTATATATATCTTCTTGTCATATTTCCACTGAGTACTTTTGAAAAGCAGTAAGTGTTCAGAAATAATTTACTTTTTTGAAAAACTCTCAGGTTTTCAGTGATATATTCTTACCATCTCTAGCAATTGCAAGTTCTGCTGGTGATGACTGAAGACTGAAAAACTCTGTTATGTGCTTATGTGATGGGCTCCCCAGAGACAGCATGGCAAATATTAAGCCTGCTGTATATGCTTGATCCGAATCATAAAAGCAAGTGTATGATCAAATAAAACAGGCCTGTGAAGTGCACTCACACTTCAAAGTGTGCTATTAAAATGTCTTTGTTGGATTCCGTGCGCAGAGGACTTCAGTGACTTCTAGAGGAAACCTGCTAATTGTACTCAAGGCTCGATCTGTCCCTTCACAGCAGCTAAGACAACTTCTTTGTTGTGTGTCACGGTGTGTGGGGCAGGTGTTGGATCTCAATTTGCGTGGTTTTGCCAGGTCTGTGTTAGCGGTAGACAGCAGCGTTGGGCTTTATGTGGGTAGGGTGGCACTTCTCCTGGTATGAAGCAAGCAGCCAACACCAGCTTTCAGTCCAATCCTGCTGCTGTGATGCCCAGCCAGTGGATGTAATGGATAGAGAGATGTTTTAAGGCTACAGCTATGCACACATCTTATTGTAAGGTAAGCCAGTGTCTGAGTTGACTTAGCATTAGCTAGGCCATGGTAGTTGTTTGACTGACTTTTCCACTTTCATAAACACAATTTTTGCTGTTGTACATATACGAGTGCACATATGGATGACTCCTTTGAAATCGAGTAGATGCTATAAATCTGTATCTCTTCTTGCTTTGATGCCACTCATGGTACCCTTCTCTAGATACACACATACACTAACCTGTTCCTTGTGCTTCCAGATGCTGGAAAGCAAATTCCATTGATAACACTCACTCACATAGCAAAGAAGAGATACTGATACATTCATCACATCCTGTGACAGTTTCCTTTAGGGATCACAGCAGGGGAGCTGTGTGGGAACTCTTTTTTTTCTTTTTTCTTTTTTTTTATTCTTCTGTAAATAGCCTAGCCCTGGACAGGAGCCTGAACAATGAATCCACTGCTCAGAATTGCCTGGATTATAATAAAAAAGAGCAAATACTCAGTCCCATTAGCCACAAAGAACAGCAGAAAAGTACAACTGCAGAGAAAGGCTGATGAAGGGTTAGATGCGATGCCAGATTTCTGAACGATGTAGGAATATTTCACAGCAGTGCCATTCTTGAGTGCAGTCAAGATAGCAAAAAGGATTTTTATTCAATATGTAACTTTTACAAAATTACCTTACCATCATTGTGTTTATACTTTTCGTAATCTTGAATGTAGGCTGTATTGTGCCATCAGCATCTTTCAGTGGCTTTGGCAATCGTTTCCTCTTTTAAAAAATGCATGGAATAACATACCAACATATTTGATACAGGACAGGTATACTGTATAACTAAGAGCAATTTTCACATTTTTCACTGCATGAATGCCACTTCTAAATTTGCATATTTTAAGTGAAGATAGGTTAAAGGGAAAAGACAAACAAACAAACAAAAAAAAACAACGCAGCACATTCTTCCAAAAGTGGAGCAAAGTTGGTAAGTTCAGAATAAAATAGTATTTTCCAGGTGTCTTTTCCTTCACATCTATTTATCCTCAAGTACCGCTTCACTTTAATTCTTCATCCTTAACCACTGGACAAAAAAAAAAAAAAAAGGCATTGATTTAATTGGAACGATACTAGGTCCTTTTTTTTGCAAGGTTAATGTTTTGAGTTCAAGTTGTTCTGGATCATCATTAGGATTATTGGGTAGGTCAGTATGTATATTTCTTAAATCGAGTGAATGAGGTTTGACTATATTACGTATGTTTCATTCTTAACTCCAATACTCCCTTGAAGTGCTAGTAGACTTACGTAAAGGAGAAGTTTTGAAGAATTGATACTAATGCCATCTACATTAAAACAAACAAAGTCAATTTGAAAAATGCATAGTTATGGAAATCTTTTTATTTTCCAGTTTCACAAAAATCATTAAACTGTTTTATACGTTCCACTTAATACTTTTGCTTAATGCTACAAAATGTATTTAATTCGGTACTAAAGAATAAATGGTCAATGACTCACATTAATTCAGGAACATCTGCCTGCTTACAGATAAGAGTCAGCAGAAGAAGGCAACTGTGCTGAAGCTCTTCCCTGAAAAAACAATGTTTTCCCATAGTGAAAAAGAAATGCAGAAGGAGTAGTTGATTAGTGGATTGACACTATTTCTCAGATGTCATTATGTAGAGAAATTACTGGGTATTTTAAATACTTGCTGTGTTGGTCCCCAGCCTTGAAGTATTTCAGAATTGTTGATCTTTCAAACTGCTGATAGACTGAACTGAGGGAACACATGAGGCTCTAGTCATTTGTCTCATGGGGAAATTAAAATGACCCCTCGATTGTGTTCAGCTTTTTTCCGTTTTGTTTTGTATGTATGTGTGTTTTATGATTGCATAGAAACAACTCACTTATACAGAGCTCTTGTAAAAGAAGCAGCAAAAAGAAGAAACAAAAATGTGTAATCGCAGAAGGGAATGTTGTAATTTGTGAGTTCGAGAGAAACAACTGTGGTTGTTTGCCTCAGATTTTTTGTTTAAACATAAACTGCATTTTTTGCCTAATTTACAGAATTGGTAAAACTGGTGTATGCAGGGTGTGAATTGTACACTGTGGTTAAATGTTTCACCCAAAGTGATTGAGTTAGCACAAATGGTGACTTGTAATGAATGTATGTTGCAAGTGTAATGTTCTTCCTTGCAGTACTTGTTATCAGAAGTAGTCAATGCCAAAATTTTATTTTCATGTACAATGTATTTATTATAATGACATTAAATTAATTTGAATGGAAGAAGAGATAACAGCGCGGGGAAAATGTGAATGATATTCTACAAACATGCAGAGAGACAAAATGGAATTAGTTTAAAAGTTTTTTTAATGATTGTCCTTTTTAATAGCTGGGTGGGGTGGTGACTGGGACTGTATTTTCAATTACTCTTCAGGTCATTAATGTTGATTACATTCTTCTTCTAACCATAAGTCTTTATTTAATGGAAATGTATGCCACCCACTAAGCAGGCATGTAGTTAGGGAACAATACAGCAGGATTTGATTGCCCTATTAACAATAATCATCATGAGACTTTGGGAGTAATAATTTAATGACTTCTTGCACTCTCTTGCTACTTTTTGGTGGTGTTCATTTAGCATGTACTACAGTGATATCTCTAATGAAATTAAAACTTGCCAGCAAGCATTATTAGCTAGAGATAGGCAGGTATTAAAACACCAGACCTAACAGGCTGCAGTGACTGCTGTCAGGGTATCTGTGGGTGAGGTAACTTGGTTTGAATTAGGCCAGGTAGCCTCTCAGAAAGGTAATAAAGAATTGCCTGTGAATGACAGGGCTCATGCTGCAGAGGATTTGTTGTTGGTGGGTATGTTCTCTTTGTTTGTCTGCCTCCTCCTCATGCTTCACAGTCATCAGCAGCCTTGTGGAAGAAATGTGAGGCAGATGGCACAGACCTGGAACTCGCCCAAGCAGAGAAAATCGTGGGAGGGCTAAAAAGGTTCCCTACTGTAGGGCTCGGTCTTGTTCTCAGGCACCTCAGCTGTGAAACTCATGGGGCGGGTGAGTTCAGTAAGGAATTTTTGCTGACCAGTGAACATTGTTTTGCAGAGGCAAGAAATGAGCTACCACAGAAGACATATTGCTCAGTTTATGTGAAGAGCTACAGCTAGGGAAGGTAGCTGTTACTGCTCTCTGTGCTCTCAATGTTTCCTTGTGCCGGAAAGGAGAACACCTATCTCAGTTACCTGGTTGAGTGTTTGCACACATTTTCGCCATGCTCAGCTGGTTCTCTGAGCTTTATGGTATGTATTAAAGCTGAAGAGTACTCTCAGCAAGGTTGTGCTAAGCAGAGAGAGACTGATTACTGGCAGAATGGCAACAAGTGAAAAACCGTGTACTGTGAGCATCCAGGAGTCAGCAGTCGGTTGCCTGAGTGTTGGTGTGAGGTGAGCTGTGTGCACGTCCACAGAGCCCATGGCAGTTCTGCTCCTAAGCCTTTCCTCTAGCATAAAGCATGCTTCAGTTAGTGTGTCTATAAAAGAACTTACTCTTCTTGAGGTACTGCTTGGTATCATAGACGTTTGATTATATCAGTCTGTCAGATGAGACTTTGTGAGTGGGTGGGTGCTCTGCTTTCCATTCCAGTGGAAAGTTAAACTTCACTGAGGTTTACCAAAACTAATCTGTGAAATACCACACTCTCAAGGGGGCTTTCACAAGGCCAATAACAGCATCTTGGCTAGGAGGCAGCAGCTAGCAGATGAAAGGCTGTGAAGAGGCATCTTCCTAGTACCTCACTGATGTAACTGCTGATCAGTAACCCTAGTGCGTCTCAGTGTGAAATGAAATGTAAGTCACTTTCAGCACTGGCAGAAGGTAAATATTCCCAGTTACAGCTGAGAGATGGTTTAACAAGCTGTTCTTCATTGTACTCCACTAGTTACTAACTGCCTCAGAGCCTGAGGTTCATGCTTGCCTTGTTGTCAGTCCATCAACTGGTCGTATTGCAGAACAGAGGCAATTTATGCTTTCCAGGAGGGCTTATGCATTCCCAAGAAAACAATGGAGATTTAACCTTGTGGTGCTAAGCAAATAAAATTTTCAGTTCACACATGAGTATGGGCAAACCTAATAATGTGTACATAATATAAAATCTTCAACTGTCTTTTTGTTTTCCCAGACAAGCCACAAGGAAGGTCCAAATTTCCAGTAAAAAGGGAGTTTAGGCTGACACATGAAGTCAAAATAAGTTGCTGTGGTTGTCCTGTATCTCATTTATGTTAAGCAGACAGAGTAATTATGCTTTGCTCTGGGCTGGTGACAGAAACTCCAACTACATAGGTGCTGCAGTAACTTCAAAACTTGTGCAGTGTAGCAAGCTTCCTTTGGCCCTAGTGCTTCTAATACTTTCACTCTTACTAGTGTCCTCTGTATTGCCTGGTGCAGTTGCCAAATGTTCAGTTTATTAACTTGAACCTGGTGATAAAGTCATGAATTATGTTGATTTTAAGGAGACTTTGCAATCGTAATTGCATTACACTTGAGAAATGCATTTAGTGTATGTCCCCATTTTTTAAGTATAAGAGAAATAGTGCTTTTTACTTCAGAGAACTTTTTGTGTCATTTCTTTAAAGAATTGTGGATAGGAATAATTCCCATGTGGGAACAGTGGGCATACTCTAAGTGGTTTAAAAAGTAGTCATTGTGTCCTAGCAGGTAATAAGAATATGTATATACTTTCTGTATATATTTACAGTATATGCCAAGTGTCTAATTCAAAGTTCCTACCAATGTAGAGAGAATGTAATCTGTTTACATGAAATACAGAATTACAGGATGTTGTGTTAAATGCAAATACAGAAACAAAAGTGGTTACCCATCAGATTAAGGAGGTTATATCCAGCTCAGCACTGAGGCTTTCCCCAAAAGTTCTTCTGTGGGCACACTGGAAGCTGTGTCCTTGGCAACTCAGGATAAAGTTTGATTTCAAGTGTGTTATGAGTCTTTTTAGGACCAGATTTATTTTTTTGAGTTGTTCAGTTGGTGCTGCTCTGCTGGTAATATGTGTTTCGGTAACTCATGCCTTGTCTCCCTACTATTCCTAAGATCACCTAACAGAGGAGTAAAACTGACCCAAAGAGTAGTTAGTTAAGCAGTTGCTATCTGGGAAAGTAGTGGAATTTAGTGTCATTGTTTATGTTATGTTATGTGTTGTTTATGTCTGCGTTGTATCACAGGAAACTTGAGGACAAAACCTAGTACTAAGCAGATACAGTGGAGAGCAGAAAGAATTTGAATCAGACTGCACAGAGCTTTGTAACTGCACACAGCAAAATGTCTGCCTAATTCTCTCACAAACTGTTATTCTAAAAAATGAATAAATGTAAGTGCCGAAAACTAGCTGCTGTGTGAGTTTATAGCTTTACAAGAAGGACAATTCAAGCCGTTATGTCTTGTGACTGTGGGGTAGGTGTCAGTACAAGCATACCTGAGACCCAAAAAGTGAGGAGGAAAAGAAGAAAAGAAAACATTCAAGATACTCTGTTTGGTAATGCAATTTAAAGCATATCAGCAGTGGAAGGCAATATCATGACAGGAGTTGTTATGAATATCAAACACAGAAAACATTTTTGTATATCCCGTAAATTCACACAGTACTGTCTGACCGGTATATAACAGCAAAGTCAACTGTAATGGAAGTAGCATTTCACCCTCGGTACTCAAACCTAACCTGACGTTTTCCTTTATTTGCAGAATGTCATTATTTCAGGTCAAACAGAAACAGTGTTACTTCCAGTATTTACCATGTCCGGGAAACCTGCTGATGACTGGTTTGGAGTGATTCTGTGGTCATACAGTAAGCGCTTCAGTGATGCTGTGGTGTCTGTTAAGATAGACTTTCAGTCACTTTAGAAGAATCAACTTCAGAATTTTTCTTGGTTATAGTGGGAGAGAATGTGTCCCTTACTACAGCAAACAGGTGAAATATTTTTTTTTCTTTTTTTCATTTAAAAGTAAAGTAAGCATGTGGTTCTACGAGAAGTCAGTGTGCTTCTACAAGATATATTCTGAAGTTCAAGCTATTATTGTGTGACTTAACTATCTATGTAAACCTTATTTTCTTAGATCCATGTAAGATGTCCTCTGTATTTTACATATATTTTATCTTTATTTGTATACAGTGAAGAGATGTCAAAAGGTAATTCATTCACTCAAATGTGGTACCAGATAGTTGTTATATAAAGTGTATCCATTGTTTTTCAAGTGTCTTTGTCTTACTTGTTCATATGGTTGGTCTTTATTATCTTCCAATTCAATGAGTACTGTGAATTAATATAAACTTAATATAGGGGGAAAAAAAATAAATACCCAAGGGTTTTTCACCCTGCTACTAGATAGAGCACACACAGTTTGAAGGGCACCATTTCAGTCTTGGCCAAGTAACCTTTCCTAGCTCTTCACTCAAGTGGTTCTTCCTCTTCCTTCTATCATATTAGGCAGAAACCAAGCACTGGGAACTGATTTGTGTGGTTTCTAGTAGATTCTTCCCTTGATTACCCGATCTACTGGCAACCTCTTTGCTTACTCGAGAGAGTTTCCTGAGTATCGAAGGTAGATATCAGATAGCTGGATCTAAATCTCTTCCATGGAAGAACTCTGACATTAAGAAAATTAAAATGTTGTAGTCATACAACATTAAAACTGTTGTTTGACATTTAAAGAGTTGTTTGGTGGAGATTTTCTACTGGATTGAGGTTGCCTTGTGAATAGTATTTGAAAGGAAAATCTGCGAGAGTATTCTAGAAGTTTCTTTCAGAAAGTTAAAAACAATAAAATTAAGTATGTCTGATAATTATTTACACTGAATGCTTTGATTGTAATTCTTGATGCTTCCCAGAACTTCCAAAGCACAAAAATTGAATGGAAAAAGCTTGGTGATTTGAGGTTTCAGGGTAGTAGTAGCATTGTTGGTAATGTGATTAGAAGTAGTGGGAAGCTTTGTAGTTTCAGCAATTCTATTCCACATTGCAATTGAAGAGACAAACCTGAGAAAGTGGGATTTCTCTCGCTCTTTCTTTTTATAGAATGATATTGATAATAAAATTTAAAAATCTTATTTTAAAATAACTCTTCAGATGGGAGGGGGACAGAAAAGGCAACATAATTTTTATATGATAGAGAAGGAAAGAGAACACAGGTGATTTCAAGGTATTTTCCTTTTATGTTCTAAGCCCTTACAGCTCACATTATTTGCTCTATTTTTTGTCACAGAATGGCGATTACTGTTCCCTTTGTGAAGTATGTAAATACTGTATATTCTTCGACTTTGTAGCTTCTCTAATTTGTGTTCTATTTTAGTTGTATTTCTGACATTTTCCTCTTTCCAATTTATGTATCACTTATTTGGCATATAACCATGGGAATGCTTTTCTGCTAAAGATTTTTTCCTTCAAATTTCTTCCACTCATACTGTTGTTGAAATAAGGTGTTTGGAGATTAATTTGTACTGGTGCACTTCTTTTGGAAAGGTGAAGACACATGAAGACACAGGGTTTTGTGATGCTCTACTAAGAACTGGATGCCTGTCTAGAAAAGGATCAGCAGAGCTGCAGGAAACTATTCAGGGCATGTAAGGGGATGTCACTTTGCCATGAAGAATGAACCCTAGTTTAGGGTGCTCACAGTCTCTCTTGCAATCAATTGGGAAAAAGGCAACAGAAGCAGTGGTGGCACGGGGTTGTATGACAAAGGCAGACAGATTGGGAAATAGTTTTGTTTTTTTTTTTTCTTTAGCCTGAGATGGAATATCTGGGTGTAGGCAAGCACTGTGTATATTGCCAGTTACCAGAAGTTTTTTTTGCACGCCGAGTATATCAATATAGTACTATCTGTCTACATTAATACCATACCAGTGGTGGTAGAGGGTAACCAAGTCCTGCTTATTATATGTCCAGCTAATTATTCTTCCTTGAATAAAAGCAGTCTCCCCCTGTTTTTATGGTGCAAAGTTGGGCAGTTTCCTACAGCTACCCATGCAGTTGTGCAGTAGTAACAACCAGGAGAAAATACCAAAGGAGAACCTTTGTAGAAGACAATTGGAAAATGGTTTCAGTGAATGTCAGAAAAGCAATGGAACTAAAACCAGCTTGACTAATAAATTAGTCTGTTTCAATATTTTATTTATAAAAGTCTTTAATTTTCACATAGCAATATGTTTTTTGTTTAATAACCGTATTCTTAGTATGAACAATTTAAACTCATAATAAATATTTCAGAATGCATTAATCAAAATATTGTTTAGACTCCAACTTCTAAAATTTGCAATATTGTGATATTTGAGAATTTCACATCATGACAAAATTTTCATGAAGCAGAAAAAAATATTTTTTAACCAAATCTCCATGTAAGTACTTCTGCTAATGAAAGAACTTATAATGCAAGTCCAGCTAGCCAAGCCAGGTACCAGGGAATCAGGGTAACAATCATTTTCTTATGTCCTTGTTCCCCCTGGGCCCAATCCCTGTGTTATTCATCGAGAGTGTGTGGTTCTTAAACTACATCCAACAAGCTCTTTGTGTGTTTTTTTTTTTGTGTACAGCTGTTCATATTTTCAGATGCCTGTATTTTCACATGAAAAATACAGACGTGGAAAGCATTTTATTACCTAACCGCTAAGCCGTTCTTTTTTTTCCTGTTGAATTCATGCTTACATAGTCCAGTAGATAGAGCTTACCCAGTTGAGATACGTGGTAATGGATGCTGATAAGTTCCTGTGGAACCAAAGATAGCTGTTTTTGTTAGTGTTTGTGGTTTTTATTATTATTCTTTTAAATAAAGTGTACATGTCCTCACCTCGATAGTGTGAAATTTTTACTTTCTTAGAGATCTACAAAGATTTCGGATGCTTTGATAATAGCGCTAGGAGGAAATTTTATACTCACTGCCTCTCTGTAGACGTGATAATCTGTGCTCTCTGATAAGATGATTGTTGTCTGTAACAGCATTAACTCTATCTGGAGTTAAACTGGGACTCCCAGGATTGTGAGTGCACCTGGATCTATTGTGTATCTTGGGCACCTCCTGGTGCCTAAGGTCTCATCCCAGTGTTCCCTGATCATCCCTCAAACCCAATTTTCCAGTGAAAGGATAAGTATGAAGAGTTTTTAGTGTGTTTCAGCATGTTCCTTAGTGTGAGACCAGGACTGCAATGTGTATTTGCTCTGAGTTTTGGACCTGTGAAATGTTTACCGTTTTCTTTACCATAGTTTACCTTTGAGGCAATTCTGAACTATACCATTACACTTACTAGGACTCTTTTTTTTTTTTTTTTTTTCCTCCTGTCAGTGTTGGTACTGTTTCTGTCTACTGTTTAAAGGAATCCATCTGAAGGTGGGTGATGGGTCCCTGAGACAGGGAAAATATTGAGTCAATAATAAACTAAAATCTTATTGAGTCAATAAACTAAGCTAAAATTATAAAGGCAGAACTTTCCAAAGAGAGGATGGAAGGTGAGATGGAACAGAAGTAAACAGGCTTATTAATACATTTTTTTCCCCTGCCCACTGCGTCCTGGCAGCAGATATTCTTCGTAAGGTTTCTGCTCAGTCTGGGAATAATGGTAAGGTAATTATGAATGCCATAGAAGTCCATGCAGTGCTCTCTGAATCCTCAGGAAGTGTTTCCTTTCTGTTTCCCAACCTCTCTGAGGTCTAGTGGGGTGTCTCTTCCCAGCAGGAGTAACACAGGCCGCAGGTTCCAGACTGCCACGGTCACATTCACACACTGCAGCTCCTCGATCCAGCTTCCCCAGCTGAGGATATGCTCCTGTTTGAGGTAAGGTTTATATGCCTGTGTCTGCTGGAGATTCCACCAGAGCCTGGGGGCAAAACCTGAAAAAAGGTAAACAACCCTTAGAAATACCTCCACAGAAATACAGCACAGAAATGTATAAAAGAATAGAATGGATTCAAAGGTGTAATACAGTTCAGTTTCTGCATATGAATCCAGGTTATCCCCTTCTCACCTGTTAAAGGAGACATAATGCAGGAATCACTTGAACAGAAGCGTTGGACAAGGTCACCGTAATGCTTGTGTTTGGTGTTCTGGTGTCAGGTTGTGGGAATGGTCCTTGTATGTTAAAGGCTCATCCTTTGCCATTAGCTGCTAGCTTTGATTCTATGTATTGTGGAATCTAAGGTTGGCTGGAATTTCAGGTAGTAAAAAGCAGGGTATTGCTGGAGTCACATTAGGATGTGGTCTAGCAATTTTTGTTCTTTTTAATGACAGTTTTGTCCCAAGCCAAGAAATTTCAGGATCAGTAAGTTGTTGCTTCTCCTGTTTTTTTTTCTCTCCTTAGCAAAGCTTACACCCTGACTTTATTTCCTCCCAAGTCCTTAAGCTGTTTAGCGTTGTGCTATCCTGTGGCTCAGAGTGATAGTGATAACGTGTTGTTGTCAAAGTAATGATGACATAGCAGAGATGAGTAAATCCGTGGTGGATGTTACATATCCTTTCTCGCCTAGACAAGGAATTGGAGCTAGAAGAAATGGAATAATGTGTGTAATAACCCCAAAGGAATGACTGGTCACTCCTCATTTTATTTTTTCATTATCACTGACGTTTTTGAAAATGGAGCTTTGTTAAAGACTTCTGGCTGCTATCAGTGGGCTGGCAAAATAAGGTTTCCCAGAGGGATAATGCATACAAAAAAGGGAATTATGTGAAACACTGTAATAATAATGTTGTGATGGTATCTTGGAAGATGAGACGCGCTGTGGACTAAATATATTACAGACACTATTTAAGAGCCAGAGTCTAATGTCTGTACTCACTTGAACTTCAGAAGGACTTACCCATACAGTAAAGTGTTACTCTGTGAGTAAATCAGCTGCCTCTTAAGAAAGAAAAGATGGCTTTCTAGCCAGGAGGGTAGAGCAACTTGGCCTACGTTCTTAATTTTGCTACCTTCTTCCTGTGAAACCTTGGAAAAATGATTTGACCAGTCCCACAGATGGAAAACTCACCATATTCTAGCGTCTCCAACTTCTTAGCATGTTTGTTCTTGTATGGAAGAATGCCTCTTAGGTAAGATATTGTCATTATCTATGCATATGCTTTCTTACTGCAGTGTTCTCTGATCAAATCCCAATGTTTTTTTCTCACAGTCTACCTCTTGGACTTCCCTTGCTGGTGCCTTAAATATGCCCCAGCTGGAACCAAATCTGAAGGTCACCTACGTGTTGCAACCTGTCAAGTTACCCACAAAGTCTAGTCTGGCTGTTTTACGCTCTGGAGTGTGAAAAGTCCCCAATTTGTATGCAGAGGGGCAGTGTTTGGGGGCCTACTCGGCAGCTTCCTAGCTCCTGCGTCTCCATGGGCAAGATCGGCGGTCTGCTGATCCTCAGCCATCTGGCAGCTACGTGGCAGGAGCTCAGCCACCCGCAGCTGGGTGGAGGAAAATCTGTTAGTAACTCAAAGGTGCTGTGGTACCTCCCTGTAGGTCATATAAATGGCTTGAAAGAATATGTCCCTAAATTAATTTCTTTGCTGCAAGTCATTGCACCAGCCACCAGCTACAGGAGTGGCTTTATGAAAAGCTGTAATGGCAATCAAATCCAGCATGTACTGGGAAAGGTGACCTATGCATAAGTCTTTAATTTTAATTCTTTTTTCAGTTTGTGGTAATGTATTTATTTATTACAAGGGATGCTAGCAGTACAGTGAAACAAAATGAATTCTATTTCTAATATATCTTCAGAGTCCCAGTAGGGTAGATTTTGAATCACAAAATAAAGAAAAGAAAGGATATGTATATATATAATGTATAATGGTATACTCTGTTTTCCCCCCCTGTGGATGAGATTTGTGGTAGGAAAGCAAATGCTAGCTTGCTGGAAAAAGTGACCAGCCGTGCACTGGATAGCACCTATGCAACTGAGGGGGAAATAGCTTTTCTTTTAACTAAAACTTCCCCTTTTATTTGTGTTAAACATATGCATTAACTCAGTAGATTCTATGCAGCAGGTTATAAATTATATATGAAATAAAATAAAAAAGAATCCATGCACAGTGCACACAGAGAATACAAAAAACTGTGCAATTACTGCTGAGCTTTTATGCTTGCTGTAATATCAACTCAGATGAAACCAAAAATCCTCACCACCCTTTTTCTTCAAAAGTAAATGGGGCATGGCTTTTTTGTTGTTGTTTTTCCCCAGTCCAAGAGGCTGCTTTGTTTTTCTAAAATACAATTTATCATTGCACATTTTCAGAAAGGCAATTAAAAGCTGAAGGCAGAAGCTTTTTTCAGCGCCAGGGGTTCGAGTGACCTGAATTCTGTTCCTGAGTTGACCAGTCATATGCCACCTATCCATGGGGTATATGACTTCATGTCTGTTTTATCTTGAAAAAGTCTGCAGGCTCTCTGTCTTTTTTGCTTTTTGGTGTGTGTCATCCATCACAGTGGCGGTAGCAGTCCTCTGGAGATGCTTGTTCACCACCTTGCAGGTAAGAATGGTGAGATACAGTCCTCAAATAAAATATTTCAATGGGAAGGTGTTAACTTGAAAAGAGTCTGTAAAACCAGTTGTTTATTTCAGCTCAGGAAATGGCAGTGACTGTTCACTTCAGAATCAGGATGTTTTCTTCCTCAGTATTAGACCTGCATTCATGTAGTAGTGGCAGTGCAGTCAGTGGGTGCAGGTTTCCCTGCTTCCTTCTTCTGTACCTGCAGACCTCTGGCTTCACAGGCAGCATTCCTGATCTGGAGGGCAGAACCCAGCATGCTGACACTTGACTGCTGTGCAGTCTTGGTGACTATTAGGCTGCCTTCAGCTTTGGCTATTGAACTGTGAGGTTTTTTTGGAAGGCTTGTTATCAAAAGAAATGCAAAGATAGTAGAGGTTGGGTGGAAGAGCTCTGGGACAGATGCATATCTCCAAGGCAAAGAAATGCTGTTGCTAAGTTTAACAGCTTTGACCAAGGTGACAGGATTTTAGAGGAAGAGCAATGAGGTATTTTTGAGGTATTTCTATAAACAGAAGCTTTTATGTAGTAGGGTTGGGGGCAGGGAAAAACGTTTCAGAACACTTTGTTTAATAATGTCCTGGTCAAAGTAGCTGTTGAGAGATACCTAACATCATATAGCTGCGTTCCAAATGCTGTGTGATGAATGTGACCTTATTGACTTGCATTCTGCATCCCAATTTCAAAAGGCAGCAATTGCAGAAAGGGACTGTGGCCATAATCTCAGAGATCCAATGGAAATGATTTATTTATAAGGCCAGATACCCTGCCTTACCATCTGGCATTTAACTGAATACACTGAGTACAGTCAAGATTGATCTGTGTTCAAAAGAATTTTGTATAGTGGGAGGGCTGGGAAACAGGGAAATTCTGCAGCACAGGAGTTGAGCACAGAGCTAGGAACCTCCTTGTTAAGAGGCTCGCTGAACGGAAGGCAAAGTAGGTAGAAAGTGGTTTACACTTACTGCTACAAAGGGTTTTGTTTGTTGCTTTTACAGTCTTTCTCCTCAGAGCTCCCTCAAGGAATCTGAGCAAGAAATGGCACTTCTGATGGCTGCCAGGAGGTTCGGTTGCAGACCTGAGAACTTGCAAGTGAGGGAGCTCTTTGTTGATTAACATTCCTTCTTGACCCTCCTCACACGGCATGGAACTGTGGTGCAATTCTCTAAATCCCTTTCTCGGCTATCCAGTATCAGTTCCTTTTCCACAGCACCAGTGTTTGTCAAAGCAGCATATATCTGCCTCAGATTCCCCCAAAAATTAACGGCCCTGGTCATTCCCTTCTCAGCCTTAGTTCTCAACATTTGTTCTGCCGCCTGCAATAAAAGTATTTTTTCCTTCCCTTTCTTTATGGACAGGCTATGCTGTAGTACCTAGGGGAGTCTCTCCATTTCTCCCAGAGAAATAAACTGGACCAGCCTGAGTATAAACAAAAAATGAAGTTAAAGAAATAAATAATATCAGAAAGATGTATGTGCTACTGTAGGTTACACAGAGACTAGATTTGGAGGGGGGGAAGTATAATTTCATGGGAGTGTAAAAGGATATCAGAGAAATTCACTCAAGTGCCAAGTAGAAGAATAAATATTTTCAAAGACCCCAAGTCTGACTACACCAAAGCTCGAATTATATTAGGTTTCTTACCCTTTATTGTTCATTCCTTCTCCATGCCAGGGTTTGTGGCTGTAAGGCCATTGGACTGTGATTCACATTCAGTGAAGGCAGTATTGTGTTGCAGGAAAACAATAACCATATGGTGAACTGAAAATGAATATAATATTGATTTTACTGATACGTTGATCAGTCTCCAATTGTGACAGTTCATAGTCACCATATGATTTGACCTTGTATTAGGATTTTTTGGCAGAAGCTAACATGCTGAGAATCCTTATTTGGATATTACATATTGAAAATGCTGAATAATACTAAAGATATTAGTTGCTGGGGTTAGCCTAATTAAATGTAAAACATTATTTGCATAGATTTTTAGTTGTTTGTTCACTATTGTAGTGCTTTGATTGTAGCTGTTGTCATGTGTAAGCAAACTCTGCTGAGTATGAAAATAAGAAGAGGAACAGACTGGTCATGCTATCATGTCATATCTATGAGGTTTAGCAGGAATACAGTGTGAATCACAGACATAAACAGTGTGGATTTTGCAATGTACAAAGCTATTCCAGCCCCAAATTACCATTGGTAGCTACAAGCCAGAGATCAGCTGGAGATCAACTGTCTTCTCTTTGCCTTAATTTTTTCATATTGCAGTGTCTTTTCTCTCTAAAGATTTTCCGAGTTGGAATACCTATTTCAGAATTTGGGAAGCAGAAATGTGTGCATCAAAACTACTGATAAAGCGCAGAGTGGCACAACTGCTGTTATGTCCAAAAAGATAAATGCTCTCTTCCTCAAACAGAGGGGCCAGTTCCGAGCTGCCTAGAGGGAATAGCCACTTCTGTGTGCTAACATCTGAACCATGCCTGAGCTCTGCTGGGAAGATGCTTTGCTGCACTGGGCCAACAGGTACTAGTAACTTAATAGCATGGACGGGTATTTGCTGGGGTAGAGGTCCCTGCCCTAGCAGCATTCTGCTTACTGACATAGATTGGCTTTCCTGCTTAGAGGTGCTCAGGGGACAGGCCTGACTGTTAAAACTCTGTGTGGATGAACGTTTCTTGATGCCTACAGTAGGATATCATGCCTCTGTATGAATATCTGTATCAAAATTTATCTGGAATTCGTTGGCGGTACTAGACCAGAGAGGTCATCAGCTCAAACCTGCTCGAAAAGCTCTGAGTGGTAAGTTACCTTCTCACCTTGTATTCCTAAGAGATGGGCGTGATGTAGCAGGGCTGTGCCACACCTTTCACATCCCTCACTTCTCCACAAGTCCTCTGTACTAGACTGGCAGATGAAGCAGGCACTAGCTCTTCTGTCTTTATGCTAACAGGCAGTGTGGTTTTCCCTGCTGGGTAATCAAATAGTGCCTTGGGCTGGAGAATAACAGAGTATCTGGCTTTTTTGCTTACCCCCAATTCTTCACAGCAAGTGTCTGTGAAATAATGGAAAGTATTATGGAGCAATTTGATTTCATGATTTGTTCATACTGATGGCAAAGCGTTCCCTAATTATATAATAAACATCTGTTCTGCTTGATTAAGAATCCTCAGAACAGACCGTTTCAGAGAGTCTTCTTCCACTTGTTTAACCAATACAAACATCTTAATCTAGTGTTTTTTAGTGGTCCCCGCAATGCGTGCTGACCTTCATTTGGCAAAACTGAAATGACAGCTAGGAAAATAAATTATTGAAAAGAAAAGGTACTTTATAAAGCCTTTAAACTATCCATTGAGCTGAAGCACAATAGCTCGGTAAGAGGATTTAGAGGCTACCATGTAGTCTTATGGAAAATTCTTATGCTTTTGAAAAACTCCGATTCGATCTGTGTACTTCCCTGAGATCAGTAACCATAGCTAGAATGGCAGCAAGTTTCTAGCTCTAAATGCCCCAAAAGGAGAAGGGGTCAATTCTTTGAGTTTTGGGCTTTCTTCTTTCAAAGACCGGAGCTGTGAGAGGAAGAAAAAGAAAATACAGGAACTGTTTACAACATTGAAATGCAGCACACACTGTTAGATCAATGCACTGCAATGTTAGGGTTCTTTTATATGGAAGCCTACAACAGCCCTGCTAGGATGCGTTACTGATGCAGCAGGGTTGGGGTATTTATTCTTTTATGTGCTTCACCAGGAAAGTCCTAAGTGTCATGCAAGCAAAGGGCAATCAATAACTCATCAGACGTAACGTAAAATGGAACTAATGTTCAATCAATTAGCTACCATAACCATTACATGAAAGTACTAATTTGAAATACAAATGGTTGAGGTGATTAAGCAGCCTTTTAAAAGCACTTGAGGTGGGGAGCTACTCTGTTTTAACAGGTGGCATATTCTGACAAGAAACTCCTGTCAGTATTTGCCAGAGATGCATGGCTTCAGATATTAAGCTGGTTTATGTCCGCAAATACTTTCTCAGTATATCAGCTCTCGCATATTGAGTTCATTTCAATACCAGAATGAAGAATTTGTCATCTTCATGTAAACACGCCTGGGGTTCCTGAATCTGTTTCTGACATACCTACACGTATTAGAAACACAAGGAAGGTAGAAAGCATAGTAAGATCTATTCCTTAAAAATAATTCTTATTCTGTTTATTAGCATCAATTTGCAGTGTGCTTAGCTTGTGAAATACCTATGTGAATAATTTGAAGGTTTTTTTTTGTTTGTTTGTTACAATTGAGGGATATATTGGTCTTTTTCCTTTTCTGTTAAGCATCACAACTGAGGGATTTTAAATATACCAACCAGTTTAACTCATTTTGTTGTTGTCAGCACCCCTTTTCTTTTGAAGAAAGATCTCATAGAATCTCTACAACAAGGAGTAGAATTTGAGCACAGTTTACTTTGTCTTTTGGACAGATTCTGGCCAAATGCTATTTTCAGTTATCATGATCTAAATCTGGGATAACACAAAGATTTTTATTGCTTCTGTATAACGATGTTTACTGAAAGGTTATTACAGTTGCTCGAAAATGTTCTGTCCAAATGTTTAGCAGAAAATTAACAATTTTCAAAGTCTGGGGTTTGAGGTGCCTTTTTTCCATAGTAACTCTTTTGTGAGTAGATTTGATACTTATTATCAAAAAAGTACAATGATAAACCTGAATATTTTGCTTTTACGTTAAAATGCTTTAGTTTATTTGAGCTGCCATAAAGACCTGTGACAGCCACAAGACAGTTGCCTTGTATGCTTCACCTTCTAACACAAATTAGTTGCTGAACTTGATACACTTGAGGGAAACAAAATAAACAAACAAACAAACCACCATCCTCCCTCCCTCAGAAATACCAGTTATACCTCTCGTGTGAGTAAGAATCCTGATGTAGTCAGGATAGGGTAGCGAACAGGTCACGGCATTTCCAGGACCCATAATTTGGGAAGTGTTTACACGCTTGCTGTTTACAACTAGAAATCACACGACAAAATGCAGCTCCTTTGGTCATGTTGCAAATGGTACCTTAGGCCAGCCAAGTCCACCATCAATGGAAAGTTTCTGTCAAATATTACCTTGCAATTTCCATTTCTAATTAAGTTCATGATTTACTGCTGCTACACTGCCATTAATGTAATTACATTTTGGTGTACAAGAATTATGGTAAATAGCAAGCATGGAAGGGCACAAATCCCATCCCTGTTAGGGAGCGTTATTTGAGCTCTGCAGTGATGTTGCACCATTGTGGGCAGTTTCTCTCTCAAGACAGATAACAAGGATGAGATTTAAACTCCAGGTCAGCAATTCAGGAGGTCCTCAAGGTGTTGTGTTGGAAGGGGAGAGAACTAGGTCCCAGTTTGTGGTTAGCAGAGAGGAAATGGAAGGCAGTAGTAATCACCACTGTTGACTTTTCTCTTTCTGACTGAACACCCGTGTTGTCCATATGGAAGCAAACCCAGAGGAGACTGGGAGCATCTCTGCACCTTGGGAATAGCAGCTGCTTAAAGGACATTGCTAGGATGTGAGTGAGAGCTGCCTACCCCTAGGGTAGTCAGGGCATCAAACGGAGACCTTTCACTTTTTCAGTGAAGGCTGTACTAGGTAAGATGTCAAGACAAATCTTGGTCCCTGTCAGCGTGTGCATAGGTGCCTCGTATCTGAGGTGTCTGTTTTGTCTGATGGACTGAAGAAGTCCATCCTACAATATACTATATACATCCTACTATATCCTACAATATTACTAGGGTTGGATAGCTTTCTAAAAGGTCTCATGCTTCTCAGCCAGAAAATACATTTTCCTGTGTTATGCAGAAAGGAAGATTGAATAACTGCAATGATCTTAAAAGGTACTTAAAAAAAAATTATCTTGTATTGAAGGAGGTGGAGGGTTTTTCAGAGGGGCTATCAAAATAGAAGCCTTCTTCCATGTATTTATTACTGCAGAGAAAAGAAGGTGTCAAATAGCCAGGAAGCTCTGATAACTGTATTTTATTTTTAGAAGCTAGCATCCGAACTATTATTTCTACTTTTTTCCTCCCCCCCCCCCCCAAGGCTTAAAGACATACTTTTGCCCAGTGAACCTTCCTTTCTCAGGCTATCTTTCCTGAAACACTGCATATCCCAAAATGTAGATTTGGATTATATTTATGTAAAAAGGGCAGGGTATGATGTGTGGGCATATGGCTACTGTTTCATGTATGGAATATTACCCTCAGCAGCGTTAACATTCCAGCTGCAAAGATCATTCATGCATATGCATAGTCCTCCAGGAACAGTAAAGGTAGGATTATTGTGTGTGTCTGAAAGTCTTAATTAAGAGATTTCAGCAGGGCGAATGGTAGGTAAAACTTATTACAAGCATCACTTCAGTAGTACATCTGTGAAAAGCTAGGTTATGCAGGAGGTGGACTGTATAATTACAATGGTCTAAAGACTTATGAAAAATGTTATCCAGTATTTATTGAATAGAGATACATAACTTGCATTTTTTGTGCAAGGTGAATAAAGAGCTGTATTTGGACTTCAACCTGCCTGATGAATATGGACTTTTTATTCTTCTGATACACATGAATGAATGGAGTCAACAGCAGAAAATGTGAGGTTTTTTAACAGAGAAGTGCAGGAAGGCATTTAATTAAATTAAAGCTCAGAAAATGTTAAACCTTTGAAAAGAAATACTTTTTCTAGGCTCCATGTAACTTGTTTTCATCACTTCTTGAATGCGTTTTGTATATAGGTGTATAACTAAGCTATGGCACAAAGCTAATCAAAAGATACATGTTGTCTACTTTGCACTATGTGCTAACTTCAGTAACTTCTCAAGTGCTTGCAAACTCCTCACTGGAAGATTATCTTGCCATCTGCAGATTGGTAAAAGAAATTGAGAACTGGCAAGTTCATTCCAGCCATTGTTGTGGTGGTTTGTGACACTACACTTTGCTCTGTTTCTTCTGATCACCCTGTGGTGGTGTTAAAGAGTGTCTGCAGAACCACCACTGGGAAGCCTACTCTGTGCTTGGGGAATTGTGGTGGCATTTATAGCCTGCAAAGGGCTGATCATAATTAGGGTCCTGTGGTGTTGCTGCTGTTCTTGCTGATGCAAGCAAGTTTGGGGCAGCCTTCAGAGGGCAGAAGTACTTGAACAAGACCAGAATTTTTCTTAGTGCAAACGTTGCCTGGCATGCTCTTGCTCTGTTTGTTGGTTTTTTTTTTCCTTGCTGTGACTTTTTTTGTGGTTTATGTTACGTCTTCCTAGATTATCCCTATGGAGTTAAGCATTCCTATACATGCTGAAAGCATCAGGTCTTCTGTTGCCTGTACCAATAGCAAAGGAATAGCAAAGAAACAAAGTATCCTGGTTCCCTCTCTTTGTGCAGAAAATGGGGAAAACTGTCATTCATTGCAGAGCTGGTCATGCTTGTCCAATTTAGCATGCTGTGCTCTCCTCTGCTCTCATACAGTAACCATGTAGATTTGCTTTGTTTCTGTGCTTCAGTTCCTGAAGATGGGCACCCAGTGCCGTATCTTACTACAGCAGCATGCTCTATCTACTAGCACAAGGGGCATGACACTTAGATGAGGTTTTGATTCATGCCAATCTCCAGTTAAGTTCAGGTGTTTCTTGCATAGCCAGTGCTTCTAAGGTGAGTCCTGTGGCCTTTGTTTTGGTGTTTCTCCACACAGGTACCGACTACCCTCTGCCTACCTTCCTTCCTCGAAGGGATTATAAGTTGAAGCAAGTCGTAAAAGACATTGCAACAGGAGCAGCAAGATGAGCAAGGTCCATTTCTCTAGTTCTGCCTGAGCCAGACAGAGAAGACCTGTTTGCCAGATGGGCTATCAGAAGGACTAATTGACCTCACCTCTCAGCTACCAAGGGTTGCCAGCCACAAAGGGCTATAGTTGTGTCCTGCAGGTTGTTACCTTACTGCTTATGAGACTAGTTCTGTATTCTTATCTATTTCACTCCCTTTTGTGAAGATGATGCATCTGTGGTGATGGGAAGCCTGCACTTGTGTGGACAAGCTGAATGTTTCATTGCCTGGCTCTTCATATGAGACTCTTGAACTGGAAGCCCAAATTCTCCTCCTCTACTCTTGGTAGGTACTGATTTTTCTTTCTCCTACCTCTCTTCCCTACTCAGCAATCAAAGGTGTTATTTTGTAATGAAGTTCCTGCCAAGAACCTTTCCAAACATCACATTCCAGAGGCAGAAGTACTTCTCCAGTATATGTCCTACACATTATTCATATTTGTGCTTTGACTCCTATTTCAGTGCTTTGTGCAGATGATCCAAGAGCATATGAACTTTATATGAGGGTAGTGGATATGGGACAGACTATGCAGATAGCTATGGGATATGTATTTATAGATTCAGGGTGCATACATGTATATGAGGGTGTTCTCCTATACACACTAGAAGGCTTTCCCACCACCTAAAGGTTTTCTACCTTAACAATGCAAGTGAAGATGGCTCTGCTTACTGCATCTCCCTTTGGGCAGTGCGGACCCCTCTGGAACTGTCCCAGAGAGCATGGGCAGGGAGGCTGCAACAACATCTGCTTCTGAGTACACTGCTTATGACTCTTTCACACAGGTATTTGTGCACCTTTTTACTGTAGATCAGCTTCCTTTTGGTAAAGGTGGTCTGAAATGATTTTCACCTTTGAAACAGTTTTCCTATTCTTCTTCTAGCATGTTTTTAGAGATCTCTACTTAGCGATGCTCTGGTTGTTGCTTTGCCTTCTTTTAATGAAATGGTATTCCACATGTAGCAGTACACAGCTGATTGCTACATTTATCTAGGCTTCATATTTGTAGCGGCCTGTTGACGCACCCAGGAGTTCCAAGTATCATGTATTTGTGAAAGCATTAGGTCAAGATAAATTGTTTTGAAATGCTGTACAAATAATGATCCTGAAAAGTGTATTTCTCTGGGTTTATCTGTGCGTGTGACAGCTGTGCTAAAATAATCTGAGAGTAGTCCTCTGAGTGAAGTTACTGCTCTCAACATTCCTGACAAACAAAACAATTTCTTTCTCTAGTAGCACACACTCCTGTTTTATTGTGTCTCATTCTTGGCAGCAGGAATGGGTTTTGAGGGCATGACACCTCAATGAGATCCTGTAGCGCATATGACATTGTGACAAATGGCTACATTGCCGCATAGAATATGACAGAGACAGTGGCACCGTTCCATGGCCAGCACTGCATTAAGAAATAAAAATAAAATCTTTTGCTGGAAGCTAACAGCAAAGTCTTTAGGGAGAGACCTAGAAATCTTCAGGGGAGCTCTCAATTTTTGAAAGTCATATGCAGGTCTTTCTGTGCCACCCTGCTTGATCCAACGCTAAGAGGAAATTTCAGTTTCTGCATTAAAAAAACATTTTTCTTTATGGTGGTACTGTTGATTTTCGGTTGCCCGTTATAAGTGTAACAAAGAGGAGCATTACTGATGATGTCAGAAAACAAGGGTCTGTGCTGACATTTGTGGCATATCACCGCCAATAGGCATATATAAAGATTTACTGTTTATAGCAGTGTTAAGCTATGATGCTGTGCCTCCAACTCAAGGGAGCTATATATTTTATTCTTTAATGCTCATTAGTGTTGTAGGAGGCTCAGATTTTAAAAGGGTTTGCCTAGGTAGGTTGTCAGTTGGTGATGAATGTAATTGGTGCAGTGAATCTTTCTGACAGCTCACAATCATAATTACTTTCAGAACATCAACAGAAGAGCTGTAATACATGGTTCATAGCATTTAGATGGTGGTTTGTGCACTGGTGGAGTTTGTTTTGCAGGTACACCTACCACACCAAAGTAGTTTTCTGTTTTCTCACATTCTGTGGCATTCTAGCTCTGTTCATATTACTTGTTCCCAAAGATAGAGAAATCACTAAGATTACATGAATATTCCTAATATCTACAGTTTGCTGAAAACAGAATCACAGAATCATAGAATCACTGAATGTTTTGGGTTGGAAGTGACCTTAAGCATCGTTCAGTTCTAATCCCCTGCCATGGGCAGGGACACCTCCCACCAGACCAAGTTGCCTGAGACCCAGTCCAGCCTGGCCATGAACATCTCCAGGGATGGGGCATCCACAGCTTCTCTGGGCAACCTGTACCAGTGCCTCACCACCCTCTAAGTGAAGAATTTCTTCCTTATATCTAATCTAAACCTCCTTTCCTGTAGTTCAAAGCCATTACTCCTTATCCTGTCGCTACCCTCCCTGACAAAGACTCCCTCCCCAGCTTTTCTATAGGCCCCCTTTAGGTACTGGAAGGCTGCTATAAGGTCTCCCTGGGGCCTTCTCTTCACCAGGCCGAACAACCCCAACTCCCTCAGCCTCTCCCCATAGGAGAGGTGCTCTAGCCCTCTAATCATCCTTGTGGCCCTCCTTTGAACCTGCTCCAACAGGTCCACGTCCTTCTTGTGCTGGGGCTCCAGAGCTGAACGGCAGGTGGGGTCTCACAAGAGCAGAGCAGAGAGGGAGAATCACCTGCATTGACCTGCTGGCCATGCTTCTTTTGATGCAGCACAGGATACAGCTGGCTTTCTGGGTTGCAAGCACACAGTGCTGGCTCATGTTGAGCTTCTCATCAACAAACAGCCCTAGATCCTTTCTGCAGGGCTGCTCTCAAGCTGTTCTCTGCCCAGATCGTATCTGGGCTTGGGATTGCCCCAACCCAGGTGCAGGATCTTGCGCTTGGCCTTACTGAACCTCATGAGGTTTGCACAGGCCCTCCTCTCAGGCTTGTCCAGGTCCCTCTGGATGGCATCCCTTCCCTCCTGTGTGTCAACCTCACCATACAGCTTGGTGTCATCGGTAAACTTGCTGAGGGTGCACTCAATTTAACTGTCCCTAGCATTGACACAGATGTTAAACAGTGCTGGTCCCAATGTTGTCCCTCGTGAGGAGCATCACTCATTACTGACCTCCAACTGTACATTGAGCGATTAATTGCAACTCTTTCCATGTGACCATCCGGACAATACAGTGAAACTCAGGAAGTTCAAGAAGGGAAAATGCAAAGTCCTGCATCTCCAGAGGAACAACCCAGGCACCAGTATGGGTTGGGGGCTGACCAGCTGGAAAGCACTTTTGCAGAAAAGAACCCGAAGAGAAGGTACGAAGACAACAGAGCCGACCTATTTTCAGTGTGCGCAGTGACAGGACAAGAAGCAATGGATACAAACAGAAACACTGAGATACTGTATCCAAAATGTAAGGAACCCGGTATATTACTGTGAGGGTTATTGAGCAATGGCACGGGTTTTCCAGAGGGGGTGTGGTGTCCTTGAAAATGGTCAGAGGCCATCTGCACATGGTCCTAGGCAGCCTGCTTTATGAGGCCCTACTTGAAACGGGGGGGATGGAACAAGTGACCTCCAGAGGTCCCTTCCAACCTCAGCCAGTCACTTCAGGAAAACAATTTGCAGTTCTGTGACAGCGGTGCACTCAGCACCCTGTGCCCACGTTCCCCCTCAAAGTGCTGCGCAGACACGGTCAGAGCATTTGTTCACATAGGCTGTTTATTGGTGTCAATATATAGGATGAAGCTCCCTGACGGAATGGACTCTCTCCAAGAGTTTGGGTGCTCACTGCCTGGAAGAAGTTGAGCAGTCCAGCTGCTTGGGAGGCCGGGGACACCACCATCCATCTCCTCAGGTACCCTCTCGTTGCCTTCCCTCTCGAGGAAGCGGTTGAGGTGTTTCTTCTCCAGGCAGCAGCAGAGGCACCGCAGGAGGTCATCCAGGCGCAGGGGGCAATCTTTCCTTTGCCAGGCTTGCCAGGGCTGTGGCTGTCAGGTGGTGAATCACAGCCGTCCTCAGGGCGTGGGGGGAAAAGCCTTTGCTCACCAGCATACGGGCGCGGGGCTGCAGATGTTTGAGGTGGAAGCTGTGGGGTCGGGCATGCCTGGCCGTGTGCCCGACAGACTGCATCTCTGCCACAGCGCAGCTCTTTGGCGGCGCCGTGCTGCTGGTGAAGCTGGCCGCGGCTACTCCAGGCTCAGGAAGGAGTCCGAGTCGTCTAGCCGCACCCCAAGCGTGATCTCAATGGAGAGGGTGCTCTGGGAGGCGTTGGCCAGCCTGATCTTGCAGGAGCGGCGGGAGGGCAGCAGCGTCAGGCGGCAGTGGCGCGACTGCGGCAGAAGCTCCCAGGCTGCTTTCACCAAGGCCTGGAACCAGCGAGTGGTTTCCTCCACATCCAGGTAGGAGCCGGTGCAGAGGGTGCGCAGCAGGCTGGGCTCCTGTCTGCTCCTCAGCTCGTGCTCGGGGTGGTGGAGGAAGCACAGCATGTCCCCCACCAGCCGCTCCCTCGCGCAGGCGCACTCCAGCTCCACGCGCAGGCCGGGCTTCCTCGCTGGCGTCTCCCCCTCGGCGCCCAGCTCCGGGTGGAAGGCGTGCCCGGGGGGAGACCTCAGGGGCACGAGCAGGCGGTAGAGGACGTTGTCCTGCCGGGTACTCCCGTCTTCGGAGAAGCAGCCCACACCGATGGCCGGCTGCAGCCGTGGCCTGAAGAGAGATTCCCCGGAGAGTCTTTGGCAGGCACCAAGAAGCTTGTCCACCAGCTCCTCCACCACCTTGCACTTGTCGGCCATGTGCGGCGCCGGCCACTGGGTGTGATTGGCCCAAACCCTGCCCAGATCCCGGGTGTCATCGGTGTTGGTGTTGTCTTTGTCCTTCTTCTTCCTTGGGTAGCTGCCCTGCTTGCTCCTGCGGAGCCCAAGTCTCCATTTCCTGAGCCACCGGCAGAGCCCGAAGAGCAGGACAAGGAGGTCAATAAAGGTCCAGAGCTGCCACTGCTGCAAGGCAGTGAAGAGCAGGGCTCCCAAGGCCACCCCGCTCTGCTCCTGGCTCCTCTCCTCCATCTCATGCAGCAGCCGAGCCATGCCTTCAATCAGCTGCTCCGCATGCTGCTGCATTCGCTCATTTGCATCTGCATCCACATGATCATCCACGAACCACGGCTTCTGGGCAATGCCCAGCACAGCCAGGGCGAGGAAGATCAGCCGAGCCATGGCTTGCAGGAGGTGCAAACTGCACACACCGACGGCCAAGGCCAAAGTGTGGTGGCGCTGCTGCTGCTGGCCCTGATGACAGCTCCCCCACTGTGACTCATCCTCTGTGCTGTCACAGGCACCACAGCCGCATCACACCAGTCCGTTTCCCTCTGCATCTTCTTCTGCTCTCTTCTCTCCCAAAACGTTGAAGAGAACTGGCCCTAAAACGGAGCCTTGGGGAATCCCACTGATAAGTGACCATCAGCATGATGTATTCTCACTTTCCATAACCTTTTTAATATGACTGTTCAGGAAATTGCTCACCCATTTTACTATGTACTTTGTTATCTCTATTCTGGATGTTCTGTCCAGATGGATTCTGAGAGAAGCAGTATGTTGTTTTTTTTCAGAAATCCAAAAATGGTTACATCAATTGGAGAGATGGGCCAGGTGACCTCCTGAGGTCCCTTCCAACCTTAAGCTGTCTTTGGTTCTCTGAAGTAGCTTGTTGCGGCCTCTAGGGGGAGATGATTAGGAAAATAAGATAGGATTCATCATTTTGATACCTTATTTTTGTTTTATAAGTACAAGGTTATCTTCCTTAAAATATCTCTGTGCTTTTTTTGTTGTTGGTGGTGGTTGTTTGTTGTTTTTTTTGTTATGCTGTTGTATGTCTCCAAGTTAACATTAGGACTCAGTGGTACTTGGCCTGTGTTCACAGACTCAGATGGCTCACAAAGCATAAAAACGGTGGATGTAAAGAGATAAGATTTGTTGCTTTTTCTCCAGTATTTGTTGTTGGTGTTTTGTTTTTTGTTTTTTTTTCCTGGAGTTTGTTAACTGAAACATGCCAAGGTATGTGGATTGTGTCTGTTGTCCCCCAGTTCTTCTATAAAATGTTATTTTTAAAATTTGGAAAGTGATGCAATTTCATGGATGCTAAAATGTCTGTTCATTCCTTACCCACACCATTCCTTAGGTAGACGTGACAACCACACAGATAGAATGCCTAACGCGGAGTGCCTTCGGTGTTCTTTGTACTGCCAGTCTTGAAGATCAAGACCAAAGGAATTCATTTATTGTTTATTTCTCTATTTATTACTTAGTATTATATGTATTTTATTGAACACAGAGTCTTGACTTGATAGAAGACGTTTCACAAATACTACAATGACAAGATCTTTGCTCTGTACTCAAGTATCCGAACATCATAACACTTCTCAAGGAATTTCTAGCTAGGCTGCTCTCCAGTTCTCTGTAAGGAAGTACTAGACTATGTAGTAGCTGCTTTGCATTCAGGAATATACAAGGTCATATCTGGTTTTCTGTAAAATTTGAGTTTCATGGATTATTGCTCTACATCAAGTTTTCCCCTTTGTTGTTGAACGAGCACAGTACTCTGTTATTTTATTTTGATTTGCCAATATTTTCTACTATTGAAAAAATGTACACATGTAACGTATCACTTCTACTGAGCTGATGTGATTTCACATCTGGAAATAGCATGTAAAATAATCAGTTGGTTTAATATGAACTAGAAAAGAAAATAATTTTTTGCTTTCATATAAGAGTGATTAAATCCAAATAGAATTCTGGACAAATAAGGACCCTTTTGTTGTGGAATTCCATTAAGAACAGAGGTGGCAGATGTGGGCTAGCTGAGCCAATGGAGCACCAACCCTCAGAGCTACCCCTCTATTTTTCATTGGTCCCAGCACTTCGTGAAATGTGCACTTGTCTTGGATTCACGGACATCCTGTGAACCAGCAACAACTGCTCAGCATGCATGATCTGTTCTTCAGGAGTTGTGAACACCAGTTTATGAATACCGTACCCCAGAACAGCCTGTTCGAAACCAACCTACTGTGTCTTCAAAATAAAAGGAACAAAGGATATCAAAAAGAAGGTGCATTGGGACAACAGAAACCACCCTCCGACTCTTAACGGCTGTAGTCTTTCCTAAAAGCAAAGTAGGACACAGAGAAAATACAAGACTCTATGAAAATGCTGGATATGTAACGGACACAAAATATTATAGGCGGTTTGCAGACCCTTCACAATAAGTTTGTTAGTTCTAGTCTGCTGAGTTTTGCATTGAGTCAGAGGCATGGCATATGACTTTTAATACTCAAAGCAACATGGTATTAAGAAGATAACAGTGCACAATGCTGACTTAAAAGGTATTTCAGTAGGGATAGCAGGCACCTGTGAGCAGATTTCTAAGTGGTATAATTTGTTGTGGCTCTAATGCATTTTAGCTCTGCTGATTTACATATGCCTAGAATCTAGTCTAATGGGAATTTCTTGATGCTCAGTGCTATCGTTCTGACACCTGCCAAAATGTCAGTGTGAGAAGGGACCATAAAAATACTATTCCTTGATAGGAAGGGATTTATCTTTAAGGTCAGTCATCTGTGTTAGCCAGTTCTCATCTTACTAGAACTTTTAAATATCTGTTTCACCACGAGGATAAATGGGAGAGCATTACCTACTGCAAGTGAATGCAAGACTATAGGAATTGAGTATAATCATACATTTTATTTCTTAATTTACCATTAGTATAGAACCAATCTTTTATTGAAGAAGACTGTGCTGGCAATTGAGTGCTATATATTTGACATGTGGAAGTAAAATCCGTTTTCCAGAGAATTCAGTCCTATGATGATTTTTATCATCATTTAAAAATACCTCCAAATGAAAGCAATTCATTATTATCCTTATTTTATAGCTGAAGAGTGGGATGTTTAGAAAGGTGAATTTTTCAAGAAAGTCAGTGATGGGAAATAAAATCCTGTTAAAATTGCAATGATATTTTATGACAAATGCAATTTTATGTAAGGACAAAATTCCATCCCCTTCAGGGAGGCCAAAAATTTCCTTAGGAGTCTTCCATACAACCCACATATCTAGTTCAGCACTTCACTCACAAGTATAGGTGTTCTCTGTCTTTTTCCTAGCATGGAGCACATCTTTAAATAATAATCCCATAAATTCTTTAGGACTGCAACCAGTGATTTCATTAAAAACCAGCGTTAGAATCTGAGTTAGCTTGTTAGCTGTAAGAATAGAAGACATTTAGACCACACAACCTCAGGGCTCCATAGCTGACCCCTGATTGATGAGTAGCTGTTTGAGAGTCTTTGCTGAAATGTACTGCTTTGCAGTTGCTTAACAACCTGTGGTTCAGGTATTCTTGAGGATTCCTGAGCAGTTCTTGATCTCTGCTCATGAATGTGTTTTTTTCCTGGTAAAGTGGTTGTTGACTGCGCCACAGGGATAATTTCCGTGTACACTAGCTTGTTAGCACCCATAGTCACATAAGAAGGATGTACAAATGTTGAGCTGTAGATAGTCCTAAACTTCAGTGTCTGTACAATGTAAGACCTGGAAAAGGTGAGACAGTTTAGTCAGCATGATTGACAATGAAGGCAATGTACTTTTTACATTTTTCAAATGAGTTTGCCAGTCCTTGCAAAATCTTCACACAACGAGGAAGGCTTTCCTGGAAATTTAGAGGGTAGCCTTGGAGGTACATATTTAAAGGACTTCTCCCAGCCATCAAGGCAGCACAGGAGGGATAATGCAAGGTGGCAAATGACTTGCGTGGTATTTATTAATGTTAGCTGCTTGTTTTCAGTCTAGTAAAGGTGACAGTGGGTAGTTCATGAAAAGGGTCTGAATAGTTCTTTGGTCTTGTAAAACAGTATTACTGTCTGCAGATTGATTATCTCATAGACTATGGTTTTATACTTCTCTGAGTAATATCTAACTCTGAATAGCTCCAGTGGTTTCCGTAATAGTGTCCACTGGTTAAAGAGGGCTTTATTCACTGAGAGTAACAGAGTCTGGATTTTCCCAGTTTTATGTTTTTATCCTCAGCAGAATTGTCAAAGAGAAGGCCTCAATTTTCAGAAATAGTATTCATTTTTGAAACAGTGATACTCTGGGAAAAGTAATGATGGGAATGGACATAATAAAAATGTGCCATAGCCAACCACTTTGTTAACAAACAGAACGGTACTATTTCTACAGTAGAATGACAAAATTAGCGAGGACAGTCACACATCAGGGCATAACCAATTGGTGTGTATGGGTTGCATGGTGATACCTGCCAAGTATCTGCAACTGCTTCTCTTGAAAGAGAAGATTTAGCTACTGAAGGGAAGTCTTCAAATTCCAAACTTTTTTTTTTTTTTTAAACTACGTATATACTTAAGTTATTTAAAAGTTTTATTTTCCTGTTAGTTGTTGTTGTTTGTTGTTGTTGCTCATAGAGGAGAACTGATACCAGATCAGGTAGACATGATTCTTAAATGAGTTGCTTTTTATAAGGTTTATAAGGTTTACGCATCACTACTGCTCTGTGTATTTTTTTTTCCCTTTAAAAATGCACTGTTAAGTTGCATACCTAGTCATCAGAAAGGCAGTAAAATCTCTTACCTATGGTTTTGGTATACTTCAGATACCTTACTTATGCAGTACATTTATTAAATGAATTTTTTAATATGTTCTGTATACAATGCATCATATGAAGTGTTTTCACTAGAGATTTAGTCAATTTTCAGGTTTTGGTGACTTGATAGTATGTTTGTTATGTTCTAATAAAATGTGGGGTTTTTTGTTATTTAATATGGTCATGATCAAGTTTGATGTGTTTGAATTTATCTTAGCACTAATCATCACTGGTACTAAATTCATCTTCTAACTAATTATTGGAAAAACTACTAATTTTTTTTTCCAATTATTTTTTGTTGTTGTTGTTGTTGTTGTTGGCTGGTTTTCTTGTTTTTCTATGAGTGGATAAATTCTATGAGTGGCTATGATGTAAATTAAAATAAATGACACTGTAATCATTGGGTTATTACATGGAGGGGAGGAGCGAATTTCACCCTACTGCTCTGAGATTAAGAAAATACAATTACAGGAGGAAGGCTGTTCAGACTGATTTTAATTTGATGCTGATTTCCTTTGGACTTGACAGATATATATTGTTTTGCTTTTATTTTATTTTCATATATTTTTAGTATATAAGGAACATCATCTGATGTGATCATTTTTTAATAATTCAGAGTAGTACGATATGTAGGTCAGAAGTAGAAAACAAAATCACAAATGTTTGGAAGAACTTTGCAAACAATCTGATTACGGCATAGTTCCAGCCATTTCCTCCAGGACTCTTCATCAGCAGCATTCATGGAATATGTAAACACTTCACCTTAAGTAGGGAGGAAGCGATAATCCCTGGTCAATTGGTCCACAGTCATTGCACTAGAAACAGCTGGTGGTGCATAACGATCATCCTTACTGAGAATTGTAGTAGGCACAGAACACAATGCTTGCCAACTGTTGTGAGTATTCCTTTGTTAACATATAAAATAACCATCTTCACTTCTAGTAACATATCTGTGTTTTTAAGCTGTGTCTTTAATTAGAAGAAAAAGAACTTAAATAGTGAAAAGGGTTGAGGTCAGTAAATGCCCTGGCAACTCAATTTTAAAGGGAGACGTAAAATTATTATTTAAGATGTGGGAGGAAATGGCAAATCAGAAATGATGCAGTGGTACTTGGAAGTGGGAAAGTATGAGAGAGAGGAAAAACCCCTGGTGGTACCTACAGAGCTGGAAGGAAAGAAGGGAAAAGTGAGATAAAATACTATTTACAACAATTAAAATATCTTCTATTACAGAAAATAAAATAATTATTATAAAAACAGATGATTGTTAATTATAACCAAATTATCTAAATAACTGCAAAAGATGAGGGGCCCTGTTTATCCAGGCATAGACATCTCATGCCATCTGAGAACATCAGGGCCCTGGGTACTGGAGCGAGGGTTAATGACCCTGGCCAGCCTCACCTGGTCCCCACACCTGGATCCTCTTTCAGCTCAGGCCCTGGTCTTGCCTTATAAATGCTCTCCTTGGGCTTGTTTTTCTTCTTGTCTTCTCCTGGGTAAGCCTTAGGTATAACTCTTGCCTTTGTCAGGCATTCCCTGGGACCTGATGCTGTCAGTGCCTGGCTCTCTGCCTTGCTCAGGTACGTTGGGGCTCTGCCCTGTGGGATGATTATGCTTGTGCCTGACTCCATGTGGCTGTCTTAGAGTCCTGGAGATTTTTTGCTTTGAGACTGGTAACTGTTGTGACTGAATGCTTACTGTGTCCCTTAGGCAATAATTTGGTCTTTGAACATGCATATTAGTAGAAAGTTTACTTTGTTATTTTGTATTTATGGCTTTTCGTAGGTGTCCTATTTCCTGTGTGAGTGTTTCTTGTCTTATTGTTGGATCTTTGTTGTGTCTTTTGTTGTTGCATTGTTTTTTTGTTTGATTCAGAACAAACAGAGGAAAACATGATTTCTTCACTGAGATAATAGACAGATGCAAAATGTAGTTAAGGACAATCTCAGCATAAGATACCACTCTGGACTTCAATCACTCAGTTTTCATTTTTAAACACTTAGTGGTCAGGCTTCTATTTTTTGTTTGGGAGATTACACCTACAAGAGTAATGTATTGGTGCATTTGTACAAGCCAGTTTGTTTATTTTTAATTTTTTGTCTTCTTCTTCAGAAGTGGAATAAAGCTGAGTTCATAATTCACTTCTGGTTGACACACGTTGTGGGGCATGAATGTGATAGGCAGGGCTTAGATACCTGCAGTTGTATCCTTGCTTCATTCACTGGAACAATTTCTGTAAATGGACTAACGTGAGATAGACATACACCTAGCTTCCCCTGTTGTTGGTACAGTCCTTAGCCTTCTTGCTTCTCTCAACTTCTTTTGCTAGGGTGTATATATTGTTTGTGTGATGGTGACAAATGGAATTTCTAAAGCATTTTCATGTTTGATGGGGTATGGGAGAGTAGTTATCAGTAAGTATGAGTGCAATTATATGTATACTTTTATCACTTTCTGTGAACTGATAAAATATCTTGGAAGAAATCAATATTTCCCTCTTCCTATAATTACACTTAATAGGTTGCTTTTCTTAGTTGTATGTGGTCCTTGTGAGACTCAAGTGAAAATGTTTATTTTTTTCCAGCAGTAAAGTCCTCTTCAAGTATGCCTTTCTAGCTCAAGTCCATTTCCTGAAGAGGGAGGGGCCAAAAAAGCCTTGCATTGGTTCTTCTTACTAGTGCTTACTAGTGTCATCTAGCATTTACTGTCCTGGATTTTGTCACTATCTCAAACATAAGTCCAGCCTTTTTGAAAAGTTGTTTGTTTGCAGGCATTCCTTACCCATTCCAGGTAACTGGTATTACGCTCGTACATTTGTAAGATTTCATATCTGTTCTGTATTCTGTTGGAGGCAAATATCATAACTTGGACAAACCTCCACAAAAGTTGAGGAAAAAATTACTCACTTCTTAATTACTCACTAGAATAGTGTTATTATTAATTGCATTTTCCTTCCTCGTCTATTCCTGCAGTCTTCAAAGACAATACATGTAGTAGCATAGTACTCAGGAATAAATGCATGCTTGTATGTTTTAACTTCCTCTAACGTTTTGTCTTTAAACTCTATTGTTTCTGTTGCTTTTCTCTGTGTTCTCTCCAGCTTGTCTACACTTTGGAAGTACAATGACCAAAAGATAGGTAAACAGAAGTGTCATGGGAAGTGAAGATAGTAGAACAGCAAGCTAATGCGTTTCATACATGCCATGACCACTTTATAGGTCACAGAATAAGATTTGCTGTCCTGTTTGCAAAAATCTCATGCCACATAAATGATGCAGTCTGTACAACTGACATATTTGCTCTGTACTTTGAGCCAAGTCTTATTAACTATTGATAAGCACTGAACCTAGAGTAGATCTCTTGATGTCAAACTAAGAAATAATATCCATGTATTGCTTATGCTTAATGTTTTTGTTAGATTTTGGACCCTTTTCAGTAGCTGTGTCCACAGTGCCTAAAAACTTCACCTTGATTATTGTATAAAACATTACATAGAACAGTTTGTGACTTCTCTCTGTTATCTGCTTAGCCTGTCAAAGTGGGAAATTCATTTGGATTAACAATGATTCTTGTCATGTTGTTACTCAAGGCTTTATAAATAGGTTTAGTTTGTTCCAGTATCTTTCTGGGTACTGAAATAGGTCTTTCAGACTTAGAACTTTCTGGTACTCCTTGTTTTGTCTTCCACTGGCCTATGAGATACCAATTACACCCAGAGATATGGAAAATAATCGGTAATAACTTGGTGATAGCTACTGAGTATTTGAGGAAGCTCTGGTTACTTAAGTACTTTGAATCTTATTAAATATTGCATAATCTTTCCATAAATAGGTAAATACTGGTTATAAATAAACATTTTTAATTCTATTTCCAGTACTATGAATATTCTAGTACAGGAATATATTATTGAGGAAGCAGAGACTGATTATTATAAAGGTGTAGAAATGCATTAATTTAGAATTTAAGGAGTTACTACTTCAATTAAATCCTGTCAAGGGTTATATGTTAAGATCATATGCAAGAATACTTCTTTAAAAAAAAAAAATCAAATAAGGTAACTTTAAAAAATGAAGGAACATACATTTTTTATAGTTATTTTAAGTTCAGTGATAGATACAGAGCTTTGCCTGCCCAGCCTGCTTCTGTAAAGCATGAAGAGATGGACTCTCACTCAAGAAGTACACAAGCTGTGGATTTTTAGAATCATTTTGCACAATTCAGTCTACAAAACATTTAGAGAATGTTGTTCATAATTAACTGAGAATTAAATAACATCTTGCATTTTGTATATAATTTCTTTTACAGAATTAATTTCTGTAGGCTTTTTCCTACACTTGTAATGATTTTAAATCTAAAAGGGTGAGATGCTTAGTTTGAAATTCCAACTAATTAAAGGCATTCTGTATTTTATTGATTTCTTGCCTGAAGAGAATAATTTAAAAGCAAGCAAGATTACACTGGAGGAAGCAATAGCCCTTAGCATATTTGATAGTGTATTTGAGTGCATGGGTAGAAGTTTTATATGATTTTGCTAATGTATTATGCTACTACATTGCTACCAAATTTAAAAGTAACATGAACAAAATGTAGTTTGAAAACACAAAAAAAAAAAAAGCTCATACAAAGGATCTCTAGTTTGTTGTTTATTCTTCTCAATCTGACATCTTTAAACACATGATGATAATCTTAAAGTTTGCAGGCTATCTCAAACTGCAAGTCACGTTTTAGGCGGAAATGTTGATTATAATGAAAGTGATTCTCAAGGTGATTTAAATTGTTTCCTTTGGAAGGTTTTTCTCGCTCTCTCCTCTGTCTTGTTAATTACTGTGTGCTAGCAGAAATCTCTTCTATAGCTGTGTAATAGAAGACGTATAATGATAATCTTGTTTAGGCAATAGTGGAATCTCCTTTATCATATATTTATGTATACTTTGAAAATATGCTTCATGTGGCCAAAGTGCCTGTTCTTACAGTGAATCTACTGTAGGTCAGCCCCAGGTTCTTTGTAAACTGAACCTGTCAGGGACTTCTGTGAGATGATGCTAATTCTGGCATCTGATAAAATGTAAATGCAAAAGGAGGTCATGCACTTCATGCATCTGCCTTAATTGCAGCTAGAAAACTCATGCTCTACAAACTGCATTGAAGTTTAGGTGAAGTAGGCTAAGCTTAGAATGTGGGACTCAAGGATTGTATGCCATAGATCTCTGAAGTGATACCAACATTTCTGTGTATTTCATATCAATTACTTGTGAGACTCTTATTCCAGCCTAAAGAGAAAGTGATCATTTATCACCAGTGAGGCTTCCTAAAGTTACTTCAGGTAGGGCTGAGACCAAGGTGAGAGATTATATTATAACAGAATTGTTTTAATTTCTTCATCATGGAAAGACTGAAGATCTTCAGATCTGGAGAGTCTTTTTTGGTTTAAGCTTGTACCAGTCTGAGAAGTGCTACAGTCTGTACCTGAAACTCATTGTCCTAACTTGAACCCTAACTTGTTTGGACCAGATAGTCCAATATTAGATCAACTATTTCCTATATTTGACTGTTTGAGGTGGATACTTCGTGGAATATTTGAATTTGTTCTTTGAATTTTGTGTGATATTTGACAACTTTTTGAACAAAAAAGAATTTTTGGTTCCAAAAATAAAATATGAATGAAATTGGCATCCTGTGCAATCTAACTGTATTTACAAGTTTTTCATATAGAATTTTTTACATAGCTTCCAAGCCTTTTGTTTCTCTGTGCTAAGCACTGGGAGTTTCAAAGCCTTTGTATGGATATACTTAAGTTTTATAACTTAAGCCACTATTAGGGAATCCACTGGAGTGCCCTGTGTCAATCTGTGCTGTGCACTGGTGGATTTTAAAACAGAAAGCTTCCTAACTAATCAGAAGATGATCTATGGTTTGGTTTTGTTATGCGTGTATATGTACTGCTGCATGGGAGAGAAGTGTCCTTTCCGTGGACAGAATCTGGGCAGTGTCCTGTGGGTAAGTACACTCAGGATCCATCTGAAGCTGCACAAAAGTGGAGTTCCCGGCCTCTGAAGGGACGAAGGATACACTCAGTATCTATATTCCTCATTTTATTCTATCTCATCAAAAAAAAAAAAAAAAGCATTTTATTTTGCCATTTGTTTTTTGTCCTTTCTTACTAAGATCCAGAAAGAAGCCTGATCAGTCTCTCTTGCCTTCTTCTCCATCCCTGAGGTAGATTGTTTGTCCCTAGTTGAAAAGGGACCAAAGTGCAATATGGTTACAGTTTGTTATCAGGTTTGTCAGACTTACCATGCAGCATTCCTGCTTGGTAGTGCAGCTGCCTCATGTCGATATGGGCTGGCAGTGTTATGTATGGATCAGTCCAGGCTGACCCAGGGAAGAAGGGACCTACTGCCTTCCTTGGGTTGTGAAATACTGTTTATTTCTCTCCAGCTTCAGCCACATCCAGCCCTTCAGCGAAGCAGTAGACAACCTGGGGAGTTTCTGTCTGCTCGTGCCTGTGGAGTATTACCAAATCTCCCCCCTATATATGCTTTTTGAGACCTAATATTTTTACAGTGAAGGCATAGCCTAATGATGGCTTTGAGATATGTTAGAGCTGATGACTGAGATAAGACATGCATGCAAATAACAAAGGAGATTATGGTCATGCACTGCAGTTTTCTACGAAGGAGCTAGAAACTGTAACTTCTACAGAATTGTAGAGAACTGAATTCAGTTCAATGTGTGGAGACTTGGTGCATAAAGAGTTTCCAAACTACTTTAAAATAAGTGTCATCTTATCTCACCTAATAACGACATCCTGTTTCTACTAAAATGAATAGCAAAGTCGTTGTAAATGCATTTAGATATCTTCTTTTCAATTTCTTGGAAGGAATGCATGGGAAAATATGATAGCTAAAACTAATTTAAGATGCCAAGTTCTTGTTTCTGTTTTGCATTATTTTACATTGTATTTTTTAAAATTAAGCAATCAATGAAGGATTCAGCCAATATGGTGTTTCTGTAAAAACAAAAATCTCATCTGTACAATAATTAGAATATAGATAGATGTTCCAGATGGTACACATGCAAAAAGAAGGCTAGCTTTATACCAGATGGTATTATGACCATGCATAAAGCAACTGGATAATCATTGTAATATTGTGACATGTCATATTATATGAATAAATACTCTGTTTTCCTAAGGAAAAAGGTAAAAATCATCAGTAAATTAAACAGCATAAGGCAGATGTGGCACTTATCCAGGAATTACAGTCCTAGAGGAACAGCAGTATTGGAGCTGGAACTCAGGTTTTATTTCTTTAATTCATTCTCCTTATGAAAAAGTGGAGATTCTAATTTGTGTGAATTATCATTTATACAATTAACCTAGGCATAGGCAACTTTCAAGACTTTAGAATACTGTATATTGTTGAAATTGACCCTATCTTTTTTGCTTTCCCCAACAATACTCAACTTTGATAAACATCATAAACTTTCTATTCTCAACATTTTTCAAAAAGCAATAGATATAGACAATACTTTGCAATGAAACAGCACAAACAATTGCTGTTAAAGCATATCATGTGTTCAGATTAAAAAACAAGGCATGAAAGCATTCAGGTTGCCCAGAGAAGCTGTGGATGCTCCATCCTTGGAGGTGTTCGAGGCCAGGTTGGATGGGGCTTTGAGCTACCTGGTCTAGTGGGATGTGTTCCTGCCCATGGCAGGGGTTTGAAACTGGATGGTTATTAAGGTTGCTTCTAACCCAAACCATTCTATAAGAAATCGTATGATATGATACAAGATGAATATGATGGCTTCAAAATTCACAAGAACTTTGCTGTTACTGGTAACACAATCAATAACCTAGATAGATTCCCAACTATGAAACTGGCCTGCACTAACTAGGAAAAAAACCTTATGCTGATGCTGATAGGAATTTCTAGAGATGATGGAAACATCTTTTGATTTTATTTTTTTGCTTCAAGAATATACGATGAGTTTTGTGAGCATCCAGTGCAGGAATATGCATGTGTTGTTCAAATTCCATGTGCCTTCATTATAGATTTTTATCTATGGGTATGCAGATATTTAAACATTCAAGATCAATCTCATTTTCCATAATTACATCTAATTTCATAAAGGAACAGAACCAAGCAATAGCACTTGTTCTTTTTCTCTGTAAAACTAGTAGGATAAAAACTTCTTAAGCTGTTTCCTGTTTAGAGACATGTCCTGTTACACAAGCAATGCATGTCCTGTATTTCTGAGGAGGTTAGCCTTTACAGCTGGTATGTGTCTGTACACAAGAGTCCTTATTGGTGAGGTAGAAATAGAAAGCGCTGTGCTCCTGGAGCTAGCAGATGCTGGGACAGAACCCAGGCTCCTAGTTCCTCTCTAAATGAGAAAGCACTCTGGCCTTTTTCTGTTTTTGAAAGGCAACTCCTGTAGGCATTGTGCATCTCCATGCTCTTCCTGAGGGCCAACTTCTGTGCAGGAAACTGCATCTCCTAGGAGATCTCTAAAGCAATATTGCCTGTTGATAATGCATTGTTAGCCAGCTCCTTGTGTTTGAACTGAGCTGCATCTGGGCACTGTTATGGCCAAAGATCGAAGAATGACCTTTTGGGAGTAATTTCAATGCTGTACCACATTCTGCTCAAGTATGAAGTACTTGATTTTGAATGAGCAAATGGACACATTTTGCTATGAAACAATGAGACTTTTATCACATGAAAAAGTTTTAGTTCAGGCTGAGTCTTGTAGCAGAGGGTATGTCTTTGATAAGGTAGCAGAAGTGGGGGTGACATGCATTGTTATCAGCAAAACTGGACTGGTATTTGTGCAGCTCCTTACACAAGAGACAAGTTACAGAAGTGCAGAGATACTAAGGTATGAGGTATATCCATTGCTGATGTAGTCTAAGATGATCATTTTAACTGTGAAATGTTTCCAGTGTTAACACAGATTCAGCCATAGCTGAACAGCATCTCTTCAGTGAAAAGGATTGCTTGTTTCTTGTTTGAACTAGGTCGTGCTGGAATTTTGAGATAAAAAGGGCCCTTTAAAGTACTACTATATTAGAATTAAGTTGTAAAAAAAAAAAAGTTTGCTTGTCGGTTACTGTGGGGAAATGCTTATGTGTTTATTAGGTGTGTCACTACATAATTTGTTAATAAACCTGCAAGGAAATAGGCTATTTCTGTTGCAGGGGAGTGCTGAGAGGAAGAGTACTTCATTCATTGAATCCTAGCCACATTCTTAAGGCTGCTAACAAGTTTTAAAACAAAACCCAACACTATCACCTCCCCAAACACTTGAAATAGCTACTGGCAGATCTTCATGCTACAAGGAACAGCTATGTCATCTAATCTGATCTCCACGTATCACAACTTTGAATAGATTGTTTCCATTGATACAAAGTCATTTCTCAGTGAGTTGCCTGTTTTCAAGTATTCTTACTTTTGCTTTCTGTATTAGTGTCTTCTGAGGATAATTGCATGCAGAACACAAGTAACTTATCTTTTTGAGGCTGAGAAGCTCAGTTTTTAGTATTAAGCATTGTTAGTTCTCATCTCACATCCTTACTTCTAGATGCTTGATCTTTGTCTGAATTGTCTAGTTCACAAACTGATCCATCTCGTTCTGCCATAGCTTTTCCATCCCTAGATAACTTATTAGTTTTTAGCATCTACAGATGTTTCAGCCATGATTCCTCATCCTGACTCAATGAATAACATGGCTCTAATATTGATCTGTGTAGAACATTCTGAAACTGCATATACTGCTAGCATCAGGGAAAGGATTTTAGTTAGCGCTTTTTCTCCAGCATCTATATCCATTGCATTTATAGCTGCATCTGCTATGCTTTTCAGCAGTTAAAACACTTGTAAAGATACCATAACTTTCAGAAAGTACCCTGTTGTTGTACTACCAAAGCATGGTGTTAAAGAACGAGTCTCACTCTAAAGTGGAAGTAGTTCAGTCTGAGTTTTTACCCTCTGTTCTTTCATGCTGATTTTGCATTCATATCTGTTATGACAGAGACACCTGCTATGCTCAGAAATAGTTTTCAAAGTCAAAATTCACCAGAAAAGGCATAAATCCTCAATAGGATATGTAAATAGATCTATTTGTTAATTCATTGCACAGAAAGACATTAACATTGTAATTTTCACTACAACTAATTATAAATTTTCAACTGTTCACAAGCAGGAATGATAGATTAATAAAAATGAGACCCACCTGTCTATTATCATTTCCAGGAACCTGGGCCAGTGACTTGCCAACAGGAGGCCTTGTAAAAAAAAAAAAAAAAAAAAAAGCTTTTTTTAAAAAGCAGTAGTTTAACTGCTTTAAAAATGCTTTAATAGTAAAATATAAAAGATGCTCTTCTATTACCTAATTTTAAATACAGATTACAATCATTACAAGTTGCTTAATTATTTTTTTCAGAAACAAGTGTCTAGACAATACAAAATAAATGAATTGTATAATTGCCAGAAGGTGGTCACTAGAAATTCAGATTTTTGCATCAATGCCACAGGTCCTTAAGGTCATTCAGAGACTACTACAGTACCAATGATTTTTACAACTTCTGAAAAACGTGTTTTCCTGACAATACTCAGAATTTTATTTTAAGGTGTCTTTAACACTGACGAAAATCTTGCCACAAAAGGCATTTTCTGAAGTGTCAGATGAGCAGTTAACATTTAGAGGGCAAAAAAAAATCCCAGCTTTATGTGGTTTTGAATGAATTATGAACTTCGGAAATCATGTTCTCTTGCAGTTACAGATAAGTGTAGGACACAAAGGGTTATTGAACCAAAATGTAAGAGCAACATTAAAGAGGATGTGTTCCAGGAATAAAGTGTTTGTATTTCAGAAGCTGTATACACATCCATTAGAAAATACAGCAATGACCTTCCTAAAATGAAATCAATGGTGTGATGATGTTGAGTTTTGTACATGGTTAAATAAGTTGTGAGCTTCAGCAGGTCTGTTAGCAGGCAGAGTTGCATTAGGAGAGCAATGCTTGATTTTTTTCATTTTTATTCATTGAGAAAGCATTGTATACAGGAGTCAAAGGTGGAAGAAGAGGGGAGGGTGGAAAGAGAAAGAAGGTATAGGTCTTGATTCTGCAAGTACTTCAGGAGAATTATAATGCCTTAGGCAAATATCTTGAGGTCATTGTGGTCTATCACAGTACAGCAGTTCTTGGGTGGCTGTATAAAAGTGGCTGTAAGTACGGATTATTATTGAAGCAAATGTATCTGCTCTTGAAAGTATTTTCTGGGTAACCCTTTTGGCATAGTCTGTAAGGCTGTGTGGTTCAGAGTTCTTTCCATAGAGATAGTATACAATGAACATCTTACAAGATTAGGTAGTCTTTCAACCTGTGTACCTCCTAGAATTTAGGGCAAGCTTTTTCTTTCCTTTTGAAGTTTGTTCAGATTTTTTTTTTTCCTGTGGAAGAACACAGGAAAACCTGTCAGATCTTTTTGATATTCTCTGTATAAGTGATACTCTGTAATTTATTGTTTTGGTGTGAATAGCTTACATCTGGCAAGAACTGTGCATGAATGTGTATGGGTTGGGATAGTGAGGAAAAGCAACCCTTAATTACTGGCTTTTAAGATACAGGTTAATTATTACAGATTTCTTAACTCTTATAAATGGTATGTATCCACAGGAAGTATTAATTTGCCCTGAGAATTAAAAAAAAAAGTAATTTTTGACAGTTGTTATTCTACAAAACGAAATCCTATCAGTTGTTTCCAAAAGGTAGGTGATGAGTAATTTTCAGTATCTTTAAAAAGATCTTAGTTGTTCTTTCTCTGCTTCTTCAGTTCAGTTTGAGTTCAGCTGAAAGCTTCTGGAGAGGTTCTTAGATGAGTATATCACAAGGATTCAATCTCTTCAAAGCCTATGGAAGAACAGAGGAGAAATCAAAAAACAGCATGACCCTACAAAAAGTCCATGTATGTGGAACAGAAACATGTTGTAGTGTAATGTCACGTGAACTTTGTTAAGCCAACTTTTTTTTTTAACTTTCTGGAAGAGCACAGAAGAATAAGGTTATTTAAACAGGAGAGTTTGGACAGCATGTATGCAAAAGGTGGAGCTGAAGATGGATGTAACTTTTTACTTGAGACACAATGTCTCATTCTACCATGATGTACAATAACTCTGAGGTTTTGATTAGGCTTTGAGACACAAACACAATGCCTGCTTGCCAGTAAACATAAAATAAGTCTGGATTTTGAAATGCATACATGCACTTTTTTATCTTAAATGACAATGCAATTGTTCAAGATGTAGATGAGTGAATGAGAGCAAGTTTGGACTTAAAATTATAAGATAATTAGTAAATAGATTTTTAAAATATTTGTAGAGTTTACATACAGCAAATGCTTTAGTGTAAATGCTTTTTCAAATCCACTCTCCATAGTTCTTGACCTCTGATACTTTCTGAAGTTTTACACACACATTCCTAAATTTGAGTGTTGAGAGGAAAGCAAAATTCTTCTCCATGGGGAGTAGGAGGGGGAAAGAGAGGCAAGGAAAGAAACTGGTTTAATTTTTTTTGTATGTAAACATTTCTTGAGTATTTGAAAAATCTTGGATTGCTTACTGATTTTTCTTTTTCTCAAAAAATCTGGGGTTACAATCTCTCTTGAGATATCTTTGCGTAAAGTGAAATAAAAATAGATACATATTCCTCCTTTATATTAATGTTTTTCAAAGTCCATTTCCCTTATTTCCTTAGTGTGCAAAAAGTATTTTCTTTGTATTTTTCCCCCCTTGTTTTGGTTGTCTGGTAGTATTGGAACGAAATAATATTTTATTCTGTTTTTCTCTGCTGGTTGTCTTTTAACATGACACTCAGGAAAACACATTAAATTCCACCTCATTACTTGTTGTTACAAAGGAGAAATATTTGTTTTAACGACAATAAAAAAGCTGGAATGTTCTAGCTATATTCCAGAAATCAGATGTAATGAATTGATTGAATGGAGAATACATTCTGAGGACAAAATCCTTTAAAAATTTCAGTCTCAGGGGTTAGCAGAGCAGTCACCAACATCTTTGCCTGATTCTTGTGACTAAGAAAAAATATTGAGGGTTTCACAGGGCACCAAAAAAGAATTCTGTAAAATGATTTTCTTCTTTGACAAGAATCCAGCTACTCAGAGTAGGAGAGTAAACTTTTTCCTTAACTGGAATGGGTCTCTGAGGAAGAGGAGTACAGCTAGCAGTTCATTTTCCTGCCTGCTCAGTGCTCTTTAAGGTAACAGACTACCATTTTTTCAACACCAAAGGGATAGGCAAGTCTTCTAGAGAAATTAAACTTGCTGGCTTTATGCTGAATGAGACTTCCTTGCAGTAAGTATGCAATGACTGGTTTTCCTAAGTACTTTGCACTACAATTGATTTATTACTGCCATATATGGGGGCAAGGCTAGGAGGGAAATGGTTCATTACAGTCAGAGCTAACTATTGCCAACTACTTCTTTCTTATTCCATCTACGTTGTGGGAAGCTGCACAACCACTGTTTGCTGTAAAGGTCCGGGCAAGAGGGTCCTGTCTCCATGGAGAAAAGGCACAACGCCTCTACCAACTTTATGGCTGCTTCTTAAGCCAATTATTTTAATATTTTAGCAGCTCACCTCTGCATAATGGTAACTAGGTTTTATGATGAAATATTTATGAAGGTTGAAAAACAGACAGCTTTGTGCACTCACATTTTTTTATCATTGTTTTGATGTCTCCCTCTTAGTATTAAAAAAAAAAATCTGTTTATTTACACTGATGGTGAATTCAGGGTGATTTCTCTGAAATACATTACATGTATATTGCTAAAACCCATGGCACTATTTATCTGAAAGGTTAAAATAAAATACGCTAACAACAAAGAGCTGTATATATTTGGTTAGTTGGACCAGTGCATGCCTTGCTATTAGCTGATTCTTTCTCTACTTTGGAATGCATGTAGTGCATAATGAGGTGAGCAGGGAAGACATGGCAACTATTCTCCAGGGGTTTATGTAAATAGGAGGTATTGGCACTTTTCTCAGGAATATTATTTCTAAGCAATTTTTTTTTTAAAGAAATTCAAGGAAATGGTGCATAAAATGTGTGTGAATCAGGTGCTAACTCTGCAATCTAAATCTTGGGGAGCAATTAAGGCATTCAGTCTCAAGGCATTTAGCTGTCACTTACTGGGACAAGAGGGCTTAAAAACAACTACACACAACAAAAAACACTAATGGAAATCTTAATTATAGGTACCTAATTACGAAAATTTCCCAGAATAAAAGTGCAGGAAACTGAAAGCTTCCTTAAGCTAATAATGCTGCTATTAAAATACCATAAACTAAGTTGAGAGCCAGGGAGGACCCCTATTAGAGTCCTTCCCTAATCTCTCAGGAAAGGACACGAAACAGTAAAACTAAACATCACAATTCTGCAAGGAGGATTTTATGAAGAGGTAAATGTGTTTAATTCTGTTATAGGTAAATACAATATACCTTTCTTTAATTGCAGAAATTTAGAAGTGTATGTGTATATTGAGTATCCATATACACGTATGTTTTTGCAAAAAACAAAAGTAGCAAATTACAGTATTTCCACGCTAATTAGCATAAGATCCTGCCTCAGCTGTAATCATAATTTTAAGAATTTTGAAAGGCTTTGTTTTTAACTCATCCATGTAATCCAAAAGGTACTTAGATTGAAATAGGGATCCTGCGAGGGAATGCATATCTCACTGTCTGGGAGTACAGAAAATGATGTTTAGGCCTGAGAGTGCTGTGTGGAGGACAATAAGTCAAACTGTCAAAAGAGGTGATTCTCCTGCTGTATGTAGTAGTAGTATGGCCTCACTTCGAATGTTGTGCAGAGTTCTAGGGTCCACAATATGAAAATGATGTCAAATGGTCCTTGAAAGCATGCAGAGGAGGGCAACAAGGCTGGTAAAAGGGCTGGAGGGCACGTGCTGTGAGGAGAAGCTGAGGTGGTCTGGTCTGAAGAAGAGGAGGCTGAGAGGCGACCTCACTGCTCTCTGCAGCTTCCTGAGGAGGGGAGGCAGAGAGGGAGGTGCCAGTCTGTGCTCCCCGGGAGCCTTGCTCATCCTTGTTAGGATGCAAGAGAATATCACAAAGCTGTACCAGGGGAGGTTCAAACTGCACATAAAGAAAAACTTTCCCATGAGGGTGGTCAAACACTGAAGCAGGCTTCCTAGTGAGGTGGTTGGTGTCCTGTGCCTGGCAGCGTTCAAGAGGCATTTGGACACTGCCTTCAGTGATGTGCTTTGACTTTTGGTTAACATTAAATTGGTCAGGTGATAGGACCTGATCTTTGAAGGTCCTTTCCAACCAAACTGTTATGTTCTGTTCTTGTTCACCTCAATGAAGGAAGGGCGGCAGTGGAGGTTGGGTTGGCTTGCTGGGTGGGACACGCAGCATTTGCGACAGAGTGGCCTGGGCTATCCTGGATGTTGTATGTCAGAAGATGTATCTGGGTTTTGTGGGTTTTTTGTTTGTTTTTTGTTTTTTTTTTTTTTTTAATCTGGGTGAGATAAATTGATAAAGACTGAGCTGTTCTTCTTTAATGCTACAAAGCATGAATGCATATGCATCATGCTTTCAAACAGCTGAGAAGAATGGGGTGAAATCCTGGTATTACGTTTCCATTTTTAGTATACTAAAAGCTAGCTTAAAAAAAGTTACAATGGCATGTGCATTGGCATTCCTCTGTTCATGCAGATAACAATTTCAGTACGGGCCACGTTCCATCCAGGAATCCCAGCAGGAATAATGTGTGCAGGACACAGAGCACCCAGGCCTAGGCAGCCCGTCATGCCTGACTTGTCCTGGGGGCAGTGGTGGTACCTGGGGTGCATGGGAAGGTGAGGGCGACACCAGAGAAGAGGGTGCTACTGGAGAAGCAGCTTATTTTGCTTTCCAAGTTCCTGTTTGTTTTTTTTGTTTTTTTTTTTTTTTGAGGGGGTAGAGATGGTGAAGTAAAGGGGAAGAATGTCTGAACTCCAGAATGCTCCTCTATTATGAGGAGTTTGAGGTTTGGTATACAAAGTCCCTGATTGATTGTGGCCTTTTTTGTCTGGCCTGGCGGGGTGCTGAGAAAGCATTTTAGTTCACACATTGGATTTGGAGGAAGATTCAGAGTCTTGGTGTTTGTTTGAGGGGGAGTAGGGGTGCAGTGATTCACTGCTCCTGTAGGCATGCAGGCTGTGGGAGCATATGGCTCTGAATGTCTTAAAGTTAATTCACTCTGTCACCTAACCTCCACGGCTCCTACTGGGAAAAGCTACCGGGTCTTTACCTGGCAGTATTTAAATGTGAAACACGTAAAAGGCATTTAAGAAAATGCATAAAACACATTTCTAGATGAACTTTAAGTCTAGTAAGATCTATTTAATAGCATATGTATTAGAGAACAAAAGACCTTCTGATAAAAGACTGGTTTAAGAAACAAAATTAATACTTTTCCTAAAAGAATTGGATAAACAGTTATCTTTACTGTGGTGGTCTGTGCCATGAAACCTTTATCACATCAAACAGTAATGAAGGATGACATTTAAATCCTCAGTCATTCTAAATGGTGATTCTGAAAACGAAGCATTACTGATATCTTTGACAAGGAAACTACATGAGGTAAAAGGAGATGTAGCACATAGATAAGTTATTTCTACCGAGCATACTCCATCTTGTCCTTGTTTTTTATGTTTATTTTTTAACAGTCCACATGCTATAGAGTATGCTGTTCATTAGATCTGTCAAAAGCAGCAAATTGGGTAAATAGATGGGAAGGATTAACAGAACACTATGAAAGGTAGAAATGGTGGTAATGCTGCAGGAAAATAGTACAATATTATCTAAAAATTGCCTTTTTCCACTGTGCTAGAGATGTAAGAGACTCTAATGTGTAACAAGTAGGCTTTGAAGTAAGAAAAAGTTGAGGTTATAGAGCCTTTTAACATGCTTCATAATTTAAATATGAAGTTTTTTTGTAAGTTGGCACATACTTAGTAATGATATATAGATCAAGTTAGGTTTTTTACTTTTCTTTTTTTTTTAATAATGATGCTTGACCATGAATGTGCTGATGCAGAGGTGTTAGATGAGAAGGATCTTGTGTCAGGTTGATAGTGCTGACCATAAAGTAGCTACATTTGATTCGTCGTTTCGAGATACGTACAGGGACTAAGTTTCCTATGTACCTAGCACACAAAACATCACTTGTCCTTGTCTGGAGACATGGTGACAAAGCAAGTAATTATCATGGTAATGACTAAATCCCTACTTTTTTACTAATTAACAAAATGAGATTTATTTCCTTTTACACAAAGGACAGTGCAGTTTCTATAGAAATATTAATGTATAGAAGAACAAACTGATCCTAGGCCTAATCCTAGTTATTTTATTCACAGAAATATGATCTTAGTACCTGCTCTGTTTCTTAATTAAGCAACACATTTAAGTATGTGCTTAAGTGATCTTTATTTATTAGCATGACTAAGCTACTTGTATACTGTTGCGAAGGCCAGCACATTTAAGAGCTCTGAGAAATAGAAATGTTATTGATGGCTTGGCACCCTGGTGAAATACTTCAAGCTGCACCTTATTTAAGATGCTGTCTGGGTAACAAAAATTCTCTGTGAGGCTCATAGCAAACTGCGTGTAGTGCCACCAAGAGGGATGAAGGGAAAATGGTGTAAAAATTCATCCTGGTCACAGTGGCCACATTAGGCCTTACGTTGTAGAGCTGAGAGGCCTATTTCTGCCATCCTTTCCTCAGAAAGTAAAACTTTATGTACTGAGTTAGTCTGCCATGATGGAGTTCATATTTTCTACAGTATTAATCATAAATTATGGCTTGAAATACACAGATATGTCATAGTTCTTACTGAAATTTTGCTTCATTAACAGTTTCAAATTGGTCTAGTCAGGATATTGAATGTCACTCCTTTTATTTAAGTATTTTCTTCTGTTGAAAAATAATTTAATGCCTTTGTACCAAATACATATTTTGGAATGGAAATATCTAGTTCTACTTAGATGAAAAAAAAAAGGAATTGTGTTAATGGGAGAAATGATTGCTTATTGCAGAGTTGCATGGGTTTCAGTCCTCAATAACATAATATTCGATTCAATATATTGAATTTCCATGCATTTCTTCAACAGATGGTTCTAAAATCTATTGACATCAAACCATGATGATAAAAACATGAAGGAAAGGAAATAAGTCAATTAAAATAAGGTTTTATTTTCTAAGGTGTCTACTTTTGAAGTTCAAGCATTATTAGTTAACCGTGTTTTGAATATAGCTGAAGAATATGATAAACAAATTCTTTATTGTCAATGTGTACAGCTGTTCTGGCAAGGAGAGTTCAGAAGCATCATTTAAGTACACTCAAACCGTATCATGGAGGACAGCGTCAAACCCTTTGCACAAGTCTAGGCAGATGATGTGGGTTGCTCTTCCCCTATCCACCATTGCTGTAACCCCATCACAGAAGGCCACCAGATCTGTCAGGCATGATCTGCCCTCAGTGAGGCCACGTTGGCCATCAGCAATCACCTCCTTATTTCCCACATGCCTTAGCATAGTTTCCAGGAGGATCTGCTTCACGATCTTGCCAGGCACAGCAGTGAGACTGATAGGCCTGTAGCTCCCCGGGTCTTCCCTTTTTCCCTTTTTAAAAATGGGGGTTATGTTTCTCCTCTTCCAGTCAGTGGGAACTTCACTGGACTGCTGTGACTTCTCAAATATGATAGATAGTGGCTTAGCAACTTCATTTGCCAGTTCCTTCTGGACCCCTTGAGGAAGACGGAACAAGAACTGGTTTCTCTGCTCTTTACCAGAGTCTCCCTTGTTGTTGTAGTGATTCTGAGTGATTCTAAAATTCAAATCATATATTGTTGCTTCACAGTTTTTTGTTGGGGTACATACATATTGAATATTTGTTACAGGGCTTCTTAAGATTAGGTGAGTGTTTTTTTACTCATACTGATTTACATATATTGTACTTATCTACTGTTGTTAATATAGTGAATGTGTTTCAGGACCTGGAAAGATTAACTTAGACGATCTTTTTCTTACCAAGCTGGAGTACAGTATTACTGCAGTTGCCCAAATCAGAAGCACACAAGCTGACAAGTTGTGGTCAATATTAGGGGAGGTAATGCTAACAAACATGGCACTTAAATTCCTGTGGTTCATCACAGATGTGAATTTGATGGTCTCAATCTAGTTCTTATTTGGGTATGGGTTAGTTCATGCTATAAATCATTGTTCTTGCCTAATACAATCCTAACTGTTTTAAAAAATACAGTCTACTTGGAAGAGAGTTCTTACAGTTCTTCATATTCTACAATACTTGTGATCCATCATTTAATACATTTTCAATCTATCCACATAAAAATTTTCCTTTTGTTTAAACCAATTCATATTTGCATTCAGCAATGGAACGTGAAAAGGAATTCTGAAATTTCAAAACATTTTTTAGCTGGGGAGGAGTAGAAGAAAAACATTACAACCTTTTTGAATGCTCTGTGAAGCAACACTCAAAAGTTTAACTCAGTTCTGTACTCCTTACTATAATAATCCTTATGCCTTTGTGCATGCCATCGTAATGTGTAAAAACAAAAATCACTGGTACTAGACCTGTAGCTGAATGGAGAATTGTTTTATAAACATTTTGCATGCTACTATGCTGAGGCATAAATTACTATAAAATGTTGTGGAGAATGAAACCCAACAGATAAAGTTTTTTCCAGTCTAGTTCTTGCTACATGCCTTTGGGGTTGATCAGGAATTTTTATAAGGGCCACTTATAAGGTTAAGCCACAAGAATGATCTTGTAAGTGAGTATCTGTCAGACAACAACTTCTTTTTCCTGATCAGCTAGAGCACTTTTTTTTCACTTCTGAAAAGGCACAGTCCTAACCCACAGTTACTGAAAGTTTTTGAAGTGTTATAATTTCTCTAGTTACAGAACAGATCACAAATTATTTTTCTGGTGAGTGGGAAAATTACTTGAATTATGTTCAGTAGTTGCTGTCACTGCGAGTTCTGAGCTCCAAACCCTGCCAATCTCAAATCAGGACAGCTTTACTATACTGAAGTCACACCAGTAATGATCTTTCTGCCACAAGAAGTCACACACAACAAAATTCACCACCTCCTTCTCCCCCCAAATGTATCAGGATTCTGTGACTTGAAAGTTCTGCCTTGCTTAAGTGTATTCCCAGCAATATGGGAGTAAAAGCAACAATACAAAATCAGGTACAGCATCAATACAAAATGTACTGGATATGAACAGTAAAGTAAAAGAAACAAACCAGAATACTAAGTTTGCTTTTAGAGCAAGCTTTTGTCCTTTTGACCAAAAGACTTTCTCTAAGCTGGTAATGCTTGATGTTCATTGGTGTTACAGACTCCTGCTGTGATTACAACGCAAACTTTTCCTGAAAACCAAAATGAGATATCAATCTCATTAGTCCCTCTAAATGCCTTCAGACTGCCTGTGTTCCATAAAGCAATATAGGTATGGTGGAAAAGCTACCTAGAATGCAATTTGCTTAGCATATTGCTTTAGATACAACTCTGCTCCTCTCTCTGAGTTGAGGTGCTGTAGGTAGAAGAAAAGCTGTAAGTACTGAAACCATTTGGAACTTAAGGTATGTACATATTGTAGGAACAGCTGGAAACAGATTTTATTACATGAAAAAAAAGTAACTAAGCTTTCAAAAAAAATGGAAAAAGATATTTGCTAATACAGAAAATAGACCAGCTGATTCAGTTTCCCAACTATAAAATAGAAATGATGGTAGCTTATTAATAAGCCAATTGAAGTATTACTTATAAGCAAAAAGAGATGAGAACTAGATAATATTATTCTTTGTATTCTTTAATCTATTAATTTTTTATACCTTGTAATGTTTTTGCTAGAGCATCCCATCAGATACCCAAGCATTTGGGAGTTTATATCAGATGTATGAGAAAAGAGGAAATAGATGTTTTTCTGAGCTTGCAGGAGACACCTGGTTCATTTTAGAACAAATATATAATTTGCTTCAAAAATGTTTTTAATGCTACATATTTTACCTTTCACTTCCTATGTATACTGTACTAATTTACAGAAACCTACATTTCTTACTGGAATACGTTGATGTGTTCCTGTGTATTGTACTGAAGTCACACTGTATTAAATGATAATATTCTCCTGATATCAGATCTGTAACAGTTTGCAGATGGTTTGAGGGTGAGAGACAGCATATAGTGGTGTGGAAAATTTTCTATTAGCTGGATAACTTCTCTCCTATACTAAGTTGTACTTAATTTCTTATTCTTCTCTAGAGACTTATTTTACAGCCTGGAATAAATAGGAACTTTGTAATTGACCTCAGGACTTGACCAAGCTAAGATTTTGTTGTTTGTTTCATTTTTAAATTGGAATTATAAATAAATTATTGTTCATTCTTCTGCTAGAGAAACCCTAAAAGAACAGTTCCTAGCTTCCTTGCAATCATGATATTTGTGTTCTGGTAATTAGGAATAAGCATATTAATACCTGCTTTTTTGGAGAGTCCCTCTCAGAGTTTGCAATTTGATTATTTTTTGACTCTGTGGCACATGAACATGGTGACAATTACCACATTATTTTTAAATAAATGCAGTCAGTGCCATCATCCAAAACATCTCTAATTTCTTGCCAACTACAGCAACGTAGTAAAAATGTTTTACTATTTGCATTTATTGTTAGTGTCTTTAAAAGGCCATTAAAAATAACAGTCCAAATGTTTCTGTGCTTTGTGGGATCTTTGTGTCTGTATTAAAGTGAGTAATATCATCACAGTTGCGGTAGGTTATTGGTGTTTTACTCTAACACAATGTATGGCTTGTTTTGACCTATTTTATCTGCTTTGGTAGTTTCTTCATCCTATGAGGTATTGTAAATGTTTATATACAAAAACTTCCACAAGGCTCAACTCCAGGGTTTATCAAGCATTACATTTCACTTATGAAATTGGTTTTGCTCTGAACACTAGAAAAACATTTAAAGTATTGCCCTGTGTAAACATGTTCTTGGTAATTACATACCTTGTTAAGGTTGGTGGGTCAACTACCAAATCATTTTCTGAAGATGGTCATCTGGACCACATATGTGTTTGACCACATGTCTTAAACCACTTGGGCAATTCCATTGTTTAGTAATGTCTGTGGCTTTACTTAACAGTTGAAGTTAAAGAAAATAATATATTGATTTCATGGGTACATCATCTCTGGGAGAGGAAGGATTACCCTGATCTGCTGCCTAAAGCTCTCCATATTTATTATTTATATTTTTTTGTAGTTGGTAGTAACTGGTTATTCTGTATAGAACAAAAATCTATGATCATAGCATAATGAAGCAGCATAGAGTTCAGCCACACTATGATAACAGGGCTGATAATGGGGACCTAGTGCAGCACAGAGGAGCGTGGGCATCGCATGGTAATTGAAATGCCTTATGGTGACACTGGAGACCCCAGCGCTCTAAAGAACTTGCCAGTGGTTGTGTTCTGATAATTAAAAAAAAAAAAAAAGCAGATATAGATGCTGGAGAAAACAGATTTTAGGGGTCACATAGAACAATTATCCAATAAATATAAAACACTAAAACACTCCACATATAGTATATTTTGATGTAATGTGGAATTGCAGAGGAATGAAGAAAGAACTAAGCATAAAGAGTGATAGGAAACATTAAAAAAAAAAAAAAATGCACTGCTCTTCCTTCTATAGAAGAAGAACAAATCCCCACCATCAGCACCACATCCTTATCTCTGAAGAGCTTGGGGTGCTGACAACTTACTCAACTTGCTGTCAGCTCCCTCCTGCCCCCAGGGGTAGCCAATAATCTTAGGACTCGGAAAGTGGAAGGGTGGGGGGTAGATAGCAGGAATTGTCTGTACAAACAGGTTTAACTCATTATTACAGAAAAACATCTGAATAACAGTTAATCTTCTGTAATGATTAGATTTGGAAAAAAAAAAATAATTCTATGACTAGATGGTTAGGATTTCAATTACACTAGCAATAAATTCTTGACTGCTCGTACAGAGTGCTTCCTTTTGCCCATAAGTTTATGAAGGATGCAACACCTAACTGCTGCCTATATTGTTGTGATGGCTTATAATAATTAACAGATAATCAGTACATGTTCTACAAAATAAAAAATAGCTCTAATTAGTTTGTACTTGTCATCAAGAAGGAAGCTAAGTTGTTTTACTGCCTTCTCAATAAAACCTGCAGCATTGACTTCTAAACAAAAGTTTAAGCATGTGAATTCCAGGTGATGTTTGTTTGTAAATTTTTTCATGTCAAGAAAGTTTAAAAAAAAAAAAAAAAAAAAAAAAAAACAGAACAAACAAACAATACTGTACTCACTTCTAAAACCCATTAACCTTCTTCAGTAGAATACTTAAATACGTGTATTCCATTTTCTTTCTGGGAATTTACTGTACACTGTACCAGAGCTACGTCTTGAGGGATGCAGGGACACAGCGAGCACTTGACATTTAATGAATTAGTGGGTACAGAAAGCAGAATAAAGCTGTATTACACAGGGATAACACAGTTTAACTTATCCTTTTCATTAATATGCTGCAAGTTGCAGCAGATTTATGGTGGGCAATAATAAACTGAACAGTCCTAGCTACCCTTTACTGTAGGGGGTAAAGATACCTCTCAAATGTTGAAGCACAATCTAGAAGGGATTACAGCAAAGGAAAAGAAGCAATGCACTGACTGTAAACGTTGCTATTTAATCCCACGTACACAAACAATTCTCACTCTGTGGCAAAAACTGCTCACTAATGCTTTAGTGAGTAGCCCAATTAGAATGGCAATTCACCCATCAGTGAAATCTGCTGAGTTCTAAGGGTTTATTCTGTCAAGAACTGGAGTAACATGGATCAGTCGTTATGATAGCACAAAATCAGATCCTTAACCTCATTCTTGTGGTATATCAAGATTAAAATTGCCTCTTGTATGTGTTTAATTTTTAAACTATGCAGGGAAAAATGTGCCTGACAGAGCTGGTACTGATATTTACCTATGTAATAATTTAGCATGACAGTGTAGTGGGTTTATGTGGCAAGGTTTTGGTAGCAGGGGGCCATAGGGGTGGTTTCTGTGAGAAGGATCTAGAAGCTGCCCCATGTTTGGTAAGGGCCCCACTGCTGACCAGAGCCGAGCCAATAAGCGATGTTGTCTTGCACCTCTGTGAGAGCAGATTTAAGACAGGGAAAAAACGCTGCGCCACACAGCAGCTGGGAGAGTGAAAGGAGTGAGGAACAGCCTTGCAGGCACCAAGGTCATTGAAGAAGGAAGGGGAGAGGTGCTCCAGGCGCCGGAGCAGAAGTCCCCTGCGGCCTGTGGTGAGGACCATGGTGAAGCAGGATGTCCCCCTGCAGCCCATGGAGTACCATGGTGGAGCAGGGTTCCATGCTGCAGCCCGTGGAGGAGACCACGGTGGAGCAGGTGGACCTGCACTGACGGAGGCTGCCACCTGTGGAAGACCCCTGCCGGAGCAGATTCCGAGCCGGACCTGTAGCCTGTGGAGAGGAGACCACGCAGGAGCAGGTGACCTGGCAGGAGCTGCCCGTGGGGGAGCCAGGTTGGAGCAGTTTGCTCCTGAGGGATGGACCCTGTGGTATGGGCCCGTATCTGGAGCAGTTCTGGAAGAGCTGTTGCCTGTGGGAAGCCCACGCCAGATCAGTTCATCAAGGACTGCATCCCGTGGGTGGGACCCCACAGCACAGGGGATGAGAGTGACCGAGAAGGAGCGGCAGAGAAGAAGCGCTGTAGACTGACCATAACCCCCATTCCCCCGTTCACCTGCGCCGCTCGGGGGGAGGAGGTGGAAGAGGGTGGATGGGGGGGAAGGTGCTTTTGGTTTCTTTCCTTTGTTTCTCACTTCTCTAGCTTGTTAGTAATAAGCAATAAATCTTACTATCTCCCTATGCGGAGTCTGTTTTGCAGGCATTACAATAATTACTGCGTGATCTTCTTGTCCTTATCTCAACCTTTGAGCCCTTTTCACATATTTTCTCCCCATTTCTCTTTGAGGAGGGGAAGGGAGAGAGCGACTGTGGTGGAACTCGGCTGCCCACTCAAGCGGAACCATGACAGACAGTTGTCACATATATATGATAACATATATATAGCTATGGAAAAATAAGTTTATTTTGGCTTTATGGTACAAGTCTACTAAATGACAAAATAATTGAGCATAATTAAATCCAATTCTTTCAACTTGCTGGTTGAGCTGGTTTTATCACAAACCTCAATGCATATATACTGCACAATGTATGTATATCCTTTATTTGATCATGTGTTGTTTTTTTTTTTGCTCCTGAACTACCACTGAACGAGGTTGTTCTCTCTTTAACACCTGCAATAGGAGGTATGCTATTAAACTCTAATATGATGTTGGCACTCTACCAAGTTCAACATGCTGTATAGGAGGAAAGCTAGTTCAAAAATATAAAGTAAAGAAGACTCTAGAGTTACAGTTCCTGTAGCTATTGAGACAATTTAGGATAGTGTGAACTTGATTTGCATAGGTATGCCAATGGGAAAAGAAATTCAGACTGGGGGATTTTATAGGGAAGGTTGTTATGTAGACGAAATAATTTTTCAAAGAATGCCTTTTAATTCTATCTTGGATTTCTTTCCACAATTTAAAAACTTCGTACCAATATTTTTTTCCCTTAAATTATAAAAGAAACACTTTGTCCCAGACTTGTTTTTGCAGGCCAATTATATCTCTTTGGTGATGTGACTTCAGAGTTGCTGAGAAGCTCCTATTGCTCTGGAGAGCAAGGAAGATGCCCAGTGTAATGGCCCGACGGAGACTGTCATTTTACTCCTGACTGTTTAAGGAGTCTTGTTCACTAACAGGCCACACGCATAGCTGTTGCACACAAACTGTTGGCTTTCTGCTGTGCAGTTGGCAGACTCCTGGGAGGCACTGTGGAATCCATAGCACTATATCCTAGACAATTATTATATGGCATGCTGCTACAAGCTCTTCTGATATACCACAAGGTAATTTGTGTTAATGAATGTCAGAATTGTAGATGCTCTGCTGCTGAGCATTTTACAGACCACATGTAGAGAACTGCAGCAATTGGCATGCATTTGTCTCCCTTGTCAACTAAGAGTGTTATATTCTAACTTATACCTAATCAACTTTTTTTTTCTTCTTGCATAGCAGTGAACCACACACTGCATTTAATCAGGAATATTGCTAGCGGTGAGAACATCAAATTCTAGTCCATGTGCCATTCTGTAGTACATTTGACTTCATCAGGTTATGATTCTTAGCTAATTATTCCTGGGGTGAAGTAAGAGGCCTTTGCCCCTCTGATAATATTGCAGACAAGGTGAAATACATGTAAAAGGTGTTTCGTAACAACAAATACAACAGTAATTAGTAAATAGTTGAAATAATCAGTATTGTTCAGACCTCTTGTCTACAGGGTAATTTCATATCAGTAATTGGCTTTTTTTCTAGCAGTTCTCTGATATATCATTGAAGGGATTGTCTTCCTTGCTCTTTGTATAGAAATCCTCCAATATAGAGGAATTTGTGAACTATTGAGTTCGTAAAGGTGTTTTCCATTACAGGTTTTAGTCAAAATCTAATTCGTTCATCTATGTCAATAGCTTTTGCCCCATGATCTTCAGGAGTTCATGGACTAGCACAGATACATGAAAAGCAATTTAAAAAAGTAAACCTGTATTGTAATGAGGCCTGTATTTGTAATACAGCATCTGTGCTGTCAGTGACTGTTTTACTTTGGAGACTTAAAGGAAAAGAAGGAAAAAGGTTAAACTAGCTTACTGAAGAGATATGAAGACACAAGCTTTCCCACTATCTAAAAGTTGGAACAACAGAAGAAATAAATATGTAACTTCAGAAGAGGTTACCAAATAACAACCTGAGGTATGTAAGCACAGAGTAAAAATGCTGTAAAAACTCCTATCGATAAAAGCAGGAAGTTTTTGTTTCTTTTCATTTGTTTTGTAATATATACTATAGATATGGATTTCTAATGGGTTCTCCGTAAAAACACACAAGGTATTTTCCAGTCTGAAGAATTAATTTCTCCGTTAACCATGTAGCATATGTTCAAATTGCTATTTCCATTCTGCTCTGTACAGTCTAACAACATGTCCATACTTCAGGAGTAAAGTCGAATTCCGGATCAAATGTAAGTTGGAAAATATTATTTCAATTTTACAGAAGGAGACCAGACAGAGGATGATTAAGTGACTTGCCAAAATTCACACTACAGAGCAGAACAGCAAACTGAACTGCAATGGTAAGTTCTTCAAATGCTAGCTTTATAAAACACGGAGGATGTCCATCATCAAGTGTACCCAGAAAGCCTGAGCATTCATAGTGATTGATTGCATTAAACACTGCCTGCTGTGGTCACAGTGGACTTCTCTGATTTATATCATTTTAGTATCTGCTCTGTGTTCTAGAAAGTATTTAGTAGAAACACGAGCTTGTAAACTTCATCCCTCTTTTGGAAAAAAAAGTATTGTGAAAGTCCCTTACAGAATTATTTGTTTGCTTCTGAATAGTGTGGTGAGGTCACTTTTTACTTCAGCTTTGCAGGAATATACCAGATATTGAAAGTCTATGGAACAGAAAATTCATTTCTGAACTTGTTTCATTATGATTCTTGGAAAAGATAGTGCTGATTCAATACAAATCCTCAATTTCAATAAAACTGTTTTTTAAATGTATAACTTCTGTAAAAAATATATTCTCAAAATTGCATTAAAACAAAAGTCTTAATTTATAACGATACCAAGAGATAATTAAGCTTGTTTCCAAGTTCAGTTTGTCAAAATCAGTACATTGCTGCAGAATGCTTTTATTTTCATGAAATTATGTTTTCTGACAAGAAGAGATGCCATTTGAAGGCTTTTGACCATCTCATGTTGTTTCTCAGTGTACCTATTGTGAAACCAAGGCACTGAGGAATAGTTCTTGACTTCTTTTAATATTTGCTGATATGGGAGAAGTCATTAAATGCTAAGGCTAAAGCTAGTGCTGTAGAGGCATTGTCCAATTAATATAATTATTAGGTTTTCAGTGCTGTTAGTTTTAATAGCTTCTGAAACTGCAAATCAGCTTCTGTTCTTGCTGTCATGCATATCACCAGCAGATGTAGTGTTAGTGCCATAGGCACAGGCCAGATAATCCTGAATTTGGAAAGCAAAGAATGTCATGTAATTATTTTGCAGCCTAACATAATGTGGCCTGTTTGGGAGCCAAAAATATGCAAGTACATCTTTTCTGTTGATGTTTTACAATAAAATTGTCAGCCAGATAGCATTAGGGTGAGGGAGGTAGAGCACCATACAGAATGTATGTGCACTGTAGTGACAACCCACAATACAACTCACAGATATAACACAGAGGAGCAGAAAATAGTTCTGTGAAGTAGATGCAGTAAGTCAATGGTGTTAATCCACAACTGAATAATGAACAATAACTTTATCCATCCCATCAATCTTCCAGCAATACAAAGAAGGCAAAGAGCTTCCTGAAGGTTAGGAGTGGAAGAGGCCTTCCCTTTTAGAGGAATTCCAACTGGCATTAGCACACGTGAATTCAAAACTCTTTGGAAGATGATTACAAGTACCAATCTTAATATTTACAGGCTGAGGTTATTGTCTCATTGAGTCTTTCCTTCTTGCTCCTACTCTTTATCCACACATTTACTTCTGCTATACCGTTACCATGACTTTCCAATTTCTCAGCCTTCTCCCCAGCCTGGTTCTTATGTTCTGCTTGTTTCCAGTTTTCTCTTGCAAGGCCCAGTCTCATCACCACACTGTATATCTGCTGTATATTGTCTGTGTCTTACTGGTTTGTGCATAACTAGTTCAGGAGTTTTTTTAGAGGCTACTTTTACGTAAAGACCATATTTAAATAGGCGCAGAAATCTGACTTTCATGGACCACATCTTGACTTCCTATGTTTCTTCCACACTGTTTTTCTGGATCCTCTCTTGGTATCAAGGATAAGTTTAAATACCTACTTTTTTTTTTTAATGGAATATATTTGTTCTTTTATACTCAGAACCAAACTTTCAAGTCCTGTGCTGAAGGAACAGGGTAGTATAGCAGTTCTTATAAAAATGATGGAGAGATTCCAGATGAATGTCCAACACCATTATTCTGAATCTTACTTGTTTTTTCATTTCAATTAAAAGAAACTTAAAAGCTATTGTGCACTGATATGATGTTAATAATGCTAATGACAAGCACTATTATAGTAGCTGCCTCAGGGTTATTTTGCAATCATGAACAAGAGAAAGTGATAAGAAATGGCAAGAAAAATGTTTCAGGAAACAATTTTTCTGAGATGTCTTCTGAGTTCTGAAAAAAAAATCGAATTTTTCTGATTGGCATGTATACTCAAGTATGGGTCAAATGTAACCCTTTTTTTTAAAAAAAAAAAAAAATTCTGAGGCGTTTCCATCTTACCAACAGTAATACAAGATGACTGATGATGATTGGTCATGCTAGCTTGTATCAGAGCCTAGAATACAGACCTTTTTATTGCCCTGTCTTATTCTTCATACAGTACAGTTTAACAAAAAATTATAAAGAGAACGTAAAAATCAATTGTACAAAATAACAATTCTGTTGTAATGAGATAAAGTCAATGCATGCAGGTTGGCACAAAATAACTTGCTACTCTGCTATTGAATTTTATTTCACATCTCTGTGCTATGAAATAAAAGTTCTTAACACATTTTTGATATACAAAACTTATGTAAAAAAAAAAACAACTAATTTCTTCTTACCTGTGAAGAGTGGTGGATTATGCATTACAAATCAATACTAGAGTTCAGATGTTGTTACAGAACCACTCAAGCTAGACTTTTTTGGTTAATGATATCATCTGGAAATCTGCAATGATTAAGAACATAGTAATCCATTCTTCCTCATTCATTACATAATAGATAATAACCACATATTTCATTACATTTGATTACATTACAAGCAATATGCTCGAGCTTATCATGTATACAGAAAGCAGCAAAAAGCTTTTTGAATGTAATTAAGGTGTGAAAAGTAGTTCTGTTTAACAAAAAAAATATTCATAAGTTCTGGCATTTCTGGTAAAGAAAGGAAAGGAAAACCAACATCCTGCCAATAAAATGAAGAATAAATAAATGACAATATGTAATAAAGAAAAATAACGCAGAAACAAATGGGCTGCTTTTACCATTTATTTCACCTTATTTTTCATCTTAGTGCAGAAAATTTTATGTTAGCTCATGGTAAGTAGCCGACTGATTCACTAGCACTGTTTTGGCTTTATTTCCCAATGTTTTTCTGAAGTGTGATATAGTAGTTTGTATCTGGTTTTCTCTACTTGTTATGCAAATTATTAACAGTTCTCCTACAACAGAGGAGAGAGCAAGTCCTGAGAGCTACACATGGCCATAGCTTCTTGATAAACAATTCCCTTGGTATTCACACATTCGAGACATCTGTCTGGCTTTGTCTGCAGTTCTCAAAGAGGCAATATCACAGTGCAGTGTCAAGGGAAAAACAAAATGTGAGACTTTAAACAAAAATAACTGGAAAATGCTGGGAAATAGTTGAAACTCCTTAGTTGGTGTTAATATTTAAAAGGGTGTTCATTTATCTCAAGGCTCTTCTGCTATATTATGTCCACACATAACAACAGTGTTTTTGTTAGCTTGTCTCTGCATTAGTCACTCTTCTCACAAGGCTTAAGCTACAAACTCCTAGAGTTCTTAAGAATCAAGGGATTTTTTTTTTTATTTTTTTTTTTTAAGATTCTCTTAAATGGAGTAGTGTTGTAGTATCTGGTATTTGGTGGCTGAGCAGGTGGGGGTTGGAGTTCACCGTTGATGGGTGAACCTAAGGACACTGAAGTTTTCTGTGGGGCAGATGAAAAACAAGGCTGTCTGCTATGTTTGAACAAGGTTATTCCATTAGTTTGAGACCATTGTGCTATTGCTTTAAAAAAAAAAAAAAAAAAAACTGGTTTGACAGGGATTTACTGGCTATAATGATATTTTAACTGGAAATGAACACAATAACATGCCTTTCATAGAAAATACAGATCAAGCTCTGGCATCTGTCATTTGTATATGTAATACTTATATTGTATGTGTCATTATAGTATCTAAGTATTGTTCAAGGATAGAAGTTATGTCAAAACCAGGGGCATTTTAACAACTCAGTACTAGTTTATTATCTCAACAAAGCTGGATGATGAAGGAGAGGAAAGTTCTCAATGAATATAGTCCATACATCATAGCCAGAATCCTTAAAATGTATTTGACAGATAGCAGGAACCTGTGTAGTAGTAGAGCCCTGGTATAATGCATTTGTATGCTGCTTCTCCTGAAGAATAAGATTTCAAAACAGAAAGGTTTTGAGATGTAAAAACATTTTTAGCTAATTAATACACAGGTTAACCATAATCTGTAGTAAATTTGAAAGGTTGTTTATAGGAAAATATATTACAAACCATTACAATTCTCTTGTATATTTTCTTATTTTTATTACTTTTACCTGAGAGGGATCTGAAGTTTTATGTCAACTGTGCATAACTGGGTAACGTCTTGTTCAGTCTCAGGCAAAGACAGCTCTTAGTCATGGAATACAGTTGTTGTTATGTTCTTGGTTTTTATTAAGAGGATTCAGTGTAGACCATAAGGTTCAGAAGGGAAAGCTCACTAGCATTTTAAAATGAGTAGTATTGTACCTTGCATTCCTTCTGTCTTCCCTGGTTCTTTCTACAGATCTCCCAGTTTTTATCCAACCCTATCTGTGGGGTTGCTCACTAGAGTCCTCAGTGTCTGGTAGGGTATATGGAGCTATTCTGCAAATCACGTATCTTAGTTTCAAAATGTTACATTTGAAGTAAGAGCTGTGATAGCACTGAACCCTGAAAGATCTTGTTTGTCATTGGGAGGATGTGCTTAGGGTGCAGAAGTTGCCTATCATTAATTTTTGGGACTATTTCAAAAGGAATGATTGATGGCAAGCTCAGTGTTAGCCAGAACACATTATGTATGCCACATTCAGCAATATCCTACATGGATGTCTGGGTTTTTTGCTCCAAGGTCACACTGGTAGCCAGTCTGCTTCAGCCGATGGACAGAGTTAAGCTAACAAACCATAACAGTGTTAGACAAAAAGTCTGAAGCCAAGCTGGGAAAGACAAAGAATTTCTCAGAAATTATATATTGTTGGTAAGAGGCTGAAATTTTCATCCAAGGAGTCCAAACAGAAAGAAAAAAAAAAGTTTGAGTTAGGTAGGTTGAGAGGAGGAGGGTTTTTACATTCCTTCAGAGAGTGGGTGTATCTATATGGGCATCTGAGTTTGAATCTTTTGAAGCAAATTTATCTACTGCAAAAAGTTCATGTCATGGAGCAGTCCCTAAGGGCAGGAAAGCATGAACTGGGATTAGTTGAGATGAAGCCGTGGCAGCAGATACACTCCAGGAGCACCTGGTGTGTTCCAGCTGTTAATAGACATACAGTCCACAAAACAGAATAGGGCTAAAATAAAACCTCCTGGAGCACAAATACTATTGTTGTCTCATTGTCAGCACAGTTCTTTTGCTCCTCAGGTCTGCTTCATTTGGGCTGCACTACTCTCTAGCATAAACATAGCTATTTACTATTTCTGCATATGATAGTAGTTAATTTCTGTGCATGTTCACTAATGTGCATGCTTAATAGCTGGCAAAAGTAGTTGCTACAAGTAATTGAAAATCTTACAGATCTGCTTGTATGGACAGTGCAATTACCTTTCCCAATGACTTTCAATGTTTTCTAATTTCTAATAGTGGGACTGGTTGAAGGCCTTCTTGCAAGTGATGCAAGAAGTTCTCAGGGTTTTGAGAATCTCCTTGTGACAGATCCCCAAACTGCCCGTAGTTTTGCCTGCAGCTTCTCCTTAGAGCATGCTTTTCTCCAATTGCACTTTTAGATTAACAACGTTACATGAATGGCTTTCCTGGGTTGTGAGAGAATCCCGTCAGAGTCCTAAGCAAATCTTTTCCTTTCTGTCATGCAAGACGTGACTGTGCGCTGGCTCTCAGAAACCTCCTCGGCTTTTAATACATTCATGACTCCCATGTGCTAACAACTAGTTCTCACTCTGCCTGTGCTTAAATGCAACAAAGAGAAGCAGCTAGTAGAGATGTAACAGTTGTCACGGCACTTTCTAGACTTCTTCTTCAGGGAATTTCTTCCATATGCTTCTTCCGCAGGGATCATCTTCTCTAGGGGAACTTCTGGCAGCTTGCTGCTGCAGGTGAGAGTTGGCTTCTGGAGGCTTTTGCTTCTCTAAGCTCTGTAACTTGGCTTGTATTGGCAGTTAGTGGATTTGGGGACGCCTACACTTTTTTTTTTTTTCTAACTGGCTGCTACTCAGGGGCTGTCAAACACTTAGCTGGTGTGTGGGGAGCAACTATAACCTGTGGGAAGGAGTGTGGATGCGGAGTGCTGCAGTTGCTGCAGCTGTTAGTGCAAAGGGGCCCAGAAACTCTGCTGAAGACTGCTCGAGACTGCTGATCTATGGTGTCAGCTTGCTACCAGGCAGTCTCCAGCACCATCTGGAGCTGTTCTGAGGCAATTTGTTTTCATGTCTGGACCCTGAGGGAGCTCTGGGGTGAGGATGTAGCCTTCAGCTGCTGGTAGTGCCTGGTACCCCTCCTTGGGGTTGGGGGCTAAGGGTGTCCCCGCCTTTGGGAGGTAGGCTCTGAGGTACTGACCAACTGGGTGAAGGAGCTGGGAGAGAAAGATGAACGAACTGAATTGCATCTCAGTGGATGAACAGAACACTGTCTTTAGAGAGAGAAAGCAGAAACAGAAGCCAAAGCCCTGTGATGGTAGGAAGGAAGGAAGGACAGCTGGTGACTGTGCTGAGAGGAGGGGTGGATGAACTACTGTGGAGAGGAAGGCTGGAAATGTGTGACTTCTGGCAGCAGGAGGAAGGCTTCTTCTCTTCCTGTAGAGTTGTAATTATAGAATGGGCACAATGCCCTGGGAACAGGCAAGGAGGGACAGGAACAGTCAGGGCAGTCATCAGAGCTATCTGAGTCTGAAGTGGGGGTTCTGAATGAGGAGGAGTCAGTGGGTGCTAGGTATCAGGGCCAACTTTCTATGGGGGGTGGATGCACGTGTCAGCTGACATGGCTTGATATCTCAGATTTGCTGCTTGACTCAGACCCAGAATATTGAAGGCTTATCCAGCTCTTAAACTTCTTTGTCTTGGTGCTCATCAACGTGAGCATCAGTGATACTGCCAGGGAGTTAAGTGCCTTAAGAGTAATGATGTAGGTGTGAGGGTGCAGGTTATGGAGGGCCAAATGTTGTCTCCTTGATACTGACAAGAAAGGCAAAAGGTTTATGTGGAAGAAATTTCATCCAGTGGGTCAGTAACTGTCTGTGAGGCTAGTGTCATAGGCAGGACTTTGGCTCCTTAATAACATTCTTACTTTAAGAGTGAGGATTGCTGTGAAGGAGTAAGAGCCACCTTGTAAAGTGGGGTACTAGTGCCATTTTAAGGCTACCTAACATTGTTAGGCAGGCCTTAAGCTAGTATGTTGGGAGATGGTTTTCACAACCAGAAGAGAAATGATAGCAAGGGGCGGAAAGGAAGTGTCTGGATTAGAGCATGGTAGGGACGGCCTCGCACTGTGTTCATAAAAACAGTGTGATTGCTGCTCAATCTTGAATTCCTGTGCACAAACATGCAGCATGGTAAACAAGCAGAAGGCTTTAGAAACCTGTCACAGCTTAATGAAGATGTGTTGGGACAGCTTGTAGGGCTAGAGTGCTGCCCTAGTGGACTGATACTGTGTTTTGGCTAAGACAGGCTTGGAAGGTGAGGAAGCATAGTTGTGCTCTGCTACGAGGAGATCTCAAATATCTGCCTGGGGACAAGTAATAAGCCAGTTGAGAACCTACAGAAAAATTCAGAGGACAGAACAATGCAGATGACATTTCACAGGCGTCTGCTGCAGACCATCTGATCAGGAAGAGGATGCAGGTGAAGCTTTCTTTAGACAGCTGAATAAAGCCCCATGATCACAGCTCCTTGTACTCCCCTTTAACCCACCAATATCTGCTGCAATAGGTCTGGGCACAAGCAATCCAGGAGAATTAGGAGTGCATTGAGGGCAATTTCTTGATGTGGGTGATGGATGAGCCAACTAGGGGAGATACTCTGATAGATGTATTAATAGCAAACAGATGTTGGTCAAAGATACATAGGTCAAAGACAGCCTTGGCAGCACGAAACATGAACCATCCTAAGAGCTTGCAAAACAAATAGTAGAGCCACAGCCATGGACTTTAAGGGAACAGGATTCAGCCTTTTTGAAGGATGTGCTAGGCAGAGTTCTGGAGGTTCAAGGGGTGAGGAGAGCTGGTTAATCTTCTAGGACAGCCTCCACAAATTACAGGCACGGTCAGTTCCAGTGTGTATGTCTGAAGGCCTGCATGGATGAACAGGCATATCCTGACTGAGCTCCTACACAAAAAGGAGGTACAAAGAGGTGCAAGAGGGGAAAAGCTACCTGGGAGAAATACAGACATGTTGCCTCAGTGTGTATGGATGGGTTTAGGAAACCAGAGCTCAGATGGCATGGAAATTCATGAGCAATGTGAAGGGCAAGCATACTTGCAGCAAAAAGGCAGCTAAGAAAACCACTGGCACAGCATAATGGGGACAGTTGATCAATTCTCAGGGTCTTGAGTGCTCCAATAGGCCTTAACTGCCCTGACCAGCATCATCTGTGACATCCCACCCACACTGCTTGCAGGGCCAGGAGCACAACCTCACCCTGAGCTATACTAGAGGTAGATTCCTTTTTCTAGACCTACTTGCTGCTGTCTTGCATAACAATGCAACAAGTGATATGATGTCCGGATTTGTCTGCATTATAATTTATGGCATAATTCTAGACAGTTGTATTATGGTAAGTTAAAAACTTGAACAGCATTTTGCACGTGCCACTACTGAAGCTAAAGTTGGCACAATATTCTGGACCCAGTAAGGAACATTAACTTTTTGTTTATTTAGGTCCATATTAAAAACAGCACCATGTCATAAGACTCTCCTGTGTATACTGGGATTTGTTTGCTTTGATGCATTTGATTTATGGAAACCTTTTATAAAAGGCCTGGCCATTCCTGTGTCAGTCTGTGTTTCTTTCTAAACTTCCTAAATTTTCTATCAGTAATCAAGGAAAAATCTTGTCATGTTAGGTCAGTTTGTGTGTTCATGTTCTCAAACGTTAGACCAAATGTAAAAATAAGTAAAGCACAAGTTACCCAGTACATTAAAAGTAAAAATTTCTTCCATTTATGTGTTGGATATCTACATTATTGTAATGACAAAAAGTGCCGATAGCCTCCTGTTGAGGTGCTACTGCCATAACCGCTAGTCTTTTTTATCATGCTGTTTGTGTGATATGAGTTGTAGGTACCTAATCTTAACTTCCATTACAAGATACTCTATGGAGTACCACCTCCTCAGTGGGTAAGGCAAACTGTCAATTTCAGTGGAGCAGCTCTGCATTACACCAACTTGAGGAACGTATCTTGATTCTCAGAATTGCATATATATGCAAGAAGCATGAAATTAAAGGCATTCAGTCCCCTCACAAGCATCTGTCAGATCCTCTACGTAGCATGAGGATAAAAGGGAATTTTGCAAAGGTCTGTGACTGCTCCAAGCTTGCAAGCTTCCCTAATTCTTAATTGGTGGAAAACAATACTAATGAAGGACTTAAGTATTTGTAGTAACATGAATCTTTTTGAGGTTTTTTATGTTATTGAAAATAACAAATGGTTCTGAATGCTAAAAAGTGATCTTCTTTTCAATTTCAGAAGTGCTACATCTATCTGGATATTCAGTAGAAAGAATTAAAATGATGGTTATATAGGTAGATGCCATAAATGTGTTAGAATGCCTGAACATCACAAGAAATGCACAGGTGCATAGAGTATCACTTTTCTAAAGCACATAACTCCAGTTACAGAACAGGTGGTTGCTTTTTTTTCTAGTTGTTTTTAGCTAGTTGTTTTTTGGTGTTTTTCTTCATCATAGTTTGGGTGTATGCTAGGGGTGCAGCTATATTAGTAATAGTGTGTTTAAAACTCTTCATAGTTTTTTTTGATGTTTTTCTACTTACACAAAATGTAAATAGTAGGGAGAGAATTTAAAGAAAGTGTTTGCATTAGAGCAAGTACCAAAACCAAATTTAAGATGGAAAACGACAAATTTTCAAATTACCACAAAAAAGTATCTGAAAGAGCCTACTAAATAGGAAAACAGAGGCCCTTCAAAAAATATTAATCACATTTGATGGAGTACAGTGCTTTTAATGAGGGGGTTTTATGATGTGATGCTCATCATAACAAGGGGCTGAGCTTGATGACCCAAAAAATTGCTTTGTTCTGGATCTTAAAATGACTTTGTACACTGCCTTCACAAAAGATCACGAAGTTACTCTTCAGAAATATATTTCTAGTAGAAATTAGTTGTTTTGAAAGAGTATGAGATAACTTGGGGTTCATTTTATTGTATTTATTTCATTGCTACAAATTACATTCAGTGTAGGTTTAATTCATAATTGTGATTGTATCCTAATACTGCCCTTGAAAGCTCACATTTGTTAAGTCACTTTGGTTCACTCACTACTGGCTACACCACAAAGAAATAGAAATTGAGGATGATAATACTGTAGTACTATGGAGCTAGTAACAACTGAAACTGAATCATGGTAGAAAATGTCATAAGAGCTCCATGGTTTTATTTTTCTACTCCTGAAGACATAGCTTTTATCAGTTTCCTTCCTATTACACTTTCACCGCTGACCACTTTCTGTTCATCATTGCAGGGGACTCATCTTGTAGATTGTAGGTAATATTAAAAAGTATAGCGTTTTATTAACTAGCATATTCATTGACTTGGTTTGATGCTAGTTTTGGAGTTTCAGATGTAATTTACTCTTCCTGGGCCATAATAGTGGAAGATTTTAGTCTCTCTAGATACGGGGGGGCCATGCTCTCCAGTCCACTTGCTTTGATGTTTTTCTTCTCCATTTTCTTTCTCCTCCTAGCAATCTAATAGCTAATATATCATGATGCATTAAAAAAAAAAAAAAGGAATTATTAGTTGCATTAAAACTTGCAGTATAAATAGCACAATATAAAATGAAGATAACCCTCCAGAGGGATTCACATCCCCAAGCTTCCTAATTACTCTAACTATGAAGACATCTCCTTCAGCAGCTTCCACTGGCTTGAAGAGGTCATGGGGGAATTAGCTAGTGCTATTTTTAAAAGTCAGCAATTACAACCTCCTTCTTCATAATCATGAGTTACATCATCAGCATTCTGCCCACTGCCTACACAAGAACATTTTCCAACCCGGGTGATATAATAGCTGGTAGTAAAAGAAACTTCAAATCAAACAGGGTCAGGGGAGCTTAAAGCTATGACTAGTTATAACGCATTAAATTTCTGCCTCTAACAGAGACTTGCTGCATATGGAATTCCAATTTGAGTTTTTAAAATTGTTTTAACTTCAGTTTCATATAAGTTAATGCCACAGTAAATCTCTACAGAAGATGTCACCACTTGTAATTTCTGGGAGCTAACATTAAATAGATAATTTCAAGGATTTCTGGTGAAGTTTGTTTTTTTCTTCTGAGTTCATTTCTGAAAGATGTGTTCTTTGTAATTAGGCTTCGTACTTTATAGCCAAGCATTCTTAGTTCTACTCTTGGTAATTTGCAAGTGTTTTATGATTTGTCTGGTCATGTGATGACCTATAAAAATACCTATAAGGTATTCTGTTAATGTGGCATGATAGTATAAATAAAAGCTGTTTCATTGTGTCTGAGATTTATGTTTATTTGTTGTTGAAAAATTCCCTCTTACATTTTTTTTCCTAGTGTTATTTAAAAATAAAACTTATTTGGAGGAAAAACAACAACAAAAAGTCTGTTATTTTTTTGTTATATTAAACACTGTTGTTTTGTCTGTTTCTTTTCAGTGTACTGAATCTTTGTTCATAATATGATAAAGATGCACAGTCTGCTTAATATTTGTATTGCTTACACTTCACTAAACAGAAAATAGGCCTCTAAGATTTTTCTTCTTTTGTCAACTTCACTGGGTTCAGTTGCTTGCAAGCATATCTTGAAGTACACTGTAAAAGTTCAACAGTCTACCATCACTGCTGAGCAAGTTTTAACAGTGAAATAAACAGTGCAAATATATGAATTGAGCATTAGGCACAAGCTGAAAGCATGAACTACTTAGAACTGATATTTTTTTTGTTTCCCTTCCCATTAAAGTGATATTTGCTTACCACGCATAAACCCTGTCCTGATACAGTATATTAGTCATTTTCATACACGTCTTTATCCCATTTAAAAAAATAAATAATAAAAATAAACTAATTCATTCAATGCCTATAAAATTAGCTCTTTAGTCTTATGTATACCCTTAATAGAACAGAATCATTCTAGGCTTTCCCATATAGGGCAAAAAACATATATCCCTCCTCGTAATCAAGGAATAGGAAGGAAAAAATATAAAAACGCTTTTGATTTTTATTGCCTTTTTTCTTTCCAAATGTAGCTTTAATAAACTGGCAGTAGATTTCAATTACATACGCAATAAACTGAAAGAGTCTGGCTGCTTCTAATGGCAGCTGTTTTCTTTATCTGATACTGAATACCTCCAATCTTTTGACTGGGCACCTTCCTACTGATGGCCAGTTCTCCCATGGCAGCTGAGTCCTTTCTGTACTACTCCACGTATTTCTCCCCTTCCCTGCTAAAGCACAGCAATGAGCTATTCAAATATTATCTTGATGGTCAAGGAGATGCATGTTATTACTTTTGTTCCTTGGATCTTGGCAAAGTTATCAGGCATCTTCCTGTTGAGGAATTTCACCAAGGAAGTCCAAATGTTTTAAACACAGTTTAAGGTTTTTGTCATAGCACACCTGCTTGAGTAGTAAAAGCTGAAAAGTGTTATTCCTTTTGAAATTAACTGGTAAGTCAGAAATGGAAAATGATAGAAAAGAAACACAGGTGAGTTCATGAAAATATGAACTTTTCCCTTGTTCTGATGTATTCCCTTGTTCTGAAGTATCTCAAAGTGCAAAGATGAATTCCACGCTTGTAGTTGGAGAGTAGCATATGTGTACAAAATAGTTGCTGTGAAGCGGATCAGAAGTCTAGTCTAGGAGGTAATGGTTCAAAACTTTATCACAAATAAAATGAAATATAAGGATATATCTTCTCATTTTTAAATGAGTCTAGGCACTACACTTCCATGGAGCATCAATTAATCATTAGCTAAATATGTAGTGATTAACTGTCATCATCACTCAAAAAAAAAAAAGTCAACTTTATAACTTGTCCCCCCTGCTAATTGTTGGAATGCACTGATCAAGACTAGTTAATCCAGTCTTTCAGAAGATGAAGATGGTGACTCTGTTTCTCTGGATATTCATTTTTCCTGGTTCGAGGTGGTTGACAGAGACTCTAGGATGTATGTGTTCTGCTGGAAGGATATGCTCCCGGATTTGATCCTCGGCTCCCAGGCAAATTGGATTATGGCATCACTTCTCAAGGTGAGCTGTGGCCTGTATGTGTATGTATATATACTAACTAGCATTTGATTTTGGGTCTCCTCTAGGAATTGTGATACTTTATGGACATATAACATCAGTTATACGTGAGCAAATCTTTTTTACCATTTTTCAGTTCATGGCACCCGATGCCCCATATGCACCATACTGCACTCTAAGTGAATATATATTAAATATATATTTGTTATTATATACATATTTAATATGTATGTTAATATATATTATATATAACATATATATGTAATAACACATAACAATATATATTATATATTAACATATATATATTAATATATATATATATATTTAATATAAAGAATAGTTGTGGAGCCTGTAAGGCTAATCAAGTCAAAACTCATGGCGGACTGTCCGTATTGCCTTCATGGAATATTCCCTGGATCGAGTTATTATGAGAATCTCATCTTGAGTGTGGCTATAAATAATAACTAACATGTATTAAGCCATGAATGATCAGGGACCCATGGTCAGGCAGCGTAGTAGGGAATTAAACTGTGAGTGTGGATGTGCCCATAGAACTTTTGGAGTCTTCTAGCTGTGAGCAGGAACAGATTTCTAGATGCCTAAGGAAGATCAAGTCTCAAAGTAAAGTACGACTGTAGGTGGCTTTTGAGATAGTTAAATGAGGATTTTGATTTCTTTATTACAGTTTGGTCTGGGCATAAATTCTATTAAAACTATATTTTTAGGTACTGAAAGTTAGATCTGCTATTAAATAGAACTTATTGAGAATAAGAAATATAGAAAAATAGAAACAAACCACCCTGAAAGCTATTGAGTCTATTTAAAGATTCTAAATATGGCTTGCTCAGCTCATAATTTGGTAGTGTGATACAAAGAATAACAAAACCAGTGTCTGTCAGTGTGACACCAAAATTCAATGTATACTCCAAATCAGAAACCCATAATTTCAGGAGTTCAGTGCATCACTCAAAAGAGAGTTTCATCTTTTTAGCATTGAGATATATCTCAGAAAGATTTTCAGGTGAAACAGTATTACTTAGACTGCTGCTCTGCTGGTAAAAATGACTTTGAATATTTTGGTTGCCTAAGTCAGACGTTACAAATAGCTGCTTGTAGACGAGGTGAAAACACAACTGTTGACAAAGATTATGCAGTACTGATATGTCAATTAACTGAGGCAATTAGGGCTGGAGATCTGGCAAGGCATAGGTGAAAAATTTTCCTGGTTTTCTGTGTATAAATTGCAAGTGAATACATGCTGTGATGTTCATTTCTTGCTTTCCTTGAACCTTCTTTCTCAGAAGCCTGTAAAAGCGATGTAGTCCTGACTTTTCTGGAGATACTTCCTGCTTTTTACTCTAGTAGACTTAAGTGTGGCAACATTTATAAATGTTGGACTGGCATATTTATGCAGTGTCTCATACCAGTTACATCCATGATGTGGAAGCTCAGCTGTTTACATCCTTTTGGAAGTGCGTTACCTTCTCTGTCTTGTATTCGCTCAGTGTTTGCTGACTTCAACTGCTTTAATGCTGCACTTACACAAATATTAGTTATTTTGAAGACTCAAATTTGTTACATTAAAAGCAAAGGTATGATTTCCAACTGGAGCTGACAATTCTTGGGATAAGTTCTATTTCCACAAACATCCCTCCCTCTTTGGATTAGTTTAGAAACTATTTTTCTTAAATGAGTGTGTTTACTCAGTGACTTTACAAATGTTCGTGAATATATTTCAGCTTCAGAGGTTCTGCAAGTTATGTTTGGTCTGATTCTTGTATGTTCACTGAGAGCATGGGCAAAGCAAATTACAACACTTAACTGTCTCCTATTTGCTTGCACTGTATCTTTAAAAACAGAGTCTCCCATGAACATACTCATAATTTGGCTTTTGAGATGCATGGCTCATAAATTGCTTTTTTCTACATATTCAGACTGTTGTTTGTTTGTTTGTTTTTTTGTGTAGAATATCCATCAAATTTATATTTTATTTGCTAGAATATTAATGGCTATGCATACACAAACACATTATTACATCTGTGTTCTTGTCATGGTTAGAGTGGCTTGAGAAAGGATAAAAGAAAACTAAGGAAATAAACTAGAAGCCTATTAACGTTGAAATTTCAGGTTATCTTCCCAGATCGTTTTTTTTTTTTTTTTTTCTTTTTTTTGGTTCCTATGGTTTTATTCTTTTGATTGAACTGGAAGCATCCACGCAAGTTAATATCCCATGTAACTTGACGGACAGGTCATTACTAATAAATGCTACACCAAGTCCCTTATTTTTATGTAGCAGACATAGATGATTTCAGAAATTCAGCCGCAGCTGTCTGGACAACTTTATCGGTTATTTATCACTTTAGCACAAGCATTCCTTCTGAAGCCCACTAAAATGCGAAATGGCATAGATGATGCACCCTTGATACTATAGGAATGGACAGGCTAGCTTTCCCTGTGTATGCAGAAAATAACTCCTTATTTTTCCCCTCTTACACTATAAACAGAGTTTCTTTAGACTGTGTTCAAGGTGTGTGGCAGAAAGAAGCAGGACTTTACCAAGGCTGAATTTGAACTGCAGGAAAAGTCATGTTTCCTTAATTTATTTCCCTTTTTGATGAATGACTTTCAGAAGCATTCAAGGAGAAACACGAGTTGCTCGCTCCTAGTACAAAAGAAAGAAATTGTAGAAGCTAGACTTTTTGGTGGAGGCCTAGGAGATAGTAATGCTTGGGGCAATGAAGAATTCTGAAACAGGATTCGTAGCTAGCTGCCACATACAGCTGGGCTGTGTGCCTGCTTGCACCAGGTCTGGAACTTTTAATGGAGCCAGTCGAATGTTACTCAGGAATTGGTTTTGGTCTTTTATGAATGCGTATTGCTCACACTGTCAGCAAGGCAATAAAGGCTGAATTTTCTGTTACTCCTGTTTCATGCTAATTATATAGAGGTAGTCTCAGAGATTGGGGGGGGAGTGAGGGAAGGCAGCTGTCATTTTTATTTTTTTATTTTTGGAGGGGTGTTTTTGGTTATTTTCTGAGGAGACTTTTTTTTTGGTGGCTTGGAGAGTTTTTTTATGGGGGTGGGAGAGTTGGTTTTGTAGCTTTTGTGGGGAAGTATTTGGAGGTGCTTTTTAGGAAGGGTTGGAGGGGGTTTGGTGGAGGTGGGGTGGTGACTTTTGGTTTGGTTTGGTTTGGTTTTAAGAGGAGGGGGGCGATGTAGGAGGGGTGAAGGGTTGGTTCTTCAAATAGAGAGCATCTGTCCATCTAAAGAGGAATGTGGGATTTCTGGTAGGGCAATGCGGAGTTTTTTTTCTAGTATTTTTATTGAAATACCCTTTTTAATGTATATATTGCACTGAGCAATACATATATATATTGTTCAGTGCAAGCTAAGCACTCGTTAGAGAATAGGTTGGGGCAGTTCAAGTTGTGAATTTCTGAAATTCTGGTATTTGTAAACCACATTCTGCTTTGTGATCCCAGAGTAGCTCATTCAAATGAAGTGTGTAAAATCCAAGGCATTTGAAGTCCCAGCTACAAATTACTTCTGAACTTTTCAGAATCACAACTAATCACAAATTATATTTTTTCCTCTGGAAAATTTCCATTCAGTGTATATATTTCATTTCAGAAAGCATATTAGTAACCTGCCTGCTGTGTGCATTTTGACAGAATGAGAGTCGAGCCTCTAGTAAAGGTGTTGCTTTTTCTTCATTGCCTTGATAGTAGTGGATGTGCTTTTAAGGAATCAAGCATAAGCATTTATGAATTTTCCCTGGTGTAAGTTTTTTTGTTGTTGTTCAGTTGTGCTGCCTTCTTTCTTTGTATAATTTTTATAATAGAACATTTTCTGTGACTGACAAGGCAAAAAGGGAAAAAAAAACTACGAATTCCCTCTTGAAGCATGTTACAGTTTTGAGACGAGCTAAAAATAGAGGCTTCAAAAAACACTTTGGGATACATTAATTACAAAAAAAAAAAAAAGTCAGTCCATCACCATTTCTTTAACCATGCTTCAGCTTGTAAAGGAGACCGTGACGGTTGTTGCTGTGGAGTGACCGCAGTGAGCTGAGCACATCAGTCCCACCTGTGCAGTTGCACCACGTGTGATGACCAAAATATGCAACATTTTATGTAAAAAAAAAATAAGATTCAGCATGCAAAGTGGAATGCAATCACATATGGCAGGAGTGAGCATGAATTAAGATTTTCATGAGGGCTTTACAAGTGTGCTGTGTGCTGCTGCTAATGGGTCGTATTAAACTTTCTGCTCAGCAGACAGTCCCTAATCTTCCTTACAAGCTGTTGCACTCTGTAGCTCTCACTGAATATTATTGAAGCTATCTTCTAATGGAGTTAGAGGGCAGGTAAAAACAAACAACAGACAACAAATTTGAATAAGCCTTTCCACAAGCATAACAAAGTTAGGTTTTATGGAGAAAACATACTGCAGATTCTCAAACACATGTTGCCTTGCGAGGAGTGTAATGCATTCCTGAGCATATGGGTTGAGTGTCTACGGCATGTAGAGAGGAAGAGAAGTGCTATTTTTGATACCAGCCTTGGAATACGTAGCCTGTGTGAGACTTTGTTTCCTCTTCTCTCATGCATATCCCTACATGCCTTTATAGCTGCACTGTCAATTTTAGATTTTGTTATTAAATATTTTTACTCATTTTGACTGGCATGAGTTCATAGTGACTTTAAGGTAATGAGCTGTACAGATATGTGATTCTTAAAAGGTGGGTACTTAAATACTAATCAAGTGTCCAACACTATTAAAATCTTCCTATGCAGCCGATGAACTCTGAGGGCGGGTGTAAGGAATGGTATTTTAAGGTATTGTGGAAGAAAATACACAGTACCCAATACGTTGTGGTAGCAGAATACAGCTGGATCTGAAGCAATCTTGTCTTGAGAGTTGCACGTTTAGACTTAGAGCTTGTGGTAACTATTTGTCTTCCAGTGTGTTGCTCATTCAGCAAACCCACAGAAGCATTTTGTAGCTTCTGCTGAAGTAGAGTTCTTCACTTTTTTTGTTGCGAGTTCTTCCCTTTTTTGATTGTTTTTTTCTTGAACATCAGTGACTTGAAATGGATCAAGCGGGGTGGAAAGATACTTTTGGAGAAATGAGACATTCAGCTGGTCTATGTAATAAATTTGCAAACTGAAATAAAAATTCAAGTGTCTCTGTAATAGATAATGTGGTGAGTGTTAGAAAGGGATACATCACGTATTAGCAGAAGGAATTCATTGGGGAAAAGCATATGGAAATAATAGAGCAGGCCAACATTTTTCTGCTTTGTAAGTCAGAAATGGACTTAATGAAACTTTCCCCCCCCCCCCAAATTTTGACAACAACTACTCTTGCTCTTCTTCCGTTCCTTTCTTGTGTTTGAAAAAGGATATGGGAGGTGAACACAAAAGGTTGGGGATAGCAGGTGGTAGGAAACTGGAAAACCTGTCAGTAATTTTATATGCTTGATTAGCAAAAATACTTCTTAGGAACTTCAGGTGCTTAACGAAAAATATATATCTATACCTTCTTCAACTTGAAGAGGAATAGTACCACTTAAACTTTGTGTTCAAATTTATATCTTGGGGAAAGAGCAAATGAGAGATCTTTTGTTTTGAAATTAACAGACTTTATTTCAATTTGATTTACACTTTTTTTTTTTTTTACACATTTGAGTACCACTTGATTTACATGAAAAGAAAGAAAAAATTTGTATCACGACCTACATTTGGCTACCCATTTCACTATGAATTTGTGATACTCCCATGATTAGCTGTTTATGTCTGGCTGACTTTACTGTATACAATAAAGTGTTTCAGCTGGCTCTTTTTCTCTTATAAATACATGTAGTGCCTCAAATGATGGAGCTCTGATCTGGATAGACTGCTACAGGCATTGCTTAAGCAAAATCTTAACAAAACAGTTAAAATTAGATGCTTTTTTGTATGTTACCTGACAAATGCTCTTTTTGGATGATTCAGGAAGCAAAGATATGTTTCTAGGAAACAACAACAACAAAAAACTTCAGTTTTGAAATTCTTAACTTCTCAGTTCAAGTAGTTGTGTATTTGTTTGAGGCATTAACCACCTTTGCTTTCTTTTTATTTTTTTATTTTTAAAGGATACATCTTAAGAAAAAAAAAAGCACAGGTCACTAAAATGTTATGTAGGTGCAGAAAATAATTGTGTACACAGACTAGAAAATAAGTAAAATAAATTATATAAAATTTGTACAGTTGACATGTTAAATGTTACTTTCCTTTTCCAGCCATCAGAGAAGACAACTTTAAAGAAATACTTTTTTTTGTTTCTGTGGCAGCAAATATTCAAGTAGATGACCATAGATAAAAATGTTAATGTGATTCTAAGCAAGAGTTTAGGTCTCGTAAAATATTTAAGAATGGACATTACATCTATTTTACAAAGCTGAATAATAATATATATTCACTTCATCCTCTTCTTCGCCCACACCACTCTGTGAGGAGAAATTGTCTCAGTTGGAGTAAGAAAAACTTGTTGACATAATATGTTTGTGCCATCATTGAATGTGAAATAATCCTTACCATTTGTATCTTATTTTCTTTGGGATCTCGCTTAAGCCTTCATCCTTTTCAGTCCTGTGTATGTACAGTACATACTTATGTATGAGGTAACAGAATCACAGAATGAAACAAATTAATCAAACCTAAACTTTATATTTTGAACTTTCCTGTATGAGGGGTTAAGTATTTGGAGCAAGCGGGATCAGGCAAGATCAGACTGTTTTGTTCACTCAAGTTAGGGAAACCTTCCATAAGACCATTTTTGAATAAACAGTGTCTATTGTAATACATAGATAATACTGTATAAATAGTTCCTGGTTATTTTTTCCTCTGTAAATCTGTTGTCAAATCTGATAATTTTTTTGAAGGCTCACGATACAAACAGAAGCAAAATGGAACACATTGTGAATATTTCAAAATAAACCGTTCTGCCATGTCCTCTGTGGTCAGACATGGATTTAGGAAATAGTAAAAATACATAGTTGCAAAGTCACAATGGATAGATGGAGTGTCACAACCTTTACAAGATCTGCTCCTTTATATGGTCCAATAACCAAGGGCTGTGAATTCCCAGCATTATTTCTGTCATTTTATTTAATATGCAAGACACATGAGCTCATTAGTAGAGCTCAAAACTCTATCAAATTACCTTTAGTAAACAACCTCAGAAATACTGTTCGTCTTTCATACTTTGAAGGCACATCAGAGGGGAAAAAAAGAACGCAAAGGTCTCAAAAGCTTTAGTTTTAATTAGTCCAAAGAGCAACCTTTCTGTTGAAATGTTATTGGCTATCATGGCAATCTTATTAAATAAATTACTTTGAGTTATTTCCCATGACAAGCCTCTGATAAAGCAGCATGTTAAATATTTGTTGCCCAGTGCAACTGGTTCTGTTGTGGCTAAACTGTAGAGGGAACAACATAAGTCATATTTTAAGTTCCCATATTCAGATGGATTTAAGACTTTTTACAAAAATGTTATGGCGTACCGGTTCTCAGTGAAAATTCCTGTTTTTTCTTGATCTTTAAAATACAAGCCCTTATTTGTAATGCAGTGTGTAATGCTGGGAGATGGTACACATGACATCATATTACTTTGCAAGTACTTTGTATGAGATGACATGTTGAATTTGGGCAACTTTTTGATGGCACTAGCTTTTACTTGCTTTACTGTTTCTTACAGACAAATGCAAGCCCCAATGTTTCGGAAGGTTACTCAAATGATTGACATCACAGTTCTCTGTCAACGGATGGCTCTTCTGTTGGCTCTATAATATCTAGCTAATTCATACATTTAAGATGTTTTTTCTACAATATTTGATTCAAGTTCCTGTTTTCCAGCTGGAGTTATGAAGTATGTGCCCCCATTATACAGTAGAGGTTAGTACAGAAAACAGCTTTCTGACCTGAGCTGGTATATTCATATGGCATGCCAAGGTGCCTTGGAAGCATACTGAGTTGGACTTGCATTTCATACACTTTTTTTCATAGTATGGTTTGTTTGTTTTAAAATTCAATTATCACAATATTCAATAGTCAGAAAAAAAGGAAAAAAAAAAAAAAGGCATGCTGGTAATGAGGTCTTTTTGAATGATGGTAGAGCTAGATGTTTTGGGACCATACCAAAACAGTTGCTTAATTTCTCCATACCTTTCTTTTCTTTCTTCCTGTCAGTAAACCATTGTGAGAAAAGTGCTTTGAGAGATGTTTTACCCATGGCAAGTATCAGCAAAGTTTTGTGGCTTAACCGTCTGGTTCCTTTCAATCTCCACTGGAAGTTCCAGGAGAGGAAGGTGATTGCATCCTGTCCCCTGCTGTCCCACTGACAGCTTGTGGTGTGCCGCATGACTTTCCCCACACTGTGCAAGCTGAATGATTTCTACAGTGATTTCCTACCATAATGACTTTCTGTAGGAAGGTCTGAGCTATTGCTGAGGAATTTCAATCAATAGATTTTTCTTTTCCTCTGATTGTCTTATTTCTTTTCTTGCCCCAAAGCCCATAGTTTTGGTGTTGCATTTGATGGAATTGAAGTTTGTTTTAATTGAGGAAGAAAAGCTACAATCTTCAAATAATTTAAGCCACAATATACGGGTTCTAGTTAGGATACTGAGACAATTATGTATATATATTTGATTAGGAAGAGAGATCAGAATGGCAGCAGGAACATGAAATAATCTGGGGAGTAGTAATCCTTTTTCTTTTCTGCAGTTATTATCTATCCTTGGTAAATAAATATAAACAGGCTATAGAATTTAGCTAGTAAAATGATAGCAGATCCAAAATTTCTGCTTATTTTTTTTCTCTTAGTTCATATTCTTGCTTTTGTGCTTGTGCTGTAGGATTGTCTCAGTCTGTATTCTCTGATCTGTACCATTCCTTGCAGCTCAAAAAAGACGATGAAAGGTTTTGAGATGCTTCTGTACTATTTTAGGAGCAGCTTCTTATTGTCCTTATTCATTCATTGAAATCATCTGACACTTCAAACTCTTTCTCTGCTCCTCCTCCTTCCCTAGCTTCTCTTTAGGTATAAATCGAATAATGATCCTTTCTTAATTCTTTATAACTTCCCCTCCCCCCTTTTTTAATCACTTTGATTAAGAGACTTTGCAACTGTACTAAGCAAGAACAAGAAAATGCTGAAATACAAATAGGATCTGAGAATTTGGCACTGCTGTTAACTAAAGTTGGGTGTTTGGGCAGATACCTTAATTATAGGAATAATGTTATTCTGAGCACTTGGCAGGAGAGGAGAGATATGAAAACAGGAGTGAATAATACCGGCCCAAGTTACGCTCTGGAAGGGCAGCAAGCACAAACGGATCTGTTACTAAGCAGGTAATGACATGGGTTGGTTATAGTTTGGGAGAGCAGAGAGGCAGGGACAGCAACTCCAGCAATCAGAGGAAGTCTGAACCTAGCAATTAGATTGTCCACCAAGCAAAGGAAAGCTAGGTATTACGTGGCCAGCTAGTTATGCCTGTTGTGGTAGGCATTTGGCCACTGAAATACGTGCTCAAACTGACATACACCCTATTGTAGGGTGTCACACTTCAGTACAATACTGAAAGCGTGTTCCTAAAGGATATTAGGCAGAACTTACAAATTCAACAGCCTTAACAACTGGGCGCAGTCTTTGCATTGTTCGATTGCTTCTTTTCCCTGATACATTTTCCCCTCAGTAGCCTGCCATGTTTTGGAACTGGTAGGTTTGGAGAAGATTCTCCTCCATCTGCAGAAGCTGAAGTTGTCCTCTTTTTCTTATGTATCATCTGACTGTCCTACTATGTAAGCCCTGTTCTCATGGGAGCAAGGTTTACCTCCATGAAACAAAAGTCTTGTGAGCCTCTTTTTTGCTCTTTGGAAAACTGTCAGCCTTGCATCTTGACCACTAAACTATCTAGGCTATGAACTCATTTTCAATATCAAGAAATCCTTCTGGTTCAGTCTTTCCTGGACATTAATGTTGATAGTGGGCAGGGATTTGGAGCCTTTGAGTAGCAGCTAAGACACTTGCTATTTCTCTGTATTTATTTAAACACATTCTTACTATTTAAGGGTCAGCACATTTAGCAAGCTAGATAACCTTCTAATAACCACTTCTCCTCCAGAGGCAGTATAATGTCACCAGCATGTGATAATCCTATTAAAAAAACATGGGATTTCAAATCTCTCAAGCTTAAATGTAGCATGGATATATGTTGAGTATTCCTAGCTCATTTGCAAATCTGTTTTTTGCCTTAAAAAACAAAAAAAAGCTCAATTTTTGGAGGAAGAAAAAAAGTCCAAGTTGGAAGTGATTGTAACACATGGGAGTATTTTTTATTTTCTTAGAAATTGGTATTCTATTGGTGAATTTACCTTGCGAAACGCTTGAATCTAGTGCAGCCAAAGGGGGAAATAAATAGACTAACTAAAATATTAGTTAATTCCTTCTTTTATCTGCCATCTTTCTTGTTCTGCCAGTACATAATCATATTAAGAAAGAGATCTTGGAGGGCTGAAGATGTCAAGCTCTGTTATATAATGATGTTTTATATAGCAGGTTTCCATCCAAGATAATACATTGGAAATCTTTGGTGAAAGAAAGGCTTTTCAGTCAAATCCATCACAAGGCTAGCACGTGCGGTTTTTGCTAGACAACAGAACAAGGAGGAACAAAAAGAAAAGCAGACTGAAACCCTGAGTCTTTTCAGATTCAGCTTTAAAATGTCTGTTTAGCAGATCAAAGCCTCACAGTTAGATTAAACCTTTTAACTTCTCCACTCCAATTCTCCTTAGAAGGTAGATCACAGGTAGCTGATTACAAAACAACGGATACCTTCACTGCACTCCTTCCATATCGAGCAACAGCACTTACTAATTCAAGTTACTCTAAAACTGCTGCATTTTGATACGTAATGCATTTTGAAAGAGGTCTGCTAAAGCGTGCTAGGTAATGCTATTCAGCATTCCAGGAGACAGCCAGGTACCTGTAAAGACTTTTAACATTAGTATATTGATATTTTTCCAATAAACTTGATGTATTTTCTTAAGCTGCAACATATGCTCTAAACTTTCAAACGAGGCTTATTGCTCTAGAGACTTCCCATACATGCTGTTGTGCTGTCAGCTGCTTGAGGGAGTTCAGGCTCCTGCTCTGCAGTGTGTTGCTGCTGTTGGGAGCAGTCCCACCACTCCTCCTGGTGTCGTGAGATGTTTGCGATTTGTCTTTTTAAGCCTCTCCTTGGCAAAGTTATATAAATACACACATCGCATAGCTCAGCTGGTATTTCTTTTTTCCTCCTTTCAATTCTATTAATATGTCTGTGTGCATACCAACCAGGAGGGAAGCAGATCTCTCTTATAGAGAAATAGTAGTGTTTTGTAAGTGCTTGATCTAGTGAATGTAACACATTTAGTGATTAACTCTTGCAGTAACATTGGATTGCTGTATTCAGGTGTCAGGTCACTTCTGTCTTTTCTGCTCATTCTGACAATCAACTTTTTGGTGAAAGTATATTTGGAAATATACTTTTTTTTTTTTTTTTTTTTTGGTGGTAAACCTGGATATATGTTCTTTCTTCCTTCTTGTGCTCTCAATTCAGCATTTCCTGTCTTTTCGCCCCAACAGCTCAGGGATTCAGTACTGTGGTGCGAAGTTAGGTCACATCTGTGACACATGAACAAGTGCCTAGGAATGCCCCAAGGAAGTGAGAAGCAAAGCTGGAGCAACTGACTCCTAGTACAGCAAGGAGACAGCTCCTCTTCTGCAGCCCTCTAACCTACTTGATAGGAAGAGGGCAAGGTGGGGTACCCACAGCAGGTTGTGGACCAGCTATGAAGGGCTGGGGACTGAGGACAGCCCTTTAATAGGTAAAACAATGAAAGGATGATAATTTACACTCAGTAAGTTACTGGTGGCAGTTCCCAGATGGGTTAAGTTAATAGAGTAGCAGCCTAATTAAGAAGTTTCCTGTATGTTGCTTTTCTTCCTGCATGTTTGGGACAGGTCTTCTGGGAGCTGCATGTGGGAAAGTTGCTTGGAAACACTTCCTTTTGTGAGTATGCCATGGTTTCTTTGTGTGGTGGTTTTACCGTACTGGGCAGCTAAACCCCACAACCGCTCTCTCACTCCCCCTCCTTTAGATGAGGAGGGGGAGAAGTAAAGCAAAGAACAACTCACGGGTTGAGATAAGGATAATTTAATTAAAGGGAAATAATTATAATAATTAAATAAAGACTACCATGAACTAACAATTTAACTAAGGGGAAAATAAAAAGGGAAAGGGGAAAGGGAGGGGAAAAAAAGGAAAATAAAAAGAAGGGAGGAAAACAAACAAACAAAATAAATGAAAGCTATATGGAAGTGCAGAGGAAAGAAATTACTCTCTACTTCCCACAAATGAGCGATGATTGACCACGTCCTTGAAGCAAGGCCTCAACGCACGCAGCCGGTGTTGAGAGGAGGACCGACGTCTTCCAAACGAGAGCCCACCCCTCCCCTCTTCTTCCTGTTTCCACCTTTTATTGCTGAGTGTGACATCCCATGGTATGGAATATCCCTTTGATTGGTTTAGGCCAGCTGCCCTAGTGAAGTTTCTCTCCTCACCTTTTGCCCACCCCCTAGGAGGGTTAGAGAGAGGCCTGATGCTGTGCCACTGCTGCTCAGCAGCAGACACAACACTGGTGTGATAACACCGCTGTTCCAGCTACAAGTACAGAGTACGGCACTGTATGGGCTGCTGCTGGGAAAGTTAACATTCCAGCCAGACCCAATACACTTTGTAATGATGTTGCTAAAATGTTGGCTTGTGAGAACACTGAACTCTGATTTGAATGCCTTCCCGTTGAATTTTAGGACATTTTAGGTATGTTGAAATTCTCAATTGTTACCTCTTTTGTTTTAATACCTTTTCTGTTTTAAGATGACTTATTCTATTCCTAATCACCCTTCTGCTTTGTGTAGTTTCTGAGCAATGGTTAGTGAGATGTTTCTATCAGAGCTTATAAAGGAGATGAGTCTTCAATATAAAGGTAAATCAGTGGAAGTTGTGAGAAAGAACTTTGAGGGAGGTGGCATCATCTCTTTGGTCATAGGACATGTACAGAAGCAAGCCAAACACTTCTTTGCTTTGGAATTGTCACATTTAGTTGCTAAATCAGCAAAAACATATCCTTACTGTATGCCCCAAGATTGAGGCAATATCTCAAATACTTGCTGTCTTTGATTGGTGGTTACTCTTACCAATTTTGAAATATATGAAGTAAAGCTAGTGTTTAGCTTTCAGTCTTTTCTTAACATATACTTCTGTAACAGGGTGCCTATCCCTTCTTTCCCATTCCTCTGCAATATTATAGTTACCTTCTTATTAGAAGGCAGGCAAGGAGATGCTGAGCTGGTTCTGAGATGAGGGGGGCATTTCTCCGCCTTTCCCCTGGCTCACATATTCCCCTGACATGCTGTTCTTCTTCCAGGTTAGCTGGTGATTCTGTGGCTTAGTCTGTTTTTTGCTGATATTTTAGTTGCTGTAAGATAAAAGGAAAATAAATACAAACGCAATGACTATGGTGTTTTGTTCCCAAGTCTTTGTCTTGAGAATTTTCTAAACATTACTTTGATTCTCTAAATTTTTGTCTGCATCAGGTTTTCAAGATCTGTGTAGAAAAATGTGATAGAACGGGATGAGACTAGATCCTTAACTTTTCGTCGCTTGAAAAGGAGAGTCACCTTATTAGGTCTGGTAATAGGAATGAACCTGAGATGACTAGTGCTACATCAACTTCACTTCCTTCCAGGGAAAGGAAAATAAATTGTGACAACAAGAAAAAAATTATACCATGTATGTAAAACCTGCCATTTTCCATCTTTTTTTTTTTTTCCATCTTTAGCAATGGATGAAAATCTTTTTTTTTTTTTTTTTTTTTTCCTCAGAATCTACTGATTTTGTTGGAAGCTTTCACACTTTACTGACATTTCATTTTCAGAATGCACTGTTTTTTGTGGTCATCTCCTTAGTCTATGGAAGAGAAAATGCAGGGGAAGTAAGGTAGGATGCAGCAAGTTATCCTGTATTATATAGAAAGAAGTTCTTGAGCTTTCATCTGGTTCTGTCAGTGGGAAATGGGAAGATAGGAAAACAGACTGGATGGGCCTTCGGGAATTGTTATGCAGTGTCACACTGATACTTCTTCTGTCATTCTTTTAGCGCTTAAGTTCTTCCAGGTAGATCTGATAACTTTTATCCTCAAGTGCAGATTTTTAGAGGGGAATTAGGTGCACCCCTACAGAAGAGAAATCAGTAATTACCTCTTCATTGTCAATATTTCCTGAAAAGCTTCAAATTACAGGTGGCTGGTACATCATCAGTTGCTACTCCTTCCATATCAGGAACGTTCTCTTGGGGAAGGAAATGTGAAAACAAAATATTTTTTCTGTTAAACGTGTGCTCTCAGAGAATATCAGTTGTGTGTAATGTAGGGCATCTCTGTCCGTCCCATCTGTGCCCCCTCCCCCCCGCCCCGCTTTCTCTTTACTTTTTTTTTTTTTTCAGAGAACGAGATGATTTTGTGTTTATTATAATCACAAACTATCAAAGATGTCTTAACATTTTGGAGGTAACCCATTTGGAAATGGAGGACTAAGAAATGCTTTCTTGGGAGACAAAGTTTTAAAAGCTATTTTCTGTCCTACTCTCAAACAGTATATTTTAAAGAATAAGAACAACTCTTTATCTTTCAACACTTGGCAAATACTGAGCTTCATCTTTTGTCCTCTGATTTCCTACTGGTCTCAAGGTAAGTAGCTCAGGTTTTTGTTTGTGTACACTCAAGCATAATGATATTTTCTGTACAGTGCTGAGAATAAAGGCTGTCCTTTTTACTGGAAGTGGGGTTGCAAAGCTCTTCAGGTTAAATCCATTGTCCACACTGTTAACTGGTTATTATGACTGCAGAATGAAAGGCCATACTTTTGCTGTTGCTAGCTACCTAGCCAGTGTAGATAATAGCTTTAGCAATTTGCTAGACACCTATTTGTAACAGCTTCAGCATGCTTGTTGTATCTTAATCACTGTAACTAGTGATAGTGTGTATGTCTACTCATTCTTCAGTTGCATTGCTGAAGAATTTAACTGGATTTAACTTTTAAACTTAAAAAAATAACTGGATTAAACTTTTAACTTAAAAAAAAAAAATCCCACAACAACCCCACCTCAAAGAAGTGATACAGCTTTTTCACAAAACCAACTTTCCTGAGAAATCTCTGCACTCAACATTCTCTCAAAAAAAAGCCAGAATGCCTTGAAACAGGGATGTTTTAATTCAAAATGGCACTCTGATAATTCATCTAGGTTTTCGTATAGATATCTGCTTGTCATGTTCCTTCTTCATTGTGTCATACTGTAGACCAGCGTGGAACCATCACTGAAAATAAAATCATGCCTGTAATAAAAAAGGAAGGATTGTGTAAGCACCCTATGGTGAAAATGAACAGTTGCATTTTTACACTAACACTTAATTGATCATTTAAGGCTTTATGGACCGAACTACAAAACTAGTAAACTAGGGAAAATACGTTGCAATTTCCTTCAGTGATTTAAAAAAAAAAAAAAAAAAAAAAAAAAAAGTAAAAGACACTCTATTTCTATATCTCAACCCAACCTTTTAGTTCGAATGGAATGAATTCTGCCTTTTCTTGCACCTTCTTTCCCTTTCTTGCACCAGTGCACAAGCATTGGGAAAACCAATAATGTAAGAGAACCTGAAGCCAACTAGCCAACTATGAGCTCAGTACTGTTTTGCTTGTTGTTGAATTAAGCCTTAAAATAGAGAAATTCATCAAATTGATTTCTTCAGCAATCCTTCTCCTTTTGGTTGGCACTACTGTTTTGCTTGGCGATCAAACGCTTTTTGGTCTGATAGGTCTGACACCTGCAAACAAAATTTTGCAGTCTTCTAGACAAGCCAAAAAGCAGCTCTCAACTCTGTTTGAGAATGTACCTGTATTTTAACAAACTATTCATGATGTAACTTATCTTGAAGATTTATGCAGCAAGATCTCAGTTTTTTAAAAATGATGATACTTAGACCTTAAATTTTTGTTTCTCACTTGCCTTCCTTTTTCCTTTACCCTGTTATCATAGGAAGTGTGCCAGATAGAAAGTACTTCATGTTGTTTTCATAAAATACTTGGCAGATACAACATAAAATGATGGGTTTCATTCAAGACATGGGTAAGTAGCTCCTTAGAAGTTTTGAATTCCTCTCTTATTCACCGTTAAAACTAGGAGCTCAGATCTGGTATTCAAAGTTCTATTCAACACTAGGAAAAATGCAGCAAAACTTTCTGTGTTCTTCTGAACACAGTTGCAAAGGTCTTCTATACGCTATGACCCTGATGTCACAAATAAGCTGATTTTATTAAATATAGCTTTATAGTTCTCAGGGGTAAGATACCCACAACTTTCAGCATGTGGCCTTGAAATCCTCACTATATGGTTTCTTCCTTTTAGTGTTTTAGGAATCTTAGTGCAGCAAGCACAGCATCTTCATTTCCGTGACCAATTTCTTAAAAATGAATCATTAAGCAGCAGTTCTTGTTTGTCCCTAAGGTAATCAGCAGTGATTTTATTGTAGGAATTTTGATTTGTTATGTAATGATATTTGATGCCATAGCCTTTCATAACAGCAGTAACTTTTGTTATAAATCAGGCATAGTGCTTTCTTACATCCTTGGTATATTAAGTAAACATAATTCCGTTGGTTATGGAATTCTTTCCTGACATCATTGTGTGGTTCTTTTTAAAGTGCAAATTCTGTACTTTGATTTGAATAACAGATCCGGTGTTAGAACAGTTTTATTGAATATTGCAAAGGCAGATAGACACTTTTTCTACTTATTCCACTCTTCTGTGGAAGTGGTCGGGAGAAAGCTTTGTGTAAGAGCTGTCGGCTCGCAATCGCACGACCAAGAACGCTGAAGACGTTAATGCTGGTGTTGTAGATAGCATGCCTAAAAGTGGTAAGCGTTCCAGCAGGTATTGAACATGCCACAGACTTCTGCAAATGCATTTAGGCCTCACTTGTAAACTGGCAAAGCAGGCAGTTTTTCAGAGCAGTCTGTCCCCAGATCGTCTAATGAGCAGCTGCAGGTGTTGGTGGAGCAGCTCCACGTGGTACCCCTGTGTCCGACTGACCCGAAGTGCTATAGGACTGAGTGAGCTCCCAAGCCTGGCAGTTCCCTTTCCTTTCCTCTCTGGTGCTGGGGAGGGATACTGCAGTTAGACAGCCGCTCTGGCTGTGAAGAGGAACATGATGGTGGTTTTGTCTGTGAAAGGTTTCAAACACCCCTTAGGCCCTAGTGAGAGAGGAAAGACAGCACCTGCTCACAGCCTGTGGCCAGATGTGTAGTCATTGTTTACTCCCTGCCCTTGTGATGGCAGAACTTGATTTTTGACTGCACTTTGGGAGCCATGAGCTAGTCAGCTGGGCAATAACTTTTTCTTCTGTTACAGAATGATGTTGGAGAATGAATTTGGTTTTGCAGTGGATCAGTGGGGAGCGTGCAAAGGGAAGGTGGGCATCACAGAGAAGTATCTCTTCACACAGAGTGACACGGGAAAGAATGGGCCGATAAAAAGCTTACGTGATAGGGACACACTGTTGGCTGTGTTGCTCCCTGTGCTCGGCTGGGCTGCAATTCTGATTTCCATGTTGTGTAGAAGCAATGCATGACTCTTCTGTCAGGGATGGCTGGCTTCCATCAGCTCAAGGATGTATTTCTGTACATCCTGCCTCTTCCTGGTAGTGCCTCTGTGTCTCTCCTCCAGACGTCTTTTGCTTGTGGGTTTTTCTAATACCTGGAAAGAAATCCTGACCAATTCATTGTCTGCCTTCTCTTATTTGGCCTAAAGGGTGTACACTTGGGCATTGTGCATTTATACTGTATGTCAGAATAAGAGACTCCGAGTTGCAGTGAACACCAAAGAGTCATTGTTGCTAAGGTGACTGAATTGAGCAAAATAATTAAAATCCTTCTTTTCTCAATCTGGAAAGATCAACCCCATAGCCGCTTTTGTTCTTAGTGAGGCTTGGAGATGTCCCATGATTTTACGCATTATCTTTCTGTGAATGGGACACCTGGTCTTAATTTTGAGAGGTTAAGGTGATGGATGTCTCAAATGGGACTGTATGTTCAGTAAAGCCTGGCATTTTAGGCTGTTTATGTGTCTGGTTTAGGGGGCAGCTAAAATAAATGCTAATTAACTTTCTCATTCTTTCAGTTGGAAAATACTCTTTGCTTCTTAGTTGTTTCAAAGAAGGCATTTGTTCAAAATAACAGAGGGCAGATGGACAAGTTCTGCAAAGTTCGGTCATCCTTTGCCCTCACAGGGTACTGCTGTCCTGGAAGTACACTGTCAGTGGTATGCAGAATGACCAGGAAGCTTTTCATTCTGTGCTGTTAATAGGAAAACACAATGCTTCCAGTGAACTAATATTTATATTTTCATTCTCCTCCTGTGTTCTGTGTTTAAAAACAAGTGGTGGCATTGGTCGTTATCATATATTAATGCGTAGCAATACAGATAGTATGGGAGTGGACTACGTTGGTGGCAGGAGTGAGGTGAAGGGGATGGACCTGCAATAATAGTTGTTGACAGGTGCCAACACATTGAGGTCTTGAACAAAGCAGTTTGAATATTGTTTGGAAGGGGATCTTTTATCCTTGAAACTAAATGTGGCTGTCTTGGGTGCCAAAAATCAAAGTACTCTAACCCATCTCATCAAAATGAACAGATACATTCCTTTTCATGGACAATTTTCATTAGCTTCATGACATTTGCCATCAGTGTCTCAGGCAGTGTATGTCTCCATGGCAGCAAAATAAATGTCTAATTGTATGAAGCCTCTAAACTAGAGACTTAGAGTACCTTTGGGTGTCAGGCTTTCAGAGACCATTAACTGCATGCTTTTCTTTTTCTTTGGATGGTTTCATGTTAGCGTGCTGTTTCTGTACTTGCAGAGTGAGATTTCTAGGAAAGTGACTGCTGGTCATTCCCAAGTTGTTACTGCTGTCTGCACAAGTCAATACTGCTTTGCTGAGTCAAAAGGGAGCACCATTAGTATGAAGATACTCCTGGAAACTGGCAGTGAGACCAGGGAACCTCTGGGCTTACTGCTCAGTGGGGTGGTAGATGTACTGACAACACAGAAAAGGCTGAGATGCTCGATAGTACTGCCATGGATTCTTCAGGAACGTGACTTCCATGGTTCCAGGTCCCTGTGACTAGCTGCACCTCAAAGGGATACCTTCAAGCTTGCTGAAAAGCTGGCTAATGTCATTGCAAGGCTTGGATGGGGTTTTGAGCAACCTGGTCTAGTGGGAGATGTCAGGAGAGTTGGAAAGAGATGATTCTTAAGATCCCTTCCAACCCAAACCATTCTGTGATTCTTTCTGTCATTTTTGGAAGGTGATGGCAAGGGAGAGGTTCCTTGTTGCTGAAGACAGGTAAGCCTCACTTTTGTCTTCACAAAAGCATCCCACAAGAGCCATGTTCAGGCACACGAAGGACAAGGTGACTGGGAACAGTCAGCCCAGATGTAACCACAAAGGCAAGTTGTAGCTGACCGCAGATTGTTTTTGTGATGAGATGATTGATTACATGGGCAAAAGGAAAGAATTGCATTTTGTTTTCCTTAATTTCAGGATGTCTTTTGACATGCTTTCCTATTGCATCCTGATAGCCAAATTGCTGAGATGTGAAATGTTTAAGTGGACAAACAGGTGACTACAGTTGTGTGCTCCAGTGGGCTCAAGGAGGTGTAATCAATGAGGCAAATTCGAACTGGCAATCGGTTTCTATTGCTGTGTGTCAGGCACATCCTGGGATCAATCCCATTTAATGTTTTCATTAATGACCTGGGGAATGAGACCACATGCATACTTGGCTAACTGCAAACTGAAAGCAGCACTCAATATACTGGAGGGAAAAGTTATATTGTTATGATAGAGCCAAGTTTTTGGTTATGCCTGTCACCCTTTTGAGAGAAGAATCAGAAGATGCGGAAAATGGAAGCTGGTCAGTGCCATCCAGGTTGTCCGTTCACAAAAAAAAAAAAAAAAAAAAAAAAAAAAAGCAGTGGCATGTTAGCTATGTTGATGTGTTTTTTCTCATATTTTCTGAAGGCTCACAATGATGACTAGAAGGCTTTCTCAACTCTGCAAAGACTATTAAAATTAGGAATTTAAGAAGTTTTCTCAGATTCATATAAAGTTAAGTTGTGGTTCTCAAAAGCATTGACAATGCTCCCGAAATTAATGGGGAGGCTGGGAATGACTAGGCGTAAGATAGATAGTTGTTTAACAGAGGTAGGGAGGGGAGGGAAGTGAGAAAGCATGGTATGGTGGAGCAAAAGATGTGAATTGTAAATGAGCTTATCCAGCAGAGGTTTGGTTAGACATTTGTAAGGTAGGGAAGAGCTTTTTTCTTTCTTCAGTCCGTGGCCTGGTGTTCATGGCCTAATATCTGCAGTTAGAGAAAAGTCTACCCTTGCCCGCAGGTGTATATCAAAAAGAACTGAACCCTCAGAGGCTGCAGCTGAAACACATTTCCTCTTTTCTTTTTTTTTTTTTTTCTTTTTTAGTAGCATTCTGTGAGATGCAATTTTTTTTGCCTGTCTTCCTACCTGCCATTCTGACTGTGAAGATATCACTGAAGATATCTGTCAGTGTGACTGTAAGAGAACAAATTATATTTTTGATAGATTTTGCCTTAAAATATTCCCAGTTTCTATCTTCTATTTGCTGCTCCTGGAGAATAATTTGCCAGAATATCATTGAACAAAGACATCCTAACTCATTATAATTACTCTGAAGCAACATGCTTGAGGGGGGCTCTGGGGAAAGCTGAAAGATGTACAGTACATGGATATGTAGGAAATCACAAGAAAAATGTAGTTCTGGGCACCAATTAATGCAGACTAATTGATTATGCTTTAGTTGACCTTGATTACCCATTAGAGAGTGTCAAATGGAAAGTCAATATGAATGACAAAATGTAAAAGTGCATGTTACCGTAAATCAGGTGCATTAGTGACATCTGTTGAGAATTCAAAATGTTGCTCTAGAAAAATGGTCAGGATTTTAGTGCTTTCCTCTCGGATAATCTTTCGACACTGCATACCAGACTCATGATGACAAAGTGTCGCTGGCAAGGATACAGACCATGTCTTAAAAGGCAATTAGACTTGAGGAGTATTTTTCTCTAATTTTTTTGATCACGTGTGGGTGTGCCTGCTGAACAGAATAGGTCTCCCATAACGAACAACGGTATTTCTGGGGTGCATGCAAGTTGTGGTTAATGACACTTTGCAGGCACGTGGCAGTTAGTATCAAACTGAGGGCAGTCTGACCTTTTTGATTCAGTTTAGCTGTAATATAGCAAAGTTCTGTTGGCCACCTTCAAGTTCTTACACAAAGAAACAATATCCGAAAGCAGGAGATTTGAGGGCATGATAAATGAAACTGGGCAGAAAAATGCTTACTGGTACTTTGTAATGTACTCAATGGGTGTCATTTCTCCCAAGTTTACACCTCTGCAAAGAGTGGAGGGAGCTGGTAAACTAAAGTATATTAACTAACACAACTGGAAGAACAAAAACTGTTTTCTAAACAGCCCTGGCAGTCAGTCTCCCAGTTCCCATGGTCTTGTGTTTCTTCAGTTCAGGTAGCCAAGTGCATAGTGTTGCAACCCTGAAGGGTGTATGGAATCGGTATGAAGGAAGGCAGACATCAAATTTGTTTATCATACCTTTGGCCACGCTTTGTGATACTGAAAACAAGCCATGTTATTAGGAAGATGATCGCAGCAGTATGGCTGTTGTACATCTCTTGAAATATTACGAATGAAATGTGCCCCCTTCTTTAATATCTGCACTGTTGCTATTATCTAAATAGATAATTATGTCCACATTTGAAGTTTTAGATAGAAGTTAGCTGATGCTTTTGACACCTTTGGGAGTTTTGCCCAGAGTTGTATTTAGCCTTGGGCAAACTGGGAACTAAAGTGACAGTGACCTTCCTGTAGGCTACTATTATATCTGAACTGTAAATCTGGATAGTTATCAATTTCTGTAATGGAGCTGCCCAAGACTCTCATTCATAAGAAGAGGCAGTGAGAAGGGGGGAGAATCATTATAAGTAATAAAAAAAATCCTCTGTGCACCAAAGATTAAGGGTCAACTTCTGCTTTTCTCTAACAAGTCATTTTCTACTCCCACTCCCCCACCAAAAAAAAAGATATATATTTTTTTTCAGTCATCTTAAAAAAAAAATAAATCATCAGTGGCTTTACATTCTTAACATCTTCCTTGCTTGTGGACTAATGAAGTACAAGTCTCTACTGCTACTGTCTAAAAGCAGTTTCACAGGATATTCATTTTGAAATGGTACTTTTATTTACAATGGCTTATATTGAAACAGCTCAGATATTCAGCAATGGGGGGGGGGGGGTGTCGAGTAAAGCATAGCATTGAACTCTTGGTCTGTAGTTTTGTGTCTGTGAAATGTGAAAATAGCAAAATAGTGAACAATTTCCTTATTTTTAAATAACCTCAAATATTTGAAACAGTTAATGTGACAATGCTTGCATTATAAGCAGATTCAGCAGTATGATATATTGCTTACATGGAAATGCCATTTCAATTAATTTTGGCAGTCAAATAGCTATCATAAGGATATAACATGCATTTTCACATCTGGTTTGTTCAACATGTTTAAAAATCTGCGTACAAGGATTCAAATAACTAGAGCTTGGTTAAGGGTTCATCTTGCTTCAGATGCCTTTTCTAACACTAATTAATATACAGGTGTTCTCCTGTCAGTATCCTGGAGGGAACATCCTATCAGGAAAAATTCAGCAAGCATGCGCATACTTTGCCAGTACAGCAAACCTACGTGTTGGATAGAGTCCACTTCTGAAGCATCATGAATAATTGATTGAGATGGATTCCTAGTGTATAGTGCCCATTCACATAAATTATTTCCTTTCCCTTCTAGAATTTTTAAATTTATTGGGAAGGAAAAAACCTTATCAGGAAATACTTCAGCAAATCTGTCTAATGTTCCTTCACGTTTGCTAGACACAAGAATAAAAATAGAAAACAAAGCTGGCGTGCTATACTGGTAAATTTAATTACTCATTTATCAAAATGTATAAAACAGATTGAAAAGCCCGTTCACATCCTAAAATTCTGCTTTAATCTCTTACATTCTTTGGATAAATAATAAATACTCTGCAACACCTTCATAAATCAATTGTGTAAATTACTCTAGTAACACCCTGTTAGCCATTTTATGATTAAATGGTTGTTTTTCTTTCAAACCACAGAAACTTTTTTTTTTTTTTCCTGTGGCTATATTAATAGTTTTCCATGGCTGTATTAATAGAAATGAATGTTTGGTGCACAAAGAAGTTAGGATGATAAGTATGTCATAATAAACAATTACTAAGTAAATATTTATTTTAACATAAAACATAAGAATTACTGTTATCTTCAAAGCTGCTTATACAATTGGTGTTAAAAAGGCAATTAGCATCACTTTTACGTAGCACCAAACCACAAATAATGGTTATAGCTAGATTCTTCTATTCTGCTTATTCTTATTGGTACATGTATGTATTAGAAATAATGTTGAACTAGTAGAAGAAGAGAATATTTGTTGCTTGGAAAAACTCACTGTTCTCGGGAATCAAATCTAACTATAGGCATATTCTTTGTCCAAAAATATTTTTGTTCTTTGTAATATGACGTATGCATTACTTTAAATATAGCTTTAATGTGATGAGATATAAATGTCCCAAGCATTGCTGTTTCTAAAAATTTCTAGTTTCTAAAACATTTTATTTTTTTAACAAAATGGTAAATACTATGTCACATTGTATTGCAATTGCTACTTCAGTGTGCATTAGAGCTATTCTGGAACCAAGGAATGCATTTGCAACAGGATGTTATAGCGAAACTTTAACTTTTCAAAAAAAGTCATTTTCATAATGAATTGTTGACAACCAGGATTTTTCTGTCTGTTTAACTTTTGATCTCAATAATGAAATCTTAGTTTTATATACATGTAGGAGTATGTGTTTGTATGGGTATGTATATGTGGATATTTAATTGATACTTTCGATCTCAAGTGTAGTTAGAGTAAAGCCTCAATGCCTTCAGTTTTTCTGGGTTTTACTCTGTGTAGCACACAGCTGCTTAACTCCAGGGGAAAAAAAAACAACGCACCACAATTGCTGTTAGTATTCCCTTTTGTCTGACTACGTATGATCCTGGGTTGATTCAGAGGAGCCTGTGTGCCATGTTGAGTGGTGAGGATAAGCTGATAAGCTTTCCAGCTGTTCTGGTACAAAATATTTGTGCAAAACGGTTTCATTCTTCCTTCTGTGACAAGAACATCATCTTCCTACTGCAATCTATTTAGTTTATTGTAGAGAAAGTTAAAAGGTAACTCGATCGTCATGTTCTGAGAGTATCTACACAGGAAGAATGTTTTTGACAGTAGAGGGCTCTTTATCAGACAAAAGCATTAAGGAATTTCAAGTTGTGAAGCTAGACAAATTCAAATGGAAAATAAGGTGCAACTTCTACATATTTTTTTAAGCAATAAACAACAAAGGCAATTACGGATTGGAGTCATTTATCAAGTGAGGTCTTGGACTCTTCATATTGTATTTGCAAGGCAGCTGGATGGCTTCCAAAAGGTGTGCTCTAATTTTAACCACAAGGTTATGTGTTTGATGCAGACATGTCTGAGTGAGGTTCAATGGAAGGAGGTTGAACTACTGGTTCTCAGTTGTTGCTTCTAGCCTGCAAATATTAATCTTTCTTTCAAATTGTTCTTGACAGGTACTGTCATGAGCTTTTCCATGCACTCAAGTCCTGAGGCAAAACCCACTGAAGAATTTCTGACATCAATGGGCTTTGGATCTAATCCATAGACAGCTAGTTTCTTTTGGAAAACGTTGAGTGAAATGTAAGTGAAAAGTTTTATACAAGTATTACTGTAGCAACCAAAGTATATTTATAGCACTGGTGTTGTGAAGATGAAAGAATCGAAGGGAAAATGCATATTGGAGGAAACAAGTGAAGTCATCTTTACCCTACCCTGTAGTCTCTCAAATTCAGCATGAACGGTAATTTGTGTTTCTAAGCATTAAAAGATGTCTTTTCAATATGCTGTAAAGGAACAAATGCATGCCTGTCTTTTGACTACCAGACCTTCACTGAATTAATCATGGCATGTTGCCTTCTCAGTCACATTAAATATTTTGTCTGTTTGCCATTTTGAATATGTAACTGGTGAAATCTGCCAGTAAAGGTCAACACAATTGTTATATCCCAATTAAGATTTATTTTCTAGATTTAAAAATGTACCAGGCCCTTACATAGGAGGATGACTTCCATTTTGTTTAAAAAATAAATAAGTAAATTGTATTCATAAATATCTGTGAGTGTCCAGACTATTTTTAGATGTGTACAGTGGCATTGAGTCTGAAGGATACTTCGTAAGCAGGCATATAGTTTCTGATCACAATATCACCAGATGCAAACTTGTTGTCCCAGGCCAAAGTTGCGGGTTTTGTGGATCTAGTAAGGCTGAAATGCAAGAGATAGTAATTCATGCTTGGCACCACTAGCCAAAGTTTAACTTGTACTAATCACTAGAAGTTATGTGAAAACAAGTAGAAAGAAAAGGCAGAATCCTTGCCGAACACCATAAAGTTTTGAATCCCTGAGCAATAGTATGTGCTGCGGTATGTAGACACTTGAAGCTAAATCATTGCCCTTCCTGCCTTCCCAACCTTGTAGCATCAAGTCAAAGTTCTTATAAAATTACTTTTTTATACATTCAAAATATCTTGCTTATCTGCCCAACATCTGTCAAGTTAAACTATTTCACTTTGTTTGCTATAGGTGGTGGTCTTGAAGCTCATGTTTCCTTGTATTCACTGATCACTTTTCTAGAAAGTCATTTATTCTCTTACACTTGCATTCTTTCTTATGCCACATCTGCCAGAATCCCACTATGTGTGGGATTCATCTTTCAAATGCACTTATTTGGAATGTAGACACCTAGGTTTTGTTTACAGCGAATCAGCTGAAGGAGGCACTTCAGTGACGTAATTCATCTAATTCCATAGTTGATGCAGAGGTGACGCGGTTTGATCCTGAATGGTAGGTTTCTGTTGCCTTGAGCTCTATGATTTTCAGCAGTTGGGGTTACACAGGTCTGTGCCAAGGCTGATAAAAATCAGCCTTGCAACACCAACAGCTGTCTCCATGTCCTGTGCCAGTGGGAATGTTCCTATGCACCTTCATTCTCAGAGGAAAAGAAGTTTTGCATAGCTGAAAGCACTGAAGCCGCTGGCAGCAGAGGTCCACTAAAAGGGACCTGTTTCTCAGTAATAATGATGAACTGCGATAGTTTGATCACGTTCTTTCAGCTCTGCTGAAAGAATAAGCAATTTAGTTCTCACAGTCAAAGGTCTCGCTGAGTTTTCTTAATATTCCTGTCTTGTAAAAGCACTTTTTAGTCATGTTTTCACTGTGTCTATAGGTGTCCTCTTAAGGGGCAGAAATTCACCACTTCATAAAATGCTTTATTTACGATGTTCCTAATACTGCAATACTTTTGTTCGTGTGCCACGCTAGTGTTTGTAAAATAACTAACAAAAGTTATCTTACCAAAAGTGATCTTTTCAGCCTGAGAAAAATAAGCCATCTTTGATTGACTTCTCCAAAAGCATCTCTTTTTTCTGCAACAGCAGGAAGTAGTTTAAGATTATTTATAAAATATAATGTCCAGAAAAAACCTCTCCCTGTCTTTTTCTTAGCAAAAACAAAACAAAAAAAAACTTACAAGCAGATCAGCCCCATCCCACTGTGAAATAATTTTGTCTTGTCTACTTGTTACCACTTAAGTTTTTTTCACTGATTTCACAGTTCTATTCCTTGTATCTCCTCCCTGCATGATACCTTATAGTCTGCTCCGATTTATTTATTTAGATTTTATGCACAGGGTTAAATTATAACCCTTTGATACAAAGCATCTCATTTTCCAGGACACCCCACAGATATTACCAATTACACTGGAATACAAAAGGTTTCCATCCAAGCAAATAATTTTTTCCAGTAAAGAATACAAGATATCTCACCGCTGAAAAGGGATTTTTTTTGATGTTGTTTCTCTTATAACTGTGAATGACCTGTGAGACCCATCTGGTCTTTGCACAAATGAAAGAAAGAACGAAAGAAAACCCTTCAAGGATAAAGTATAATTTATTGTATGAGAAAACAATTTTAAATTAGAAAAGGAAAACGTTTGACTTTATACCACTGTGTATCTGATTTGAATCACTCGCAGCTTGTAGTATTACACCCTCTTAAAATGTTATATTGCATAATATCTATGTGGAAAGTATAAAAACCTTTCTCACCAGTAAGCAATTGCATATAGTCTGAAAATTAATCCCTCACTACCAGAATATATAAATAGAAAGCCAGATTTGTTAGTAGGCTCCAGCTGCTTTGTGCTTGTCAGACAGTGCAAAATAACCATAGACCCAGATTAAATGTTCAGCTGAAGTGGGTTTAAGGCTGCTTTCCATTACCAAAGCAGTGGAAAGCAACTAGAGGGGGCTCATGAATCTGGCCCATTCTGGAACCTGACACTGCATCCTGTGTTGTACAACAATGCTAATAGTATAGCTAGGATGCTTCGATACTTTCCAATTGCTGACTGCTGCTATATCCTTGTGACCTGAGAACCTATCATTATATGAATGCTAGATGAAAGAATAAAGAGGAGTTTTATAGAGTGAAGTGTCTAACACACTTCTAACTTCCATGTGATGGAAGTGTTACGTTCTCGGGATGTTCAGAGGAACAATGTTGTGCAGTTCTGATAATGGTCAGATCCTAACATAAATATACATAGCTATATTGGATTCTGGGAATTGAGAAGTTGTGTTCATGTTCTGCCAGTGTTGCCTTGTCCTGATCTGTTTTACGTGTTTTGAAATTGACTCAAATTTACAAGGTCATTCAGTAGCTTACAGCTGAGATATCAGGATTTCTTTAATGATTTATTTAGTCTATATATCATACTTTGTATGACTCTAGTACTTGTAGCTCCATTCCAAAGTCTTCACTCTTTGCAGACCATTTTTCACAGAATCATAGGAATCATAGAATAGCTTGGGTTGGACGGCATCTTATGTAGTACCAGCCCCCTTGCCATGGGCAGGCACACGTTCCAGTAGATCATGTAGCTCAAAGTCCCATCCAACCTGGCCTTGCGTGCTTACAGGGATGGGGCATCCATGACTTCTCTGGGCAGTCTGTGCCAGTGCCTCACCACTGCTGAGTGACGAATTTCCTCCAAACACCTGATCTAAATCTCTCCTTTAGTTTAAAACCATTTCCCCTTGTCTTGTCATTATCTGCCTAAGCAAAAAGTTGCTCCCCATCTTATAAAAAAGATGATTTTTATATATGAGCCATCTATAGAGAGTGGTAGAAGAAAGCTTGACAGATGAAGCATTATTTTTTCCCTAACAGGCAGAAATTACTTTTGGATTTCTTTCCAAACCTTCCACAGTAACAAGAGATAATATAGGCATGGAACATATCACCTACAGCAATGTAAATTTCTGAATCAGGGATGTTTAAGCTAAGAGTGTTCTAAGCTGTAACACTGGTGCATCAGCACTCAGGAAACTCTCCAAGCCAGCTGTCCAGCTAACAAGTCACGTGCAGTATGCTGGGGATAGTCTGTATCAAGGTCTTGAGTTAAACACATTGTCTTCCCCCTTCTCCGATGGATTAGGCTGTCAGTGTTCAATGTCAGATTCCATATGATGCTGTGTGGCCTTGGGTCAGACTTCTGTGAAAAACAGCAAAATGGTAAGAGTTGGTGTGGAGCTTCTTCTGGGGCTCCCACACACTTTGGAGCTGCATTTATGGATCATGGGCTTGAGTTTGCTCAAGCTATGTTGTAGTCACGCCTGTGCACAAAAATAGTAAAATTATTAAATGTAATCCTGTTGTCCTTTTTATCAGTGGATATTTCCTATAGATTTTACAGTAGATCTTAGAAGGAGAAAAGATAATAATTTTACTCAGAGCGAGCACATAAAATCTCTCTTTTTGACTGTTCTATATGATAAACTTCTGTGTATGTGCAGCAAAAAATATATAATCTATTTTCCCAGTTCAGTTTTCTATTCTCAAATTTTAAGTGTCCCCAGTAAATGATTTGATTTTTGTCATTGGTTAGAGAGCCTGTAACTTAAAGAACTGTTTGTGAGCAAGGGAGAGTAAGATACCTGATTTGCTTGGACTGTATTGCCTTTTTACATCTTTTAATTTCTCTAAGTACATACTAAATTGCTTTATTGTATCCTGAGCTGTTAGACATTTTCTACTGGAATTATTGTGTTAATTTTAGGGCCTACACCAAGCTTATTTCTTGTCTCTCATTTTCTTAAATTCTGAAAAATGGGAAAATAAATTTTCCAAGAGGATTTTCTTTGTTAATAAGGCAGTCAGCCCATTTTAATAGTCATACAATGGTAAATCCACTGTAGTAAGGCTAGAAGCAGAACAGAATCTCCTGCCTGACTCTGACCTCTGCTTCCAAAGCAGCCTGCCAGGATGAAGAATTCATGCCCAAGCCATTTTAATCAGGCTAATGCATTGTAAGGAATTAATAACGTAGTCATTTCTCAGGTACTTTTCAGCTTACTGTTACTGATACCAGAAGCGACTGGAAAAAATACAATCCTCTCCCATAGGGAAAAAAATCTTATTTTTTTACCTGGCTCCTTTGAGACAAGACTTGGGTATTCTGTAATTCACTAGCTCTTTCAGGGTGTGTTATCTGTCTGCCCTCTGGGCTTGATTCTGGTATCATTTACATCGGTTTTGAACAGAAATATGTTCAGCAAGATGATATGTTAT